>NC_091130.1:84086016-84439141 GCF_040183065.1 Periplaneta americana | reverse complement strand
GAAGAGAAAAAGGAATTGGCTGGGTCACTGACTGAGAAGAAACTGCCTATTGAAGGATTCACTGGAAGGAATGGTGAACGGAAGAAGAGTTCGGGCAGAAGAAGATATCAAATATTGGACAGCATTAAGGTATATGAATCATATACGGAGACTGAGACGAAGGCAGAAAATATGAAAGACTGGAAAATGCTGAGTCTGTAGTGACAACACTATGAATGAATGCATGTATGTATGTATGTATGTATGTATGTATGTATGTATGTATGTATGTATGTATGTATGTATGTATGTATGTATGTATGTATGTATGTATGTATGTATGTATGTATGAATGTATGTATGTATGTATGTATGTATGTATGTATGTATGTATGTATGTATGTATGTATGCCAATGACGGGTTTCTAAGGGTCAAGGAAACTTCCTATAATGGATTTCTGTGGAAAAATAGGAAATGTATAGGCCTCATGTTATAGATTTAAGTAATTTATACACTTTATCCTTAATTTTTATTAAATCTCGCACAGTTATAACTACAATCTCGTATATCGATGTGAGATGAACTACAGTTCCTCTTTTCCAAAACCACTCAATTATGTGCACTTCTCTTCGATACGTAGCACAACATGTATTCTTTTGGCACTTCTGGAAGAAGTTTTGCAGAGAAATTAAACATATCACTCGAACAGTAGATCATAAAGTGTAAAGGCAAATGCTTGTAATATCACTCTCTCTATAAAAAACGTACTAATGTATTGTGCAGTATTCAATATTTTTTCTGCAACAAGAAGGAGAGAATGACATACGGATAATCCAACAATCGGTTAATAGGGTGACGGATAATCGGGATTCTACTGTATATCGCAAAGAATAAGCCCATGAAATTAGGGGAGAGTCGGGTAGTATCGGACATCGGGTAATATCGGACAGTGAGTTTCTTTAATCTACCACACGATAATAGTACCTGATTGACATGGTTACGTTTCTGTGATGTCGCATAGAGAAACGTAACCATGTCATTCGGGTACTACCATATGGTGGTAAAAGAAAGAAACACACTGTCCGATACTACCCGATGTCCGATACTACCCGACTCTCCCCTAATGATATTCCACTCTGTATATACGGAGTAAACGGTAACCACTGCATTAAAATGAAACTGGAAATAGTTGATGAGGAGAGGTTTGAAAAATCTAAATAAGTTTTTTTCTAACATTCACCGATTTAGAGGAAATCGTTACGTTTCTACGAAAAATTTGGCAACAACACGGCTACTGCACGGCAAGTGCGGCCGCCATTCCTTATCTTCTCCTCTCATTCTGTTGTACTCAGTCACACGCATGTGATACTACGCTACGTTGCAAGATTTATTTTAACGATTTTTGCAATTATTCAATTTTGTAAATTCATGGATAAACGATTTAATTAAAAAAACTCAAGACAGTAACTATTCAGATTATTTTTACCTATCTGCATGTATAGCAATCAGTCATTTCTCTCGAGCAGGTGCCTTAATAGAGCGCTGCAAACATTGAGAAAATACTATTTTGTTCCTGCTTAACGGTGATTCATCGAAGGAAAAGTGTAATAAAAGTTTTGTTATATTTAACATGTAGAATCGCCTCTTAAATTTTGGTGCACCGGTCCCCTTTCATCTTGTATATATATACAGTGCGTTCGTAGCTCGGCCGGACCGTTCCGCGGCGGCCTTGGACTGTGTGGAGATTGGGGCGCCTGCCGCCAGAGTTACACGTAAACGACCGGCAAGTACGGAACACTAACTACTCTACTAACATTAAGCTTACCTGCATCACAACAGATGTTGAAAGTGATGACTTTCAATTCGAACACATTCCCTATATCTCCGAAAACAATTCTGGTTCACTCGCAAAAGTTCATGTTGACTGATTGCCTGTATTTCTCTCGTGACATTGTCCTTAAATTCTTGTAACGTGTGCGGATTTGATGCGTACACTTTATTATTTAACGTTACCCATAAATAAAAATTGCATAGAGATAGGTCAGGGGAACGAGGTGGCCACAATTCTCGACTAATTATTCTGTCACCAACACACA
This sequence comes from Periplaneta americana, assembly GCF_040183065.1. Classification (NCBI taxonomy): domain Eukaryota; kingdom Metazoa; phylum Arthropoda; class Insecta; order Blattodea; family Blattidae; genus Periplaneta; species Periplaneta americana. Next base: position 84,437,065 of record NC_091130.1, on the reverse strand, counting down.
CTTCGCAATTCATGCATAGAATTCTCAGCGGTGTGCGCTGTAGCTGAAACCTCTTGAAACCAGCCACTCAATCGTTCATTTTTTGTTAGTTGAGGAAAAAAAAATATTTAAAATCGAAGTTACATAAACGTATGATTCAACTGTTATGTCGAATAATATGGGATCGATAATTCTACTTGCACTCATTGCATACCAAACCCCAACCTTTGCAGCGTGGTGAGGAACTTCATGAATAATATGAGGATTTTCGGTAGCCCAGTAAGTTATCTATTGTTCTGAGTAGAAACGTGACCGTGAAGAAGAAATCACGCTTCATCAGTGAAGAACGTTAAAAGTGGGTCCACGTCGCCATTATGAACAGGCTGCACAAACCAATTGCAATAATTAACCCTACTTACAGAATCTTGTTGCTGTAAAGCATGAACTACAGTTACCCTGTATGGCTTAAGTTTCAGAAGTTTCGTTGCCACAAAAGCTGACGTCTTGGAAATGTTAACCTCTTGTGCTAAACGTCGCAATGATTTGAGGGGTGAGTGCTCTAACCGGGACCCTACTTCATTAAGCTTCTCTTCTGTCAGCACACGGCGTTGTTGAACACGTTTCTTGTTCAAAAAAGATCCTGTACGTCTGACTTTATTGACAAAGTCATGAATAGTTGGCCTGCTAGGAATTCGAACACCTGCAAACCGATGTTCAAATTCTCTTCGACACCTTCTTGCAGAAGAGTATTTCACATACGCATCATAGAGAAAAATACGTTGTTCTAAAGTGTACTCAACCATTATTAATAGACACTTTATCACCACGAGACGACACAATTTTACTCACAACACGAGCACAGACGTCTTTCCCTCACGACAGATCCAACTCGACTGACAGGCGCGTCAGAGGTAGCTACAGCGCTAATCTGACGGCAGGCGCGCCAATCTTCAGCCAGTCCAAGGCCGCCCGGTAACGGTCCGGCCGAGCTACGAACGCACTGTACATACGTACAAACATATACACATAGACCATTGTGCAACATTTTAATACACATTTTTTGTTCATTTCTACATCGATTTGACCTAATATACCTTACTGTTAGTAAAATTTATAATAGTTTTCCGTACACATAAGGCTAAAACTGGAAAGTTTGAAGACCGAAGTCTCTAATAGTACGTACAAGAATATGACACTAATACTACAAGGCACATAACAAGTGAAGGGCGCTAAACCAAAACGTTGTAAGTGCGAAACTTCCCGAAATGCGTTTTATTCGTTCTTGACATTGTAAGTACCGTCCTCCACTTGCACTAGCAAAGACGACGAGTTTGGAGCGCTCCTTCAGAGAAAAAATGTGATGTGCCAACCAGAACGTTTCAAGTGCCAATGCAAGTAGCTACCACGTTGCGTTCTTAAGCCTGCAGCTATGGCTGACCAGGAAAGCTCTGTGTCTCTCCATAGGGGAAAAATCGTAGTTTAAAGCCTAATTCATGGAAGAACGTGCGGAAATTGCAGAGAAATAGTGGAATGCCGCACACAACAATGAAAAATAAACTCGTCTCATCTCCAAAACAATCGACTGAGTTAAGGACAATGACTCGTATACAATGTATACAAAGTCAGCCATGATGTTTGCTTACATGTCCATTACTACACTACTGCTAGTATACCTACATTGTTTACTGATTATAATGGTTAAATGCGAGACTAAACAATTTTAATAATGATTCTTGGAATCGGAGTAGGTACAGAGGATACATTCTTTGGTATAATTTCAACGTTTTCAATAGCAGTTTATAGTAATAATAAAATATCTCTGTTTATATCTTGTGTTACAGTTGTCTTGCAAGTGTCAATTTTCCTGCAAGGACCTAACTCTTCCAAAAATCCAAACCAGGTAAAAAAAAACCATTGATTTCCCGAGACCTTGTTGAAATAATACCTAATAATAGAAGTCGCAATGATAAGAGGATATGATGGATATAATTATATAATAATAATAATAATAACAATAATAATAATAATAATAATAATAATAATAAAATTACAATGAAAGCAGTAGGGATAGTGTAGTGGAAAAAAATTCTAACTATAACAATAAATGCACTATGGAGAGAAGGCATATGCCACTGTAGATAGTGATTCGTCCGTCGGATGGGGACGTTAAGCCTGGCGGCCTCCTTGGTACTATTCTACAGGAGTAGGCTACGTGCCGGCACCGGACTTCCCCTTCTTCCTTCCTTACCTTCATCATCATCCTCACTCATTTCCTACACTACACTTACAAGAACACTTACACATACACTCACTCTAGTACACGACATAATTCTTCACAGATTCACATCATGCATGACGTGGTCCGCCGAAGTGATGTTCAACTTGAAAATGGATCATAATCCTGCCATCTATCCGCGGTATGCGGAACCAGGAAGTAAGTAGGTATTAGATACACACACAATAAATTAACAGTTTGTAACGTTTTATTAGATTTAATGTTCGTGATTTATTGGCATTACAGGTCTATTTACACGAGTTCTGAGTTTACTTCTACTGTTATGGCGATTGGCAGGCGGTATCAATTGGAGACCGATTATTTGTATAGCTATACTGCTTTTCATTCTTCTGATGCGCAAATTTATCAGTCGCTTTCGAATTATAGTTCTTTATTTTGTGAATGCAGTCCTTGTGAATATAAAGAACAGCCAATGAATTTAATTTTTCTTGCGTCATAGTGTTTCTCAAAAAAGGTTTTATGCACTTAAGGGTGCTGAAACAATGCTCTGCTTCGGTAGTAGCCACAGGGTTACAAGAACTATTTCTAACAACTTTGTTACTTCCTGGAGTGTGTCTGTAAGATCATTTTTATGGAGCAACAAAATTAACGCATTATAGGTAGATACGTTCCTGAACGTTGGATTAGAGTATAATGCACTTAGTTCATTTCTAGGCTAAGCATTTCCTTATTCAGCATATTGCATTGCGTAATAATGGTTTGAAGCATTGATTCAGGAAAATTATCACAATTTAATATGGAATTTTTTGGAATAAACTATCGAAAATGGTTAAAAAAATTCCCTAAATTTGGAATCTGTCACTTATTTGACACGTTATCATGTCACACGCTTCTTTCGAATTGACACAACACCTAAAGTTTTACATGCTGTAGCGTTGTTAATACATGCTGTAGAATTTTCATGTGATTTTACTCTCTGAAACAAAAATGCTTTAAATCTGTACACCCCTTTAGTCCATAGAGATTCGCCTCCACAAAGCAGACAATAAAACCAATATAACGATTTTCGTTTCTCACATGCCGTTAAATATATATATTTTTTTTCATACCACTCAGATAAAATTTTTCTGTATTTCTTTCCGTCCTGTTGAACGATATTAATACTTTTAGTAACAACGGTTATTAAAGAAGAAAAATTCGCTCCGTCGCGACGCCGGGGATCGAACCCGAATCCTTGGCGCTGGAGCGAATTTTTCTCCTTTAATAACCATTGCTACCATAACAGATAAATTCTGTAGGACCAAATATTAATCTTTAAGTGAGTACGTTTAGGCTGAAAAGGTTCTAGAGCTTTAATTGTCAATTTATCTTCTAATTTTAACCGCGAGAACGGAGTTTGAATCAAACTGTCTACTGTATTCATTCCTTCAAACAGTTTTGCACATTTTACAATACCTTTACTTAATGGTGTAATGTTATACACACTTTTGTAAACGTACTTATCCATATTAAACGCTGTACATTAGGGTGAAGTGAACCTATACATGAAATTGTTTTTATCTGTTTTCTAAATGTAATAGTTGCAAAAATCTGTATTTTTTACTTAACTTAGGAATGTGAAAAATATGGAATTTCTATATTTAATTTTTGAGGTGTCCTAAGGGCTTTGAAGTTTCTTAAAATTATCATTTTTTGCCTCTTTGTATATTTGTTCTATTATTTTGTTTTTCATTACATAACTCATGAATTGCTGTAAAATCACATATTTAAACTTTATTTGGAAGACTCTAAATTGGGGTTGCAGTATACAGTATTTTTGAGGGGATCCAAAGGGACAAAATATATAGTATTTTACATAAAATATGACAAAAATTTCATTTCAGCCTATTTATTTTTTTTTAGTTAGAGTTTAATCTTGTTTTCTTTTTCATTTCTTTCTGAGTGGTAACTAAATCAACAGGTCCAATTATCATCCTTCTTTCTGTTCTTTGCTCTAGTAAAACATTATTTCTTATTTTATCACAATTAAGCCTACAGTATTATTTTTTTTCATTTGCAACTGTATATATATCAAATAGTTTGTTTGCGTCTTCTTTGAATTTTGCAATGTTGTCATTTTAGTTGTCGTCGTTTCTTACAAGGCTTCATTATGTTTGTGTATTGATCATGGTAAGCACGAATCAGTTGTAATATTCTTGTATGACTGACGTTTGGAATTTATGCTTTTACCTGGATATCTTAGTTTTGAAAGAAACTCTGAAATCTCTCCAACAGTACATTCTTTTGATATGAAGTCAGATTTTTATTCATTTTTGACTCATAGATAATATTTCATTACGTCATGATAGATAGGTAGCTGTGATGGATTCAGTCCCTCTGGCATTGCGAATATAGGGTAGAAGGTCAGATTTCGTGTATTAATAATAGAGATTTTCTGATTTAAATGCCCTGCAATATAAGAAGAATGAATTTCAATTAACTTTATTATATTAATTATATCATACCTAAGAGTTTTGTGATTATTCTCAATTTTCTTATAAATTAAGGTTTCTTAGACACTTAAAAATGAAACAACAGGAGATCAAAAATATGCACAATCTTTTAACATGTATTTTTAACATGTCCCTGGTATTCTGTTCAGATTAAATCATGGAGAATGTTCTCTCGCTAAAAAATCTGAACCTCAAAATTTTGTGAAAATTTAAAAAAATATGATGCTCTTGGGGCACCTCTAAACATTAAACTAGACAAAATATATTTTGCATTATTCTTTATGATATCACCCCACAACATTTTCCTGGTATTACATTTTTATTCCATAAACTTCATATTTTCACTCCACCCTACTGTACATACACTCACACGCACTTTACATTGAACTTAATGTATTATAGAACTTCAATTTTAACAGAATACTAGGCCCCAAGTAAAGCTAGAAGACTGTGAGGGAGATGGGGAAAGGGACGGGGAAGAACTGCTAGTGTGTTACAGTCCAATCTTTAGTGCTAAAATGAACTACGTACAGGGCGGACTCTCACGGGCCCAGTCAGTCCATTCTCTCGCAAAATTGCGTCAATGCATTATTACATATATTGTATTGGAAACGCATTAAGAAAGATGATTTTAATATGAACTATACTGCACTATATTGTAATTTACGTTCTCAAAAATGGGAACCGGAACCGGGTCCCAATGCCCCTTAAAGACGAGCCGCCCCTGGCTGTGTCCACCACAACTACAACTCCGTCATCGTCTTAAGATTTGAAATCGAGTCCACAGGCGTTGTATGCTACCGCTCTGCTAAATGAGCTACTAAGACCAATGTAGAGGAAGTAGTCTAATAGTCCGCCTTGAGGGAGAGGTAAGGACTGAGGACTTATCTCGCATGTAGGCCGCTTGGGTGGGCCTATTGTACTACCCGGAATGGAATGATGTGAATGTCCTACGGTCCTCCAGGCTACAGATTTCCCTGCTGCCCACCTCCGAACTCTCCTACAGCCTGCAGAATCCCTTTTATCTTTCCATTTAGGCATGACCGCGGTCCCTCAACATCAGTTTCACGAGCTACCATGAGTCCCAGAGAAGAGTCCACGGTACATAACACTACCACCAGCAGCTAATGACCACACACAAATGGGTTCAAGTTCCGTGGCGGCCAGCAGTGAACTCTACATCGGACGCAAGCCCGAAATATGTGATGATGAAAGGAGATGGTGATGAAAGAGGGGGAGTGTAATTATGATGGCGAAATGAGTCTGAGGTCAACGCCGAAAGTTACCCAGCAATTCTGCTTCCGAGGCAAAACCTCGGGAAAACTTCAACCAGGTAACTTGTCGTAATCAGGATTTGAACCCAGGTCTGCTTGTTTCAGTTTATACATGCAAAGTGTTATTACATCACAGTGGTAAAAGATGAAGTAGTAGTGCCAGTGATAAAAGTATGGGTGGTAGTGACGGTGGTAGTAGTGAAAGTATTTTTTTTTCTTGTTAGGAGGGATGGAGGGAACATCCCACGCAATACGACCTGAGGTCTATTGTACACCCTCCTATATGGGATGAGTTGCGTGCCCACCGATCCTCTACGCGCACCGATCTAACCACTTGACCCCCTTAACGACCGGTCCCTACAGCCAACAGAGTTCATGTACAACTTCTGCTTCGGCACGCCCCCAAGACTCCCTTCGGTCCGAGGCGGAAGTTCTCCTCGAGAAGGTCTGCCCCGGGTTCCGTTGCAGAAGCTATCCATCATCGCATGAATACAATCCACGGAGACCGGTCGAGAGAGCCAGCAGCTTCGGAGGGGCATCTGTAGAGTGATCTGAAAACCAGAAGAAGTAATGGAATGATGAATGAAAGGATGATAGAGGAGGAAAGGAAGTGGCGAAGATGAGTGGGATTCCAATCGCCTGATAAAGTTACATGATATTCATCCATAGAAGTGAGGGAAAAACCCCAAAAAACGTCACCCAGGCAAATCATCCCGACCGGAAATCGAACCTGGGCCCGCTGGGTTTGGAGTTAGACTCGCTAACCCCTCAGTTACAACGGTGGACAGTAAAAGTAATACTAGCCTACCTATTTTATTTAATGTCGGTTTGAACTATGGAGGATATTCACCGTCGAAATTAGAAGCCATAAATTTTATCTGTAGCCCTCTCCCAGCGACAGGATTCCCTAAATGTACGACATGTGACTCATAGCTTTACTTCCTTCCCGAAGGAAATCATACTAAAGGCTTTTATCTTTCTTAAAATTAACCTTTCCTGATTGGATTTGAACCTACATACCTCGGATTCAACGAATAGAATGGGAGCCACTACACGACTATAGTGTAAAACCCAAAACATTTGGAGGAAAAATTATCAACGTCATTAAGTTTATTACTGTAAAAATGCATAGATATGTAAAGAATTCAAACTGACCCTCTCGAGTCTGTGAGCATGAATAATAATCTATTTCGGTCACCAAAGTATATTTGTACATAGTAAGTTGACCGTTTGCTGAAAATATCGAAAACCAAGCTTCAAAGCTTCTGTCTGATTTTCCAAGGTGACACATCACTCGTTTTGTGTTTTTTTCCCCTCATTTTCGTCTACAATATCCTTCACAATCGAACTGCTGGCAAGTCCAGTATCCGGTTCTGCAAGAAGACACAGATGAGATCGTTTGCATATCCGGGCAGCCTGCAGTCAGACATCTCGTTCACAATAATTCAAAGATAATGCCCACGACCTACAACTTCGCAATAATGACTTAAATCAACATCCCGCAGACATGGACATTCCGCTAAACGCTGCTCCATTTACTGAACAATGTAGTCTACTTCGGTTTTCAAAGAATTTCCTGAGGCTTAAATACAACTACCATTTATTATCGCGTAATTTTCCCCTTTTTTCCTGAAAATTCTGGCAAAAAAGCACCAGGAGAGGATTTTTCGAGTACATTTTCTGAAGCGGTGTATAAAGTAGTCTAGGTGTTTATAAACGTAAATATAATTCCATTATGGGTGTTACCTCTAAATCACGGATTCTTTTATCTGGCGGGAAAATTGAGGGACACCGAAGATATGCATAAACAAATAAATTTAAAAGACAGGAAGAATAGAATATTAAATTAGTACCGGTAACTTATTATTTCAAATAAAAACATGTTACATACCCAAGTTCCTTTAAAACAGTTGAACCCACTGTGGACACGCAATGACCTCATGTTTTCTCTCCCTCCCTACTCTACACTCTGTTCTTACAACTTTAATCGGCATTATTCATTACTTTCATCAGTATTGTCACTGTTTACACATATATCTGATTCAGATAACGTATCATCTTGTTCATTTTCACTATTCCACAACACGTCATCCTCGGATCGATCAATAGCACAAGAAATTGCTGTTCTTTTTAAGCTTTTATTAATAACTTTTATTATTATAATATTATTATTATTATTATTATGATTATTATTATTATTATTATTATTATTATTATTATTATTATTATTATTATTATTATTATTAACTTCTAAAGAAGAAAATATTTATCACTTCTAACACTGAATTTTCTGCTTGTGCGTACAGTCGTACCGAAAAACACTAAATAGAAGTGGAAATAAGGCTATAACTGTCTGCCATAAAACAAGATACAAAAATAAAAACTGGCTTAAAGAAACAAACACATTCATCCCAATGAACAGAATTCTTGAGATTCTACCTTCCAAATGTACAGTATGTTAATTTTTAAATACTAGTAATACATGATAAATTTTGTATCATAAAGATGATTGGTTGATATTTTCTTTAAGTTGTCATAAAATTTCATAATGTTTGTTATGATCAGGAAGAGAAAAAGGAATTGTTTGTGTCACTGACTGAAAAGAAACTGCCTACTGAAGGATGTAGTGGAAAGAATGGTGAATAGAAGAAGAGTTCAGAGCAGAAGAAGATATCAAATAATGGACGACATTAAGATATATGGTTCACCTGCGGAGACTAAGAGAAAGGCATAAAATAGAAAAAGCCTGAAGAATGCTGGGTTTGCAGTGAAAGACCTGCCGTTGGGCAAATCACTATGAATAAATGAATATTGTTTATAGACAAGCAATAATTTCAATAAAATTAACAATGCAAAATGTGTATTCTGAACACATCTCAATTTTATAGTTACAGCAACATTATTATAAAACAAAGAAAATGGATTGCAATGGATCCACGGTTACAGTATAGATTAAAAGGGTTTCCGCGGTGGATAATGTTTAAGATACAATGTGTTAGAGGAACTTGATAGATGAATATTTAATGCATTCGACCTGAAAAATAATATAACATAATTTACACTATATTATGAAAAAGAAACTTAACAATAATATTTCTAAAAATGCAAATCTTCCCAAAACAAGAATACAATTATATTCGTATCTTTCAGAGTAATCAAGTAGAAATGTGGCCCAGTTTAAATCTTTTCTACGCATGTGCTGTCACGTGATTCTGTGAGCCAATCGAATTCTATCGGTCACTGAATGATAAAGCAGGCAAATCACGTGCATTTTGATTACTAATTATAACATAAACTGCAATTTTAGTTAATAATGCATGCAATTTGTCTTATTGTGAAGATATACAGAGATTTTTTGTAAACTTCAATACCTTCTTAGCCACAGGCGTAGCTCAGTCGGTTAAGGCGCTTGCCTGCCGGTCTGAAGTTGCGTTCGGGCGCGGGTTCGATCCCCGTTTGGGCTGACTACCTGGTTGGTTTTTTTTTCGAGGTTTTCCCCAACCGCAATGTGAATGCAAGGTAATCTATGGCGAATCCTCGGCCTCATCTAGCCAAATATCATCTCGCTATCACCAATCTCATCGACGCTAAATAACCTAGTAGTTGATACAACGTCGTTAAATAACCAACTAAAATAAAAAAAAATATCTTCTTACGCAACATAACATGAAAAGTTTAGAAAATAGAACTAAATCAATGAAACTTTCAAGCATTAAAAATGGTAATGATTAATAAACAATAAAATAATGGGACTGTTAACGGACTTTATACATTTGGATAGTCATATTTCACAGTTCATTTATCAAAAATTTGTAAAGAAAAGTGTATTAGAATAAAACAAATTAAATGAAATTTTGAAAATAAATCGGTCTCGAAATAATTACCATAACAGCACACACTCCTTAAGGTCAATTAAATTATCGGAAAACTATTAGCACTCGTTGTATTATAGATGATGATAACTATCCAAAAGAGAGATTATTTCTTATTCTTTTTGTTTGATTTATAATATACTATTTTCTTTCATTTGTATCTCAGCTGAACCTACATATATGTTCTTATTTTCTGTCTATTTTTTAAGATATGATGATTTCAAAACGTGAATAACCTCAATTAAACATAAAAAAATTTAGTTAGAAGAATGGGCAGGCATTAAGATCTTGGAATACTTTTTAATCATTTATTTGACGACACTGTACCAACTACTAGGTTATCTAGCATTAAAGCAATTCAATTCTAAAAATCCTATTACTTTATAGACATAATCAGAAAACAATATGCAGTAATATAAGTATTATGAGAACTATTTTCTGATTCGTTCATAATTCTTCATTCGACATGTAAACATTTCCAAACTAAAATAAATGAATATGAATGGTTAACAATTTTACTAAGACTTTCACATCTATAATGCGTACTTTGGTTGAATGCACTGTAATAGTGCTTTAATAGGGACAGTTTTCTAGTCGGTATAAGCTTAGTGTAATTCTACTTCAACGTATTATATTTACTCAATAATGCCTAATATTCTCTAAATGATTTTCATTTCATATAAAACAGCTGTATTAGTAAAATTTAAAATCACATTCAAATGCAAAATGACTATTGTATATTAATCTTGCACAGCCCTTTATATAGCTCATCTAGTCATTAGACAGAGCATTCTTTCATGTACCTCACACTACCATCCTTTTACAGAATTTGAATCATGGAAAGGAATATTAATTTATTTCAAGAAAGTACGAGTATATTTTCTAGCACAAAAAATGCTTAAATATCACTTTCAAAATTATTTAAGTTCACAATAATTGAATGAAAGGTGAGCTACATTATTTCTACGGTACTTCCAAAATAAATACTAATGATTTGTATGATACGTATCTCTGCTGAACCTGCAGTTATATTTTTACAGTAGAGCGTCTCGTTTAGGCACAGTGAAAACAACAAAATGCAGGTAACGTGTGGAGGGAGGACGAGTCATACGATGAACACGAGGGATGCATAAGGTTTTAGTTACAACATTTATGGCGGAGCATTAATTGAAATTATATTTTCCAAAAACATAAAACAAAAGAACACAAATTACATAACGTTATCATATACACATTTTAAGAAACAAGCAATTGTAACGTTAAAATGATTCAATATAACATACCAAATTTTGCTACTTATATGATGTTGCCTTGAAGCAGCATTTTTTTTACAGTCGTGAATTTCATTCTTTGTATGACTAACATAATATCGCCGAACTGCACCTGAATAAATTGAACTTTGAGAAGAGATAATTATGTTTAGGAATTAATAGTGTTGTTACTTCAGACCAATATAGTCCACTATAGGTTTGTTAATTCGGCCACAAAAGACGGTGATATTATGTTAGTCATACAGAGAATGAAATTCGTGACTGTAAGAAATGCTGCTTTAAAGCAACATCACATAAGTAGCAAAATTGTATATGTTATATTGAATTATTTCAACTTTAGAATTGCTTGTTTATTAAAAGTGTATATGATAAAGTTATGCAATTTGTGCTTTTTTAATTTATGTGTTTTTGGAAAACATAATTTCAATCACCGCTCCGCCATCAATGTTGTAACTAAAACCTTGTGCATCCCTCGTGTTTATCGTACGGCTCTTCCTCCCCCGCCCCCCAACACGTTACTTGCACTTCGTTTACATTTTCACTGTGCCTGAACGAGACGCTCTAATGTAACTTCATTTTTTTTTTAAGATATGACAATTTCAGGATGTAATTCTGCTTTAGGACTAATAACCTCATATTTCAACAAAAGAAAAATTTTGATTACAAGAATGATAGGAAACAGTTTGTTCAGTAGTTTATTTGACGACACTGTATCAACTATTAGGTTATCTAGCATCGATATAATTGGTGACAGGGAGGTGGTGCAGAGGATTCATCATGGGATTACAGGATATTCTTCTAATAGTTGGGGAAAACCTCGGAAGAAACCCACCCAGATAATTAGCCCAAGCAGAAATCGAATCCACGCCCGAGCACAACCCAGGCAAACGCGTTATCTCCTGAGCTACGCCTGTGGCGAATAGCTCTTGTTAATGATCCAACAGTTGGGTACCATCTCGTCTTCCTCTGCATACTGTGACGATGTAGCCGTAGCTCAGGGATTCAAAGGGCCTGCACTGCGTGCTTTCAAGAACCCGCACACAATTTCCTTAAGAGCGAAGATTGTACTTTATCTTGCTAAAAAGCGAACCTTGTTGGATTTATATTGCTTGTGGTATGAGCACGTAATACAGACACTTTGACATCCCAATGGTGTAGCTGATACGATGCTTCGAAACATTTAATATTTTTACGTCTATGATAGGTGAAAGAACCGAAAAATCTCGCATAATCGTAATGTAACCAAATGCCACCTAGCCTAGCCTAGTTTGACCTGACCTAACTCAACAACACTAGATCAAATCAATAATTTACCTTTGAAGGGAAACCAGAAGAAGTCGGAGATGTGAGAAGCTACTGTATACTTTTGATTCTGGAAAATTCTTCGTAACTGATGAAAATAAATGTTCCTCCATCGTCTACCTTTCCTGCCTATGGAATCGATACATTGGATGTTTCAACATCTATGGCGAGATGTAATAAACAAAATCGACAGGTGCATAGCTTTACTATGCTGCATATCTTTCAGTAGAACTTTGTGCGATCAGCTCTCGACAGATGCATGTTGCATATCATTACGTAGAAACACGTGAGGGGCGATTACTTTTCGACAACGAAAGGAAGGGGAATACAAGGAGAATATAAGAAGCAATAAAAAGAGAACAAGTGGAAGACAATGGAAAACAAAGAGAATATCAGAAGGAATACAAAGAGAACAAGTAGAAGATAAGGGAAAACAAGGAGAAGACGTGGAGAACAAGGGAAACACAAAGATAACAAGGGAAGACAAGGAGGAGAGGGGGAAAGGAGGAGAAAAAGGAGAATACAAAGAGGAAAGGTGGAAGAGAAGCACAACAAGGAAAAGACAATGAGACAATGGGAATACAAGGAGAGCATTGAGAAGACAAGGAAAACTAGGGGCCGGGAAGGAGAACTAAGGGAAATAAGAACAAGGAGAACAAGGGATCAAAAGAAGGGCAAGAGGATGATCAGAATAGGGGAAAGACAAGGAGAATAAGGGAAGTAGAGTTAGAATGGAAAATATAAAAATAATAAGAGGGCAAAGAGAAAAAGGGAAATAGGTCTACAAAGAGGACAAGTGGACAATGAGAACGAGAGGAATACAAGGAAAAATGAAAACTACGAGGAAAGCAGGGGGAATACAAGGAGTAAAATGAACAGACAAGGAGAACAAGAGAAATATAAGGATAACAAGGGGAATACGAGATCAACCGAAATCAAAAGAGAACATGAAAAACAAGGAGAACAAGGGAAATACAATGAGAACGAAAATGCAAAAGCGAGAGGGAGTTGTATTTTTATGTGACAGTCAAATCCTAAATTACCTCCTCCCCATATATAGTGAGGAGAAAGGTGTACTTCTGCGTAAAAACCGAAAAGTTCCACACGACCACAAGCTAGCCTCTCCTAACCTAACCACTCACTTCCTTCTTAAAGGAAACCAAAGAATTCCATCACTTATGAAATTCACCCCTCTTCAGCCGTGCGAATTTGGACTTGTAAGTTAAAAACTAAGAGGTACAAATGGTTCAGAATCGAACCACGCCCCGTGAGAACCGTTTCAGTGCTCTGGATGCAAGGACGCCGGACTACGCAGAACTCCGTTTAGATGATGCTTGAATTACCATACAGGTTGCAGTTCTTGTGTTAAGCGGACCAGAGCAGAGCGAGTCAATAAATGCAAGCGGCAGCGCGGCGCCCTTGACAAGTCATCCTGTTATTAACTGCTCTCGCTTTTTCAGGCGCTTAGTAAGAGCTTCTTGCGATACGCAACCCGCCCGCCTGCCCACACGGATTCCCATTTCATTTGCATTAATAACTAAACCTCGGACTGTTATGCCTCAACCCATTCGAGTTCTGCATTGTTAGTCTGGACTGGACTTTTCAAATTGCTTTTAACTTTGTCAGCTTATAGAATATAAAGAAAAGGTATTACGATGCTGCTAAACTATATTTAGAAATGTTTACGGTTCTACATGTTTTCAATATAACGTATTAAGAAAAAGTTGTTTTTGGCAAGTTCTTTTTGCTTGTATAGAGATTCTTCTGAACGAATTCTCTCCATACAGTAGTGTCTGCAAGGGAATTACTCTGGGCATGGCTTACTCGATACTAGATTGTAATTAATTTCGGGAGGAGTGCACCACAACCCAACACTGCGACCTTTCAGGATCTATTATGCTAACACTCAAGTCAAGTCAAACCCACACCGGCTGACTACACTAAGGTTCGCTGCGTACTCAAGTTTCGAGACGACGCACAGTGTGCAATTTTCGCAATCTAGGTGGACAAAAATCAAATTTCGACTTGTTTAGTTAGACATAAGTGAATATGAATTCATGTTATTTAACATTTGGAGAATGTTTTGAGTAATAGTTTTTACTGTTTTATCAGTAGCAAGCTATATTTAGAAGGGTATGAACATTGAGTTCTTCTTAACATTTCTCGCTCCGGTTCAGCCGTAGACAAAGAGGCTTACTACTGTATGTGAGTGAAAAAGAGCCAATTGTCATTCATTCATTCATTCATTCATTCATTCATTCATTCATTCATTCATTCATTCATTCATTCATTCATTCATTCATTCATTCATTCATTCATTCATTCATTCATTCATTCATTCAGTCATTTATTTTATTCCATAGATCTTACATGAGCAATGAAGCTTTAAGATGTGGAATAAGTCAAAATTTTACAATATTACAATTACAATTTTTACAAATTTTTACAGTTTTACAATCTAGTAATATTCTACAATTTTTACAATTTTGTGTAATTTTTTACAATATTTTGGCGAGCTGTAGTGAGATGAGGTGAGGTCCGAGGATTCGCCAAAAGATTACCCTTTGGTTGATTGCCTTTTGGTTGGGGAAAACCTCGGAAAAACCCAACCAGGTAATCAAATCAAAGGGGTTGATGTCGAGGACTCGCCATAGACATCCGGCTTCAGTCCCACGGCTGGGGAAAACCTCGGAAGAAACCATTCAATGAGATCAAAGGGGGATCCAACCCAAGCCCGAACGCAGCTCCGGATCAGCAGCCCAGCGAGTCTGCCGACTGAGCTACATCGATGGCTCTACTAAAAATATACAATACATAGCCAATCAGATTATTAAATTTACAAACGCAAACGATCATTCATCAGTTGAGCTATATGTATAATACAAAACGAGTAATTTAATTAAATTTAAGGCATAAACAATTCAATCAGTTGTGATATACAGAAATTGATAATACACATCAAGCAAACTACTTCAAATTACAAACACAAACAATTTATCAATAGAGCTATACAGATTACTATTCAATTTAAAACATATAAAATTCATCGGCCAAAACTATACAAATATATACAATACAAAGTAAGCAGATTAATTTAATTTACAAGCATACTTTCATTAAGCTATACAAATTTGTGCAATTAATACCAAGTAGATTAATTCAATTTATAATCATAAACAATTCATCAGTTGAGCTATACAGACTACTATACAATTTACAGTAGACCTATATACAATTCATCAATAGAGCTACACAGACTAGTAAAAGGTAAAAGGTAAAGGTATCCCCGTAACATGCCATGAAGGCACTTGGGGGGCATGGAGGTAGAGCCCCATGCTTTCCATGACCTCGGCACTAGAATGAGGTGGTGTGGTCGGCACCACGCTCTGACCGCCTTTTACCCCCAGGAAAGACCCGGTACTCAATTTTATAGGAGGCTGAGTGAACCTCGGGGCCGTTCTGAAAGTTTGGCAACGAGAAAAAATCCTGTCACCACCTGGGATCGAACCCCGGACCTTCCAGTCTGTAGCCAGCTGCTCTACCAACTGAGCTACCCGGCCGCCACACAGACTAGTATTCATTTTAAAAGCATATACAATTAATCAGCCAAACTATACAAACATATACAATCAAATTAGTTCAATTTACAAACTTATTTTCGTTAAGCTATACAAAATTGTACAATTCACATGAAGTAGGTTAATTCAATTTATAAGCTTAAACAATTCATCAGTTGACCTATACAGTATACTATTCAATTTACAGCACATACAATTCATCAGTTATGCTAAACAAAAATATACAAAAATATAGTGTTGTGAGACAAGGAATCTGTTCAGATAGGTACGTTCTTACTAATGTAACTTCAATTGCAAGTTTGTAAACTATTATTCTTCTTACAGAAGGGTTTAAGTTTAACAATTGAAAAAAAAAAAAATATTATTTTAAAGTTCTTCAAATAGTATATCCGGTCACGTCCGGTTACAGCAATTCTTTTACCATTTAATACAGCATCATTTAGAGTGTTCGATCCTTGTTTTAAAGTTTGGGCGTTCTTGCGCATTTATCAGTAATTAATTTTTTGTCAGTGGTGGTGCATACGCTAACTGTTCCATATTTGGCTTAACAGAAGAAAAGAATCATGGAATAAGGAAGTTTTTAATCACTTGTGAGTGTTTTAGGCCTTCAAAATTATTCACATCAGGCTAAAAATGCATTGGACACATTTTATCTAAGCTTAACAAACGTACAGTGAATCAGAACACAAATCACTAGCTGGACAAAATTAATAACTTCTCTGCATTCCAACGGATCGTTATGAAACTTTGTACGAGTACATGTCTTACAGATGACACACATGTTTTGTGTACAAACTCTGATTACGTTTGCACAAGAAAAATTACCCCTTTAAAGCAGGTGAATTTAAACAAAATTAATAACTTCTATCTAACAGAGTTTTATGAAACTTTATATACAGTAGAAGTTTATTTTTTGTCTAGGAAGTCTGATTACATTTCATAATAGAAACTGCCCCTTTATAGTGGTGCTTTTAGACAAAATTAATAATTCCCTTCTATATAGGCCTAATATATTTTTATGAAACTTTGTACAAAAATTAAGCCTACAGGTACCATACATATGTAATCAGAATTTGTACATAAAAATATATGCTACCTGTAACTCCTGTACAAAGTTTCATAAAAATCTGTTACGTAGGAGAGAAGTTAATTTTCCGTAATTGCACTCCCTGTAAAGGGATATGAAACCGTAAATATAGTTTGTACACAAAAAATATATATTCTACCTGTAACTTCCGTGCTACACTGTTTCATAAAAATCTGTTAGATAGAAGAGAAATTATTATTTCAGTCTAAAACCATCCCCTATAAAGGGGTAGATCCTCGTACACAAATATAGTCAGAGTTTGTAAACAAAAAATATGTGCTATTTATAAAGTCTGTACAAAGTTTCATAACAATTCATTGAAATGCAGAGAAGTTATTAATTTTGTCAGCTACATTTGCGTTATTGCAGACTGTGCGACGTTCAGGAATGCTGTGGAATGATGACGGAGTAGATAAATGTCGGAATTATGTAGATGCCTAATATGGAGAAACGGAAGAACCCCGAGAAAAAAACCAACTGCGACCTTGTATACGTCACAAAATAATGTCACTATGGATTTTTCAATGAAAAATCCCAGGTCTGACTCGAACTCGGACCGTTTTTGTGATAGGATGAAGCCACCGCAGTGGTTACTCGGTACTGATTAGTAGTAGCATTTTATTTAATGATGCTTTCAACTGAAGAGGTTATTCACCTCGAAATTCAACGTGTGTGAGAAATAGTCCACAAAATCTCTCTGCAGTCTGTAATACAGACAGGGTTCTTTTACGTGTGTCTGGACATGGGCCTCCCAGCTTAACGTCCATCTCAGAGGAGGCTATGCTAACACTAAGTATATTTAGGGTGACCAGTTTCGCATCGATAAAAAAGAGAACACAAAACTTAAAAACGGAGGACATTGTCCGAAAAAAAGAGGACAGAGAATATGCACAGTAGAGGCAAAAAAAAAAAAAAAAAACGGACAGACCCTTGTAGCTGATTTTCGATTGCAGCGATATTTTACCAGAACATGAATTTTACCAGCTTATTTTCTAATGGCTCTCGAAATGGGCTACGTCAGCAGTCGAAACTACAACAATTTCAGTAGATTACTCGCTATCTTGTGAATGTGGGCGTGACATGTGCAGTAGTTCATTTCTGGGACTTTGATTATTCCGTCGGTCCGGTTTTTTTTACCATCCTGTACTTATATTTAGGCTTAGGCCTATATTATACTTTAAATTACGTCAATATCTATTTTATTACAAAATATTTACAGTACAAAGTTAGGCGTTTATCGTACTTAAAAGTACGTTAATATCTATTTTATTATAAAATAATTATGATAAAACTTAATAATAATAATAATAATAATAATAATAATAATAATAATAATAATAATAATAATGATTTTACAGTTAGTTACATATGAAAGTCAAGGGAACTGTAATATTAAAGAGGACAGAAAATATCTATTTAGATTTAGGCTTAGGCCTATATTATGGTCCTGCTTAAAATGCTGTCAATATATATTTTATTACAGCATACTTAAGAGAGAGAGAGAGAGAAATAAATCGTCCGGCCTTAATTAAGGATGACCACTAGAATCCGGAAATTGATACCAAATAAATATAATTAATTAAATAAGAATATTGTTATAAAAATAAAATGTAATAATTAAGCACCATTGATTATCATTATAAAATAAAATCTTAGAAGACGACCTTAAAATTATACTTATAAATAAAGGATTTTAGTTAAAATTAGCATATCCTTAATTAATACCTTCCGAGTGGTATGAATGAAATTGTATAATCTGCAGGGAATCTTTAAGAATTTGCGAGATGATTTTTTGAATTTCAAAATATGGCATTGATAATTGTTTAAAAAAATATATGTAAATTTTGGTAAAGTACTCCGAGCACCAAAAAATAAACCTGTCACTGACCAATTGAAGAGAGGGGTGTACTTGGCACTAAGGTAGGGAATACAAGGCTCATAAATGATCCTCTTTTCATGATCAACCTGATGAGCTTGGTTTAGATCTCTCTTTATGCGTATAGTTGGATCTATGATAATAGTCTTTTGCTGTTGCCTGTTTATTGCTATTATATCCGCTCTTCTGTGAGAGTCGTCTTCAGAAATACAGTGGACCTCTTCATCAACTTCCCAACACTTGTTCCAAAGGAGACAGGCGATAGCTCCACGGACTCTATGATGCCTGTTGTTACGCAATAACTCTCTTTCCGACAATAGCCCAACACGTGGCCAATATAAAATATAAAATTTTTTACAGTTAGCTACATATGAAAGCGACGACCGTAACAAATAGGAGCAAAGAGAGTTATGATCGTTGGCAAAGAGTATAATCCGTCGATGCTACTGTCATCTATTGGCAAATTACTTGAAAAAGGCGTCAAATCATATAATTTCAAAATGTCAGGCATACAAGTTACGAAAAGGAGAACATTTCTTAATTTTTTTAAAATTCTCCCGGATCCCGGACAGAGGAGGACATGTCCGGACAAAAGAGAACGTCTGGTCACCCTAAGTATCACCGACTTTAAAACTCTATCAACATCGATTGCATTTGAACCTGCGAATTTCGAAACAAAGGAATGCGATACATCACCAAGGACAAAAATAAAATTGATTCTACTCAAGAGGGCTAACAGTCTTGACACATGTAGGATTAAGATGTGCTTGGTGCACCCAGACAGTTCACCTGTTGAGCTTTTTGACCGACAATATTTTTTACTATCGTTATCCGGTAAGTTTTTCCAGAACATAGTAAACCTTGCCCCATAGGGGATTTATGGCTTAAATTAACGAAATAATGAATGAATGAAATAATTAAATCATGCATGAATGAATGAATAATGAACAAATTAAATAAAGAATAAATGAATGAATAAACAGCTTCAAATACTTGGGATGTACTATAGGCTAAGCAGTAACATGAACTGCTGCAAGAAAGTCAAAGGAGGATAGCAATGACCAAGGAAGTTTTTAATAGAGAAAGGAGTATCTTCTGCGGACCTCTGGAAGAAGAACTAATGGAGAGACTAATGAAGTGCTTTGAATGGAGTGTGGCATTGCATGAGGCAGAAACATTGACTTTGAAGAGAAGCGAATAGAAGCATTTGAAATGTGGATATGAAAAAGAATGGAACGTTTGAAGTTGACAGACAGAGTAAGAAATGAAGATGTCTTGGAAAGAATCGATGAAGAAAGAATGATGTTGAAACTGATGAGGAAGAGGAAAAGGAATTGGTTGGGTCAACGGCTGAGAAGAAACTGCCTACTGAAGGATGCACTAGAAAGAATGGTGAACGGGAGAAGAGTTCGAGGCAGAAGAAGATATCAGATGATAGATAACATTAAGATATATGGTCGGCCTCGGTACCGCAGTTGGTATAGCGCTAGCCTTCTCTGCTCTAGGTTGCGGGCCCAGGTTGATGGCATTTTAAATGCGACAGGCTCATGTCAGTAGATTTACTGGCATGTAAAAGAACTCTTGCGGGACAAAATTCCGGCACACCGGCGGCTGATAATATATAACCTCGGCAGTTGTGAGCGTTGTTAAATAAAACATAATTTAAATTTTTAAATTAAGATATATTGATCATATGAGGAGACAAAGAGAAAGGCAGAAAATAGGAAAGATTGGAGAAAGCTGGGTTTGTAGTGAAATATCCGTCCTTGTGCAGAACACTGAATGAATAAATGAATGAATTATTAAATGAATTAATTAATAATACAATAGTTAAATAAATAATAAACGAATAATGAATAAATGTGTAAAATAAATATGTCAATTCTTAAACAAGAAACAAACAAGTACCGTATACAAACTAGCAAACAAGCAAACAAATAGATAAATGTATTAATAAAAATAAATAAGTGAATAAGTTAATAAGTGAATAAATGAATAAATAAAGTAATTAATATATATATATATATATATATATATATATATATATATATATGCCACTTTTAAATGTGAAGTTCAATTAATGATGAAACATATTACGAAGTATTACAATATATGTGTAACTACTGTAATAATGTATATTTATTTTGTAAAATAAATTTTATTATACAGTATCTACTTAAATCGTAAAATATATCTTCTATAATATTGAATCAAATATTTTATTTTTGGGATTATTCTATTATAATGTAGAAAACAAAAAGGTACCTTCTTAATAAGATGCATGTGAAATTCTTTCATTTAGGAATGGTTTTTAATATTCATTACACACATACAAACACACCCATCCCCTTGCCAAGAAATCTACAAGAGAAGATACACTACACTACAGGAAGACCCCCCTGAGTGAAGTAACAAAAAATCTGAGAGAAGAAAGTCTTGCGAAGTGGGAAAATCAGTGGAAGCTAGCAAAAAATTGAGCGGAAACAAGAAGATATTTTCCACAAGTCTCGCAGAAACTAGTACTGAACATACTTATTTCGGCTGGACTTACAACCATGCTAACCTGGTCATGGAAGAATCTACGCATACTAATATAGATTCCGCATCGTACAAGGCTCAACGTGCAGTTGCAATGACAGTGACGAAACAATAGACCATATTTTATTTGAGTGCACGAAGTACAACACTGCCCGAAACAAGTTGAAAAGGATCATAAATTTCAAAGAAGGAAGGTGGCCACCAAACAGGACTGATCTCATTATCAAATACTTAAAGGAATATTGTAAATTCATAAGAGAGGTAGATTTAGAAAGTTGACAAAATGTATAACACTAGGTAAATATAAATATGGAGAATCGTCGAACAGGTTAATGTAATAAAAATATAAAATAGGATTTTAAAGTTATATAGAAAAAGAGTATACAAAATAGATTAACAATGAGTAATAAATAGCAATATATTACAACATATTAAATTTGTCACAATAGGGGATTGAATTAAGTAAATGTAAATGCACAATATAGGAACAAATCTAAAATACAATATCAGTACATCTAAAAATAATGTAACAAGTAAATATATAGGCCTACTATGCAAAGAATGATTTGAGTCATCTAGATTCAAAACCCTCCATAATACTCAAACTTGGTTTTATAGGAATTACAATTTTTTATATTTCCATGAAAAAATCAGGTTGTATCCAGAATATACGGCTTATGAACATTATCAGGTGTCAGGATGAGTTTTAGAAAAAGAATCTGAATTCTATATATCAGTAAAAGAGCTACATAGGCGTTTAAATTGCATAGGCCTACATAGTGGGTTTTGTTCCTAAATTGGTGAGATAGGGGGTTTTGAAACTTAACTATGGTTCAAGGTTTTGAGATTTGGTACTTGGAATGTTACAAGTCTATATAGAATAGGAGGGATAACATTAGTAGCAAAAGAACTAGCTAGATATAGAATAGACTTTGTGGGAGTACAGGAGGTTAGATTAGATGGGAACGGCATAACACAAATAGGAGATTATTTGTTGTATTATGGGGAAGGAAATGATAATCACCAATTAGAAACAGGATTCTTTATTCTTAAAAGAATAAAATCAGCAGTAAAAAATGTCGAATTTATCAGTGATAGGTTATTGTATTTAGTACTTAAGGGTAGATGGTGCGATATCGTAGTTACAAATGCTCATGCCCCTACAGAAGAGAAAGACGACCATATAAAGGATAGCTTCTATGAGGAATTGGAACAGACTTTTGATCAGTTACCTAGATATCACATGAAAATTTTATTGGGGAATTTCAATGCTAAAGTAGGACGGGAGGATATTTTTAAACCGACTATTGGAAAAGAGAGCCTACACATAACTAGTACTGAAAATGGAGTTAGGTTAGTTAACTTTGCCACATCAAAAAATTTAATTGTCAAAAGTACAACATTCCCCCATAAGGTTATACATAAATATATTTGGACTTCTCCAGGTGGATTGACACATAACCAGATAGATCACATCTTGATAGATAAAAGAAGACATACTAGTATAGTAGACATTCGAACCTTCAGGGGGGCAGACTGTAATTCTGACCATTATTTGGTAATTGGAGAACTAAGAGAAAGACTATCAGTAGCCAAGCGAGTAGAGCAACAATTTAATATTAGAAGATTCAATATTCCGAAATTAAAGGACGAGGAAACTAAGCATCGTTATCAGGTCGAAATTTCAAATAGGTTTGCCGTATTAGCAAGTTCCGATGAAGTTGAGGAATAGTTAGATGTTAATAGCTTGTGGGAAAATATCCGAGATAATATCAAAATTGCAGCTGTACAGAGCATAGGTTATTATGAAACTAAGAAAAAGAAACCATGGTTTGATGAAGATTGTTGCATGGCAGTAGAAAGAAGGAAACAGGCAAAATTGAAATTCTTACAGGATCCAGTTGAGGCGAATAGAGATAATTTTTTCAATAAAAGACGGGAAGCAAATCGTACGCTTACGAATAAAAAGAGTGGTTACTTGAAGGAAAAATTGAATGTGGTATAAACAAATAGTAAGAATAAAAACATTAGAGATTTATATAAGGGCATAAAGGAATTTCAGAATGGATATCAGGCAAGGGTAAACGTGATCAAGGACGAGAATGGTGACTTGCTTGCAGATTCTCTATCAATCCTAAACAGATGGAAAAATTATTTTGGACAACTACTAAATACCCGAACCCACACTTTCTGAAGTCGAAATTGCGATAGAAATTCTGAAAAATTATTAAGTCTCCAGGTATCGATCAAATTCCATCAGAATTAATACAAGAGGCTGGAAGCGCATTATTTAACGAAATTTATAAGCTTGTACTTGCTATTTGGGAAAAGGAAATTGTACCAGAACAATGGAAGGAATCCATAATCGTACCTATTTTTAAGAAGGGAGACAAGACTAACTGTAGTAACTTTCGAGGAATATCACTCTTGTTGACGTCGCACAAAATTTTGTCCAATATTCTTTTGAGAAGATTAACTCCATATGTAGATGAAATTATTGGGGGATCATCACTGTGGTTTTAGGCGTAATAGATCAACTACTGACCAGATATTTTGTATTCGACAGATAATGGAGTAAAAATGGGAGTATAAGGGTACAGTACATCAGTTATTCATAGATTTCAAAAAGGCATATGACTCGGTTAAGAGAGAAGTTTTGTATGATATTCTTATTGAATTTGGTATTCGGAAGAAACCGATTAATTAAAATGTGTCTCAGTGAAACGTACAGCAGAGTTCGTATAGGTCAGTTTCTGTCAGATGCTTTTCCAATTCACTGTGGGCAAAGCAAGGAGATGCACTATCACCTTTACATTTAACTTTGCTCTAGAGTATGCCATTAGGAAAGTTCAGGATAACAGAGAGGGTTTGGAATTGTATGGGTTACATCCGCTGCTTGTCTATGCGGATGACGTGAATATGTTAGGAGAAATTCCACAAACGATTGAGGAAAATACGGGAATTTTACTGGAAGGAAGTAAAGAGATAGGTTTTGAAGTAAATCCCGAAAAGACAAAGTATATGATTATGTCTCGTGACCAGAATATTGTAAGAAATGGAAATATAAAAATTGGAAATTTATCTTTTGAAGAGGTGGAGAAATTCAAATATATTGGAGCAACAGTAACAAATATAAATGGTACTCGGGAGGAAATTAAACACAGAATACATATGGGAAATGCCTGTTATTATTCGGTTGAAAAGCTTTTATCATCCAGTCTGCTGACAAAAAATCTGAAAGTTAGAATTTATAAAACAGTTATATTATCGGTTATTCTTTATGGTTGTGAAACTTGGACTCTCACTTTGAGAGAGGAACATAGGTTAAGGGTGTTTGAGAATAAGATGCTTAGGGAAATATTTGGGGCTAAGAGGGATGACGTTACAGAAGAATGGAGAAATTTACACAACACAGAACTGCACGCATTGTATTCTTCACCTGACGTAGTTAGGAACATTAAATCCAGACGTTTGAGATGGGCAGGGCATGTAGCACGTATGGGGAAATCCAGAAATGCATATAGAGTGTTAGTTGGGAGGCCGGACGTAGATGTGAAGATAATATTAAAATGGATTTGAGGGAGGTGGGATATGATGATAGAGAATGGATTAATTTTGCTCAGGATAGGGACCAATGGCGGGCTTGTGTGAGGGCGGCAATGAACCTCCGGGTTACTTAAAAGCCAGTAGG
The DNA here is from genome assembly GCF_040183065.1 of Periplaneta americana. NCBI lineage: Eukaryota > Metazoa > Arthropoda > Insecta > Blattodea > Blattidae > Periplaneta > Periplaneta americana. The sequence continues at coordinate 84,411,869 of NC_091130.1, read as the reverse complement.
TAAGTAAGTAAGTAAGTAAGCAAGTACTATGGTTCAAGGTTCAGAATATAGTGGAGATTGAAATTCAAAGGAATATATGTGAGGAAAATAAAAGAAATGAATTAGTGACATGGTTTATGGACAAAATTTAAACAATAATGAATCCAACTTTTTGTCATCTCATCATATTATCAAATAAACTAAATTATCTGTACGGTTGAAAACACAAAATTTACATGTTTATCAAGATGTCATCTTGAGCTCCTTCACAAGCACAATCGTTATAAAGAGTCTCAGAGTTAATTTTTTTCCATTTTGTATGATATTAACATGAGTTTTTATTTCTGTATATAAAAAAACGTTTACAGCGTTGAAATTTGAAATACCAATTGGCTGTAGCTTTGTATCAAATAGGCCTAAAGGTACATGATTTTAAACAACCTGAACTCTGTCTTTTTTCAAATCTAAACCACAAAGAAAGGAATTTCGATATACAGGAATTAGGGCACCACCAACAACGAATGTTGTATTTAAATGTAATCCTCTCTTTGAATATTGTACACGAGTAGTCTTTACTGTGGACACTTGCAATGTTGTAGAATAAAATTATCCTGTTGTATGTCTTTAGACTGATAAAATCCTTATGGAACTTCATTATATCAGTCATTCGTAATGTAATACATCAGAATATTTTCGTCTTGTGCTTAATTTGGAAACTGTGGGAGAATACCTGTAACAATTAAAATGCCAAGGAATTAGTGTATCGAAGTTGACTGCAATAACAGTACATAAAAAAGGAAGTAAGGAACTTGGAAGCTGTGTCAAAAGGCTAAGTTTAATTACCTTTCTTGGCGCATTCCGTTCCTTTTCCACCTTCCTGTTTGTCTCTGTCGCTTTCTGGATCTATCCGGTGGGACAAGAGAAGCATGTGCACTAAATTCGCTCGTGTTTTACTGTGATTTGCTACGAAAAACACAACTATGTTTTCACAACAGGACCGTATTTAAGCTACAACAGAATGCATGACGCCATATTGGCAATTGACCGCATCCTCATCACCGATAGAGGATTTTGTTGATAGAGGATTTTGAATCTAACAATTTTGTAAGTTTTACATTCTATAGGGGATTTTAAAAGTAAACTAAATTTTCATCGCTCTATTTCAGCCCAATTGAGTTGGCTTTCAAATTAAATATTTATACCGATGTTAGAATTCATTATACAGATTCAAATGTATAAAAACATGAAAATGTACAAAAATTGCGTTTAGGGGGTTTTGAATCTAGACGACTCATTTGTACGTTATTAAATTCTAGTCACAATAGAATAAAACTATATATTTTGAACTATAACATTGTCTCATCTCATATGATTGTAAGACAATTGTAATCTTGTAAGCATAAACAAGACATGTAGTATTACTTATGTAATGGAGGATGTTGTTCAATAAAGATCCAATAAAAACACACACACAAAACTAACCTGCAGTTATTAAATTATCGTCAAACACATGAAACGTGTAGGGGAGAGTCGGGTAGTATCGGACAGTGAGTTTCTTTCATCTACCACCATATGGTAGTATCTGAATGACATGGTTACGTTTCTCTATGCGACATCACAGAAACGTAACCATGTCAATCAGGTACTATCATCGTGTGGTAGATGAAAGAAACTCACTGTCCGATATTACCCGATGTCCGATACTACCCGACTCTCCCCTAATACGAAACTATTGTCATCTATGGGACACTCCTTTTCTTGTGTCACAAATGGATTTTGGACGCAGACAACATAAAGCAGATTGATATAATTATCTGTCGTCATATGTTGTTAACTGTTGTTTCTTTCGCTCGCTACCAGAGCGGCGCTCAGCGTAGAGATTCATAAGTTATAACGTGTTCGCATTAATGTCATTTCACAAGTTTGCTTTTTGTGCAGTTGGAGACTTAACTCGTGTTTGCATATTCGAAGATGTAGCAACGTTATAAAACAGCAAGTTGGCCGTTATACTTGCTCCAAGGCCAGGCAGGAAATACAGATGCTTATGCAAAACCTGCGTGGATCTAAATTTCAGTTCGACAGTTAAGACAAGAAATATATTTCTTTTAATCTTCAGGCTAATGACGGCCGTATTTCACCTTTCCTTGAGCGAAAATATAAGTTGACATGAAGGTCCATTTTATGTTCTTGTCTATTTTTTGTGTTGATTCCATTCCAACAACTGTTTCCTTCTAATTTAATTTTTGTTGATAAACTATGAAGTAATATTTGAATTCTAGTTAATAATAATAATACTTAGAACCCGGAAGTTCATGCCCTGAAAGATTATAAATATACATACAAATATTCCTTAAAAAGAGCAAAATGTATGAATAAATGAAGGGTTCAGAACCATAGTGGGCCAAGCGCCATTTACTAAAACCGTAGAAAACAAGTGTTAAAATGAAGTTATTACCATAATTCAATGGAAACATATAGCAAGTAAAATAAAGCATACAATTAAAACTAAATAATATGTCAATCTTCATTAAACTATGGTATTCACTTAACTTTAACCCTTGCTTTCTCCGTTTTTAATAAATGACACTTGGCCCAACTGTGGATTTGGACCCTTCAAATATGCACTAACAAAAGATAAATTAATTTTCCTATATCAGTATGAATGCTAAGGAATATGGACTTACATTATTCCTTAGAAATTGATACAAAGGTGTTTCCGTTGTCTACAATCAGTGAAGAGTTGCAATTCATAACCAACGAGTGTCTGAGGTTTCCAGTTGAGAAATTACGTCTATTGTCCCTGAAGATGCTTTTGCATCGTGAAAACTTAATTTCACATCACACGAAATTATTGGGGCATATTTAAATTATATTAATTTTTCCGCAGACAGTGATAAATCTTTTAATGCAACGGCGATACTTCCATCAATATATATATATATATATATATATATATATATATATATATATATATATATACATATATATATATAATTTTTTTAATTCTCTAAATACAAATTTAAATGCTCCAACTTATAACAATGTTCATTGTTCAGAATAAGAGTGGAATAACGATAAAGGAATTAAACTTGTGGTCTCGCTGAGTTTTCAATTTACGTAAAGATTAATTTTTGGTCATACAGAATATATCTGTTATGATAGCAATGATTATTAGATAAGAAAAATTCACTCCGACACTGGGGATCGAACCCGAGTCCTTGGTTCTATTGGTTCTACGTACCAAGGGCTCTAACCACTGAACTACGCCGAAGTTCAATCCACAGCACCAGATCGAATCCCTCTCTTATAGTGTCTTTCCCTTTGTGGTTTGACTCCAAGTTCGACATATATGTTGACATATTAAGTCAACTGCTATTATACAAGGAGCGCACTCAATTGAGTGTCTTGGTGGTCGAGATTCCACAATAATATGCACTGTCGGGCGAAGAATCTACGTAAAGAATTCAAGTCATTTCCCACTCTGACTTTTTAGCAACAAATGATGACGAGCTCTTGGAAATATAAAGAATATCTTGCTTCTTTAACATTAAAATCAAGGATTATTTTGCTTCATGCATTTGTAAAAGCAATTGGGCGAAAACCCTTTCTGGTAATAAAAATAATTTGTTCTTGAAAAAAGAAGAGAATCTGTTAGAATCATCTTCTGATTGAAGCTTAAAAAATTGCGTTTTTTACAACAATCTTGTTGCAATCTTAGTTGCATGAACGACCATGTATCACATGTTGTCTGAATAATGTAATGCAACACTTAAATATCATCTTGTATACTGACGTTCAAAGATATCTATCTAATCGATAGTGATCGATAATTTGTTGGTGTAAGCACAGTCTGTGTAAGTGTGGCTTCTTTAGTTATTACTGCTATGAATAAATGGCGAAGATAATAGTCAGTGTTGCCAATCGTACACAGATATACCCGCATTATAGAATTCAGTTCTTCGTACCATTCTGCTGATTGTAAAACAAGACTGGAATTAGCTGGAAACCGCTGATATTGTCAGTTATGAGAATAATGTATGCTTGATCTACATAATCATTTTCCCTGACAATTTTTAACTGCCCCAATAATAATGCCACCTATTGAGAACTAGCGGAACTCTTTCAAAGTTTGTCAATTTTTTTATATCTTTGATTCCGACTTATCCCATGGTTGGAAAGTTCGCTTACACGATCATAAAATCGTAGGTGAGATATCTTTGAACGACAATGTACTAACTTGGTCTTATTAAAGAACAAAATAAAAGTATAATATTGAGTAAAGGGAGCCAGGTAGTGATTTGGGGTAAAAAATCCGATTTTTTATTTTGTGTTTAAAAAAGGACAAACTTTAGTCCTTAATATTGTGGTGGGTACTTTTTGTGCAGCTAAGTCCTTTAAATGGCCTCTTTAAATTTGGTAATGCATGTAATTCATACATTCCTTTTTTTTAAGTGCAGTTTTCCGTAAGTTGACAATTTCCAAACTTAAGTGCATTTTCTCTGGAACTACTGAATCCATTTACATGAAATTTTTACAGTGATTTATTCAGCCTATGTTCTACAAAGTAGACTTACGGGTTTAAGAATATCATACATGTAACACGAGAAAAAAATATATGCACTGAAAAAATTACAAAAAATATTAAACAAAGTTCAATATTTTTTCTGTTTGGCTAGGGGTGAAGTATTTAACTAAATTTTGCTTTATCCAAATTTAGACGGGATCTCCATACCTGTACTCTTATGATCTGATTTTGATATCTCGATCAACAAATGGACTTCAACAGGAACTTTCCTGCTTGGAGAATTATTGTAGTCAATGGGGCATGATTGTTAATACAGACAAGACCAAGACAATTACTTTTAAAATTGGATCTGTATATAGCAGGGATGATACATGGACATACAACGGGCATATATTAGAAAATGTGAAACATTTCATATATTTAGGGGTTACTTTATCAATGAACGGAGGATGGACTAAGCATGTTGACATAACGAAACACAAGTGCTGGGTAAAGAGTGCGGAGGTATTGAAATTGATCAGTAAAGTGCCAGATATTTCTGCAGCAACATTGAAGCTAGTACAGGGACATCATTTTATTTTTACTAACATTTTTAATATTAACCTGGCTATACCTTTAGAGAACCGGAAATACAATTTGCTACCTCCCTCCATAACTGTAGTTCGATGATACTGGCGTAAAACACAAACAAATCACTCTGCTAGGTATAGGAGGGAAGAAAAGTAGTTCATCCATTTACGTAAATTAGGAAATATCGCGATTTTGAGTTCGATAATTTTCATTACGATTTTGTTTAATCAAAATATAGTACAGTATTAACAATAAGTGCTTTTACTACGAACTGAGTTATCCATTCGGACATATTCATTATGCAGTGTTTATTATACTGTCTACAGCACATTAGCGTACAATATAGAGAATGAAGTTAAATTGAAAAATACTCTTAATATGGATATTCAAACACATTTTTTAAAATGGTGGCCGTTCATTTCGATACAGGCTTCAGTTCTTTTCTGCATATTATCGCACTATAGATTACTACATCTAATTCCAATTGTCAGTTTCGTCCTTCGTACTAGTAACTCATGTTGAAATAATTCTGTACCTACTCTATAAAAGAGTACCTTACGTACTGTAAAGTCAATCTTCACTTCTGCCCGACCCGCACAGATAAAATTACTCAGACATGCTATCTACTGTCCGTCCAAGTGGTTATGCCGCAAGATCGTAGAAAGGGAGGAAATCACGTGACAGTTAATTACTTAACGATGCCCTTTTATTTAAGTTATTTTAAACAGTTGTATAATATTACGTAAACGTCCAATTCCTAACAGAAATTAATGTTTTCAGAAAAGAGCTAAGACAGCCCAGCTTTTAAAGAGGGGCTAACAGAAGCAGGTGGGGGAAATCTGGATGCGACGTACGCAAACGGATAGTACCTGTGCGAAAATATGATTCAATATTGAAAGCTCTTTCGTCACTGGAAAACACGAACATATTTCTGGAACGTATTATACTCGCTAACTCAGTGCTGTTTACGCTATGGGTCTTGGATCTATGTGGAGGAACTTCACTAGTAGAAGGGGTGGGAGTGAAGTACATTCAAAAACTCAGGTACAATAAAAATTGAAGTAAAAATAAAATGATGTCTCTGTATATAGATCATCTTTGTTGTATGGGGCGGAAATTTGGGGTTGGGAAAATACGAGAAAGCTAAATAAGGTACAAACGGACTTCCTGAAACGAATACTTGGAATTGGCAGAAGCACAGCATAATTGCGGGGTGCTAAAGGAGTTTTGGCTTCAAAACGAAGTAATTCATATGAAAGTTAGGGTAATAAAATACTAGTTAAAAATTATATTTGGGGATCAGTCGCTTCTACGGTCGATTTGCTACAAAGTTAAACAAAGAGATGGTTGGGAAAAGGGGTGGGTTTATAAGCTGCAGATGCGGCTGCATCGTACAGGAATGGAATGGGTGTGGGAGAAAAGCGAGAATAACAGAAGGAATGTATGGTGTAATGTGAAGATGGGTTTAATTGATATCGAGAGGCATGAGATTGAGCTCCAATGTTCGGAAAAGTCCTCACTACATTTACAATCAGATCTCATGCTTAACTAGGGGAGGTGTGACTACATAAATTCTTGTAACAAAGACAGCAGAGCAGGTTTAGCGTGGCTAAGATTGGGGGCATGGAAGGGTAATAAAATTGTCAACGAAGAAGGAGAGCGCCTTTGTCCGATTTGCAGAGAAAAGGACTCCTATAAACATATTTTATTACAGTATGTCCAATTGAAATATGTACGGAGAAAATATGTACCACCCTCGATGCTAAGTCAGAATAGGAGTTCGCTTGCTTGCCTTGACCTCATGGGGAATAAAGAATACGAAGAAAAGATTGGCTTGTTCCTCTTGAAGGCGAGAAAGTTTAGAACTTCAGCTGTTGAAGTGTGTGACACGAACTGAGGAAGGGATAATAGTATCTACCCAACTATACACTTTTATGTCTGTTTTAGGTTAGGATATGTTATATAATATGTTTTGTTGTATCATTTTCATTTTAATATGTGTATTCTTTTAGAGAGTGGTGCATGTAATCATAGGTGGGATGGGGGGTGAAACCTACAAAGTAGGACTTGTTTTAGGTACAAAGCACATACGGTCAGAAGATCCGTGCATTGGATTTTAGAGAAAATTATGATAATATAAAAATCTGTGTGTATAATATTACTCTAAATTTTGCTTTATAATTTACAATATACATTGCTTTATAACTTAAAAGGATCAACGCATATGAGTGAAGATTGTGGCAAGTAATGTGCACCTGAAGAATGAGGTACATTTAGTGAAGTGGGAAAACAGGTTATCAATTAGGGTCTTTCTTTTGCACTTTGTTACGAAACTAATTAGTTGTATTTTATACCACTGAATTCAGAATGATTGATTATATAACCGTGGAAATTTTTATTCCATTCCGAACACTAAAGGCCTGGAAATACTGAACTAAAACTTTTGTACTGAAATTATTTAATCGCAATGGCATCACTACCCACTCCCTTTAAACTAGAGATTTAGAGTATTTGCAATGTTGAACCGGACTTTCCAAACCGATAGCTGCAAGGTAATATTAAGCCTTCCATTAATGAAATGTGTTCTATATTGTCAGTGAAATGTGTCATAGTGCCAGTACAGTGAGTGAGATGAGAGTAAAGTGAAAGATTATTATCAGTACAAATGTGATACTTATGTAGGGCTATTACATATGTAAGTTGTAATGTAAAATTAGGTTCACTTATTAATTAGGTTATTTTATGTATTATTATTAATTGCAATTTTTGTGTATAGTTGTATTGTGTGTTCTAATTGTATTGTATATATAATTGTATTTTGTATCTAATTGTATTGTGTATTGTAATTTGTGCCGAGGTCATGGAAAGCATGGGGATCTACCTCCATGCCCCCCAAGTGCCTTCATGGCATGTTACGGGGATACCTTTACCTTTTCATTGTTTATATTGTGTATACCATTGCCACCGGGTGCTTGGCCATTTGCAGTGTAAATAAATACATACATACAATAAATAACTCTTTGGTAAGTCAAAAGGAACTTATTTTAATTTTTTCCCAGGAAAACGGATAGGACACAAATATGTTTCTATTTATGTATTTTCACATTATGTTCAAAAGCTAGAACTAAAATTTAATATCGCTACCAATTTATTAAGGATGTTTATTTCACTGCATTATGCAAATATTTAATGAGAAGAGCATGTTTACGTACCTAAATTATGTAAAAAATTTAAGAGTTCCTCGAAATTAAGTATGAGATTTAAGGGTCCATGACACACAAAGGTTTAAACCACTTGTATTACAGAACCATCAATATTTTAGATTTGCATTTTGTGAATGTCCTGTTTCGAAAATACTTATTATCTTTGAAAAAAATCTTTGGAACTCTACCATGCAACCTACGTCATTCATTTAGCATTTTGTATTATATAGCCTAGGGAAAAAATCATGTAGGAGTCGTTTTCTGTTATTCTCTTGAAACACAAATCAAACCTTTTCTCTAACAGAATTATTACATGTTATCTATCGTAGATGATGAAAACTTGTGTATTCATTGGAAATTTCGAAATCGACTTTTTGTAGCATCAGGATAATTAATTTTCTTACATCGTACAGCATAAAAAAATATCATACCCGGAAAGCAGCAAATTTGGCCATCGCGATTGCCCTCCCTCGTGCTGGTTACGAAGACTGAGCAGTGTGGGTCATTCGACGAACAAAAAACTACGATTAATAATAAGAAAATTATTCAATATAAATATTTCATTGGTGAGTTAGCAGACACAAAGTCTAGATCTACTTTCGCCTTTTACCAATAGGATTCTGCAATAACACATACAACCCACTATTAAGTGGACGAATTTCATACAGTGTTAGAGAATAGAATTGTCGATAGTAATGTGTGGCTTCCTTGATCCACCGACCTAATCCAATATGTATTTTAAAATAAGAGGAAAAAAAAATCACATACATATATGAACTGAAAAGCGGCATCCGAAAGCTATCGCCTCCATTTCTCAATCAGGAATCGATACGTCATTTCTTAAGCAGATGCAAAAATGTTTTGCAAAGGAAGGCAGACAATTTAAAAATATCATTTCTCAATTTGTGTGCATAAGTGATGCTTGAACTGCTTAAATTTATTACTATTTTCTATTAATCATCTCCGTAATCAGGGTGCGAGAATCCGCCGGTACGTAAAGTTAGCCCCACTTTTCGGGCGGAGATATTTTAGTCACTCGTTATGCCTATACAGGGTGTTAAAAAGTATCCAATATTTTAGGAGATGCTAGTATGCATCAAAACAAGAAAATAATGTCTAATAGGTATACATAGGTCCTACAACAAATACTTTCTGAGATGTGAACACTTGTTCATAGGAGGTGTTCAATGCGACGTCCATTCATGGCAATGCATTCCTCTGCTCTTCGGAGTAAGGGATGACACACCCTTTGAAATTTGTTTTAATACGTTAATAAGAAAGTCCTGAAAATGATCCCCAGTTAATCTCTGTGGTAGTACGTATGGACCTATTAATCTATCAGCAAGAACGCCTGCCCATAAGTTGATTGAGATTAGGTGCTGATGCCTTGTTTCTTCAACTACATGGGGATTTTCATCATCCTATACATGTTGATTATCAAAATTCACAATACCATCTCTGCTGAATCCCGCTCATCTCCGCAACCAGACTTTTGTTTTTAATATTTCTTGCGATGTATCATTATTCCATGCCAGTGGTGTCAACTACGGTATGATTATCTGTAGTTTGCTGTATTGTAGGGAAGATAAATACATTGCCATGAATTGACATCACATTGAGCACCTCCTATGAACAAGTGTTCAGATCTCAGAAAGTATGTGTCGTAGGACCCATGTTTATTAGACATTATTTTCTTGTTTTGATGCATACTATCACCTCCTAAAATATTAGAGACTTTTGTGACATTCTGTATAAGAAAGTATCGTCTGTTTCCGATAGCCCATGTCTCTCCCTGAAATTGAAACCATCGTCCGCTAATGTGGCGATTCTCGCCGATGAATTAGGCGTGTAACATTAAATTGTGAAGTACTAGCTGGCATCATGTGCCGTGCTAACCACAGACCTAAAGAGTCCAGTGTTTAGAAGCGTCAGATGTGGTGATATGCCAATTACAGTGATCAGCGCAAATTGTTTCGTTAAAGGTTACTTGAATCGTGCACCAGGAAGATATGTCGATCGAACGAGATTACACACAAGTGGATCATCCTTGGGACCAATTTGGTTCGGTGCCAGCTTGTTTGCGTAACTGCGGCATTCCAGAGACTATGTACAAGAGCAACCGGATCTCAGCCCTGAAGAAGACCGCACTGTCGCACATGTTTACTCAAATGAAAAATAATTGAGAAATTCTTTAAACCAAATAATGAAAAGACACACCCTTCCCTCAATGGCGAGTTGCTTCAGAGACATGTGGCTTCGTCAGTTGTGCTTAAAAAAAAAAACAAGCAATTAACTTCAAGTAAAATACGTTGGGTAACATCTCAATAATTAATACATGCGACATTTTCTTTCATACAAACACAGGTTTTCAGAGAATGCCTCCGAGGTCTGGTGGTCAGGATGCTGGCTTCCAGATCTGATTCGATTGCTGAGCTCAGTTCTCGGTGAACTTTCATTGAAGAAGAAAAGTGTACTGAGTATCTAGAGCCTCTAAATTTGTATAAATGTGAGTGTGATTGCGTGTGTGGACAGGTTATTAATTAACTATTTTCCAAAAATACTGTATAAAATATAATATATCAAAACTATCACTGGGCAGAAACCTCAACACACGTTTCAACGTCACATTGTTGACATAGAACGCCAAGTTAATACAACCAGAAAGCACTACGAGATGCTAAAGTGTTAACAATGAATAAAAAAGACAAGAAAAAGATGTTTTCAAAAGTAACATTGCACTGAAAATTGACTGAATGAACTCTGGACAAAAAGCTCAGACACTTCGAATCTTATATCAAGAAATTGATCTTTTTATGGAAAGAAACATCTTTGCGACTATTGTTGTACGAGTTATGACGTCATAGAGTAAATTTTAAATGACACTCTATATCTTTTTAATATCATTCGAAAAATTATAATTATGGTTTTTTGTATCGCTATGTAGTACTTCGTTTGCTATAGGGGAGACTCGGCTAATTCCGCAGTATTAAGAAGTAAATCTATCATATTTTTATCAAAATGTTTATTAAAAAATATTATCAAGGTATATAAACATGGATGAAACCTTTCATTACCAAATGAGATAAAGAGACCTATACAAATGCAAATATATTTAGTTGTACATGCATTACAGTTGAAAAAGAACAACTCGAGTAATTCCGCAACAGTGCGGATAAATCCGTAATAGAACTTGGCTAATTCCGCAGTAGTAAATAATTATGAAATACACTATGAAAGTAACATAAAAGGAACAATTTGTATGTAACAATGCTCACTTTCTTCACAGCTGCGCAGCAAAACACGAAAAACAGCCAACTTTCGATGTTTCACTGTATTGCCGACAGAAATGTCGAACAATATCCTGGATTTTTTTCTATAGCACTGCAGAGGATATGCCTCTTATTGACAGCCTCTCAAAACTTACGTTCATGCTATTGCAAAGCCGCAGTAAAATCATATATGAACTACTGCGGAATTAGCCGTGTTTTCCCTATACAGAAGGACTACCATTATGGTTACTATGGTAACAATTTAATTGTTGATACAATTTGTTAATCCCTGTGTTATGAAAGCATTTAGTTAGGCATAATAAAATTGATAAAACAACATAAAATATACATGTTCTTAACAGGAAATTATAAAATTGAGATTCTGATGATGATAGAATTTGGTGGTAGAAGACGTGGCACAGCAATAGGTAGCCTATGCACACTTTTTAACGAAACATATCCAATCGGCCATCTTTTTCTCAGTCGACTGTGAGTAGGATATACCTCAATGTTCTCCTTTTCTGTTAAGAACATATTGTTTTATGTTAATTTTGTCAACAAAACTTTTTTATAACACAAGGACTAACAAAATGTATCAGTTTATACTGTTACCAAAACTATAGGGTGTGATTTAGAAATGTCTTCGATTGCATCATAACTCTCACATCAATAGTCGCAAAAATATGTTGCCTCCCTAAAAATATTCCTTTATTAAATAGGACGTTGCATGTGCCTGAATCTCTTTTTGTTCAAAATTCACTCACTCAATTTTAATCGCAGAATGTATTACGGAAATTTGATATTCGCAAGAAACTAGTTCCATTAATTAAAATGTGTCTCAGTGAAACTTACAGCAGAGTCCGTACAGACCAGTTTATATCGATGCTTTTCCAATTCATTGCGGGCTGAAGCAACGAGATTCACTATCACTTTACTTTTTAACTTTGCTCTACAATATGCCATTAGGAAAGTTCAGAATAACAGAGAGGGTTTGGAATTCAACGGGTTACATCAGCTTCTTGTCTATGCGGATGACGTGAATATGATAGGAGAAAATCTACAAACAATTAGGGAAAACACGTGAATTTTACTTGCAGCAAGTTTGGAAGTAAATCCCGAAAAGACTAGGTATATGATTACGTCTCGTGTCCAGAACATAGGCCTAATTCGAAATGGAAATATAGAAATAGGAAATTTTATGCTGGAAAAATTCAAATATCTTGGAGCAACAGTAACAAATATAAATGACACTCGGGAGGAAATTAAACGCAGAATAAATATGGAAAATGCCTGTTATTATTCAGTTGAGAGGGTTTTGTCATCTAGTTTGCTATCAAAAAAATCTGAAAGTTAGAATTCATAAAACAGTTACATTACCGGTTGTTCTGTATGGTTGTGAAACTTGGATTCTCACTTTGAGAGAGAAACAGAGATTAAGTGTGTTCGAGAATAAGATTCTTAGGAAAATATTTGGGGCTAAGAGGGATGAATTTACAGGAGAATGGAGAAAGTTACACAACACAGAACTGCACGCATTGTTTTCTTCACCTGACATTTAGGAACGTTAAATCCAGACGTTTGAGATTGGCAGAGCATGTAGCACATATGAGCGAATCCAGAATGCATATAGAGTGTTAGTTGGAAGACCGGAGGGAAAAAGACCTTTGGGCAGGCCGAGACGTAGATGGAGGGTAATATTAAAATGGATTTGAGGGAGGTGGGATATGATGATAGAGACTGCATTAATCTTGCACAGGATAGGGACCGATGGTGGGCTTATGTGAGGGCGGCAATGAACCTGCGGGTTCCTTAAAAGCCATTTGTAAGTAAGTATAGAGTTGTAATATTTCATAATAAGCTCATAATGGTAAGCTACGGCGACCCATTCCGAAAGCAACGGCGATCCTTGTTTTGGTTGCGATCCATAGGTTAAGGATCCCTGGACTAGTGTGTAAGCAGAGATTGTAACTGTGCGTTCGTGAGTCGCCACCAGATATCAGTTCAGTAATCAAATTCCAGTGGTACGAAGTTGCCCTCCGTGAGATTCACTATCGGCCAAAATTTTCGATCAGCTAAGAAAACAACTAGCCTATATACGTACTTTAGTTCAATGTGGAAACACATCGGAAAAACAAAATAGACCAACAAAATAAATATTTTCTCTCTCTGGCAATATGATATGATAGAATATTCAAAACGAAATCTCTGTTTTAACCACAAATCCATAGTTGTGACAGGTAATCGAAAACCTTTGACCGGTTGCGTATACGCATGGCGATCCGTTTTCATTTGACTGCCCCTCATATATTTAACTTTGCTCAATTAAAGGAATCATGCCTAATTAAAAATCCCTTTAATTGAGCAAACGGAATATTATATTATGTTAACAATGTTGAAGTCAGTTGCCATGGTGGTGTAGTGGCTAGATCGCTGGACTTACAATTGTTTGGACCAGGGTTTATAACTTGTAATGGGCAAGCCCGTGAGTTTTCTCCGGGAGCTCCAGGTTCTCCAGTGGCATTTCAACAAATTTCCCTCACCTCACCTCACCTCACCTCACCTCACCTCACCTCACCTCACCTCACCTCATCTCATCTCATCTCATCTCATCTCATCTCATCTCATCTCATCTCATCTCATCTCATCTCATCTCATCTCATCTCATCTCATCTCATCTCATCTCATCTCATCTCATCTCATCTCATCTCATCACAGATGCAGCGTACACCACCTCTTATTGCGCACCCTGGGCAGCGACTCTGTTGGCAATTTGGTCATGATCAACATAACTGTCTTCATAGGGTGAATGACGAACAGTCAAGTGCCCGCCATTAGTTAAAAACAAAAACACTATTGAAGTCTGTCCCCCTCGCGTATGTGGTACCTAAGAGGTTACGTCCAATTTCGGCTTCCCCTTCAAAATTTTCTAGAGCTCCTTCAGTTGAGCAGCGTAACCCGGAGTGAGACTAGTGGCCAACAGGCTTGGAGCTCACATATTTAGTTTTGTACAGCCCCCAACCCCTTGCAAGGACGCGTTTTGCGTACCTTTTAAATTTGTCCTCCCAATTCTCTTTCGATTTTTCGATTTTTCGAAGTCTGTATCACTAGTTCACTACTGTACGATAATGGATCAAACTTATCACGGCTTAGATGGAGAAAACACTGACTATATTTTTCACCCATGCAAGATCACGTGATTGTACCACGTCCGACTCTGATATGCGTCTTTTTTTCTTTCGAAATGAGTTCGATGTTCCTACAGACTTCATCCTCGCCACTTTGTAGAGGTTTCCTATCAAAAGATTTCGCCTGCAGTAACGTATTTATGTTGCAATGAACGGCAATACTATAATTTCATCGAGTTTCATAATTGCTGGTAACTGTAAAAAGGGGGTGGTTCCAACAAATTAGGTCTTTTAGATTCTGACAAGCAAAATACATAATTTATGTAATAACCTACGAATTAGGTCTTCTAAAATCCTGTAAAATTTAAATAATGTTATTCGTTGGTACATGAAACGAAAAATAAAAGTGATATTTCGAAATTAACGACATGTAGTAATAGAATAGATTCGAACTTAAGAATCCCGGGCTTGCTTATAAATCTAAGAAAAATTTCCATAATTATGTTTGTTGATTAAAGTATCTCATCGTCTTTAATTAATTTCTTTCAATCCACAAAGTAATATGCAGACCACTTCTCATTTTCCTCCGTGAATCCAAACAAATTTTGACAATGTTTTCCTCGACTCTTGACTAGTTCTCTAGACCAGGCCTGCACAAGGTTTGCGCTCTCAGAGTCGGCTCAGAGCTTGTGAACGGAATGCAGATATTGGTTGCGCTCTATATGAAGGTGGACTGGAAGAAGGGGGTGATCTCGTACAATATGTACACAAAAGGAAGTACTAGTACGGGTGTTCATGAAATGAATTCCCGTTCAGTGTTTACAAAACTATCTTTGACTATTATCTATACTAATAATAAATCTGTAGCCGAAATTTTTCTGGTAATTTTCGATTTTCCAAAAATAATTGGTCCTAACATATATAATTAACCACCCTGAAACCGAAAATCGCTTTTTTGAAATTTTTGTTTGTATGTCTGTCTGTCTGTCTGTCTGTATGTTTGTTACCTTTTCACGCGATAATGGCTGAACGGATTTCGATGAAAATTGGAATATAAATTAATTTCGTTGTAACTTAGATTTTAGGCTATATGGCATTCAAAACACATTATTTAAAAAGGGGGTTATAAGGGGGTCTGAATTAAATAAATCAAAATATCTCGCTTATTATTAATTTTTGTGAAAAATGTTACATGACAATAGTTTCTTCAAAAATAATTTGCGATAAGTTTTATTCATTGAAAAATTTTGATAGGACTGATATTTAATGAGATAAATGAGTTTTAAAATTAAAATAACTGCCATCTAAGGCCATCCGTCTATAAGGGGCCTTGGACAGCAACAATCGAAAGCTATGAAAGATAGCCTACAGAGAATGTTTCCGTGTTTGTATGAAGTAATATCGGAAGCTAAATTAACCGATTTGTATAATTAATTATTATTTCACCATTGGAAAGTGTAGTTTCTCTAGATGGACATAATGCTATAATGTTATTACAGTAACTTCTGATATAATATAATACAATATAATACAATATAATATAATATAATATAATATAATATAATATAATATAATATAATATAATATAATATAATATAATATAATATAATATAATATAATATAATATAATATAATATAATATAACATAATATAATATAATACAATACAATATAATATAATATAATATAATATAATATAATATAATATAATATAATATAATATAATATAATATAATATAATATAATATAATATAATATGTAATATTATATAATATAATTTAAGTTATTTGAAGGGTTGAGAACCATAGTGGGCCAAGCTCCATTTACAGAATACGTAGAAAACAAGGGTTAAAATTAAGTTATTACCATAATTCAATGGAAACCTATAACAAGTAAAATAAAATATACACATTAAATCTAAATGATGTCAATGTTCATTAAACTATGGTTGCATGTAATAAAAATTAGAAACATGTTAAAGGAAATGTCATTGCACCAAATGAGTGTCTCTGGACCAAAATGATCGCATTTTAATTATTTGGATGCAATTTAAATTAAGTAACATACCTATTAAACGATTTATCCTTCTATCAAACACGAATGTTCCCTGGATCAAATGTCCTATTTCAATTATGTAATTACTTTATATTTATTTCTAACGGGTGCAGCGGAGAGCACGGGTACGGCTAGTTAATTAATAAAGAAGTATTTATTTTACAGCTATAATAGTAACTATATTGCTACTTAAATATACAGTATCATTTTGTTATATTTTTATTTATCAGTACAACAAATCGGGGTATTATGCTGTTGTCAGCTGAAAGGAACAGTACTGACCGTAATGAAACATCAGTTACAGATGTTCCATGCCTGCCTTTATTAAAGTTGATTATAGAAAACAGTTGCTCACAAATATAAATGTTGAGCCAAACACAGGAATCATTTTCACAGCCAGCTTGTGTAGTCATGGATATTATTGCTGAGGTTTAGTCCTGTAAAACTCAACCAGGCTAGTAGTATTATTCAAACGATCTTTAGCCCTTAGGTCACATTGAAGATCATTAAGTTCAAGCTGTAAATCGTTAAATGTTACGTTTTATTTGACGACGCTCTCAACTACATAGGTTATATCGTACACTTAAATGCCATCGACCTCGGGCATAGGAGATCAGCGCTATACCAACTGTGCCAACCAGGTCGACCTGTAAACCGTATGATACTGTTTCAACTGGTGTTGAAGGAATTTATTATGATAACTTTAAACTTTTTTACATTTAAGACAAGATCTTGAAACCTAAAATTAAATTCAATTTGAATTTCAATTAATATTTGCACATAATCGTTTAACATGGCTTCATCACAAGCAGTTTCTATAGTTCGAAAGTGAGCCATATTGCTTTCCCGAAACTGACTTACGAAAAGTGTAAGTTTACGACTGAAATTCCATAATTTATTCAACATATCAACAATGAGCTGGCCTTTTCCCTGAAGAGAAATATTTAAGTTGTTGAAGATTAATAAATTCTAACCTACCATACCCCATGTAATAATGCAACTTTCAACTCCTGAACCATTTTTACTGCGATCTTCACCAACAAAACCATCGTATCTGTATGTGTGGACTAGTAATGACGTATTATAATTTATGTTTTTCCACTCTTTCAAACTTTTGTGGTGATAAGGCACTGAGTATTGAAAAAATAACTATTTTCCCATGCAATATTGAAAGAATTTGCCTGATGATCACTTTTCCGTCTTTTTATATTCCTCCATTATATAGCAGTAGATGGGCAAAGTGAAATAGCTACTGATCCAGATAGCTGCGTGGACTATCCTCTACCTATAGCAGGTCTACGTCATTTCGGCGTACCTTTCCGGTGAGCTGTTAGACGACTCTTCCGCTCCGAAGGAGCGGCCGCGCTCAAAGAGCGCCGTTTGTGCAGGCCTGCACTAGACACTTTTGTCTTCTTACTACCATAAAGGTGTAATTATTAATTACGTATTACAATTACTTGAAAGCATAAGCATGGTCTGTATCTAGCTTGAAAATTGCATAGTATTTACTGGGATAGACAGGTAAATACTTTTACAGACTGATTAAACTCAGTAAGTACTAATTAAAACAGTACTTCCTTAAAGTTGCAGTAGGCCTACTTACTAAAAATGATAGCACGTACTGAAATGTAAAATTAATTACATATAGTACAATGTGTAAATGATACCATTTGTACAGATTCTTTGAGTATATGCTTCAGAATGTTATTGATGTCGAAAATAGGAGTGTTTAATGGTTACATCACATCAAAAGTAAACTTTGAAATAGGATCTTGAGCTCCAAAAAGCTTTTTCCCATGCCCATTTTCCGAAGTCGTTTAAATTAAAATTATGGTTCATTTAACGACTCTCGCAACTGCAGAGGTTATATCAGCGTCGCCGGTGTGCAGGCATTTTGTCCCGTAGAGTTCTTTTACATGCCAGTAAATCTACTGATATGACCCTGTCGCATTTAAACACAATTAAATGCCATCGATCTGGACCGGGGTCGAACCCGCAATCTCGAGCACAAAAGGTCAGCGCCCGAAGTCGTTTATCTTGTGCATCTTGAACTTCAAGTCTTCTCATGTCTAAACTGAAAATATATTCCCTCACCAGATGTTATTACACCATATTAATGCCATTCGCTGCATTCAGAGTGCATGCAGGCAGTTCTACATAGCTGTGGACCAGCCTCCTCCTCTAGTCGTCGATCGGAGAATAATATTATTGATGAATGTGAAAACGAAATGAAGAGATTCTAACAGAAAGATGTCCATGTCTATATTGGGGAAAAGGGAAAGTCCCGAAATACCCCAATGGCGTTCTTGTCCGCCACAAGGTTTGCCGCGTAAATCACATTATACATACTTTATGTAAATTACATGTCATAGAAACACTAATATTTTACGAGTATGCGGAGTAATAAATTAATTTCATGGAACTAATTACGCAAATATGGCTTTCAGGTAGAAGCTCCCTGTGAAACAGTCTTGAATAATTTCAAGCCAGATTCGCATAATATATTCGTTACTGTAGGTACGTTAACAGGAAGCCACAATTTAAGCCACACAGAATTTGTATGCACTCAAAGTTCGGTTCTGTCGTCTTGTCAGAACATTTGAGTTGTGTGGATATAAAAATGGAAGAATTGTGACGGTGTCGTGTATAGTTCTGGGGTAGCTCAGTCGGTAGAGCATTCGTGTGCTAAGCGAAGGGTCCCGAGATCGATATCCGGCCCCGGAACATGTTTTCCCTTAAACTTATTCATGGAGCTAAATTAATAAGTTATATACAGTACTCTGCTCTGTGCTTAAGTGCCGTGTTTAGAAGTAGACTACGTTTAATTATCGAGCTACAAAATGTAGGCTACATTTCGAGCAGTTTTTATATGTAAGTTTTGTGGTAATAAATGCAAGTTCGTCGTACTTGATATGCAAAGGTCTTTCTGCATACGACATGTCGACTTCAATTTTTATTTATAATAAAGGATCTTACTAACTTCAAAATTACTGATCATAAACTATTACTGAAAGCTTTGGAACTATACTGTGAACTGTGAACCATCCTTTGAGATTCTCTAGACTATCAGATTACAATATGATCACGAACACTCTAGAAGTGTGTCCTATAAGAGAAAGGTACCGCCTCTGGGAATGTGTACAGAAAGAGTTCTCAAAAGCACAACAAATTTTGTGTTTTCTCTTTTAATATTGGGCTCTGAGAATAGAACTTCTTCTGTCAGCGGATAAAGAAAAATGAATGAAGTCAGCATTACACACAAAGATATACCATAGTGATATAAAGAGTTCGACAACAAATATAAAGACAAAAGATGCCGATGGGAACATGTTTCAGAGCTAAGGAGGACTGGAGATCTATCAATTGAAGCTTCGCACATATAGCCATATTATTCTTCTGAATGATCTTGATTTTTCTGATTTAGTCCACATTGAATTAAAATGAGTTATGTATACCATGAAGTACGGGAAGGTCTATCAGGTCTCTAAGATATTATAATGAATGGATGATAATGCTATTTTTTCTGGCTTATATAACAGAGTTTGAATTGAAAAAATGGACCTCAGGATGTTCGTGCTCGCGAGCACTTATTTATTCTCATGACAAGAGCACCAAATGTCATTGAAAGAGTATCATGGTGCTCAACGCCTGATCGACAGGTTCTTTCTGATACACCGCAGGTGAGCTAAAACTTGGGGATGAAGAACGTCCCAATACAGTCGAGTATATACAGTACGGTAGCCTATCGTTCTTTCCCTGTACTAGGAAACGAGTACGTGTCCTTGTAGTGCAGTGGGCGGGTCTGCTTCACTTTCCCCGACCTTGGGCGGTTCATCTTGACGCTAGAGCATTCCTGGCCGAACGGAGCGTGATGTTCCCCGCTACGAATCGTTTATTAAGAACACAGTCTGTCCGCACCTTAGCCATGTCACTTTTCTAGTTCATTATCAGCTTACTAAGGTTCAACGTAGATCTAATCACCTGACAGCTTTTTAACTGGCGGAATCCTCTCTCTCTCTCTCTCTCTCTCTCTCTCTCTCTCTCTCTCTCTTATTTTCTCCCCCTTTTCTGTTTTCCCATATTTTCCAATATTCCATTTTCCCTCAGTTGTCTCTTACGCTTCGTCCTTTTTCTTTTCCTCTTTTTTCCTCTTCTCTTTTGTTCTGTTTTCTTCTTTTCATTGTGCATTTACAGTACTTTGCCTCCCAGCTTTTCTTTTCCTCATCTATCTGTTTCCTCTTATTTCCTTTTTTATTTCCGTTATTTCCCTCCTTTCCATCCTCCTATTCCTTCTCCTCCCCTCCTAAACATCATATATTTTTGTGTTCACAATATTTTTCTATCAAGAAATGGATTCGTAACACCTCAAAATCTGTGCTTCAGTGGCTGACCATGACAATATCTTTAAAAAATATTGGAGTGCAAGAGATCGAATGACTTTATTGTCAAACGCCTGGCATTAGAAAACAACAACAAAAACAATATTTTCTGTCTTTTACCTCCTTATACGAGCAATATAGCAGCCAATGGCACCGTCATCACAGTATAAGGAAGTGTATAGAACAGGCAACTGTTAAATTACAAACGAAATAAATAAATAAATAAATAAATAAATAAATAAAAATAATTGTTAGACTAAAAGATGAATAACAGTCAATGAGCCCAAGTAAATACACGTAAACTTCATTAAAAGGAAAAGTCAATTGTCTGCCTATGTTCAATCATGAAACTATACCACATGATAATAACGCATCTCGGCATGACACTGGGGGGGGGGGGGTAGGACAGGTGAATTTCCACGAAAGTGCGATTCGTTCAATTTCAGGTATGGGAATTGCCACAAAGTCATACAGTAGAGCGTCTCGTTTAGGCACAATGAAAACGTAAACAATGTGCAGGTAACGTTTGGGGGAGTAGGACAAGCAGTACGATGAATACGAGGGATGCACAAGGTTTTAGTTACAACATTTATGGCGGAGCATTAATTGAAATTATATTTTTCATAAACATAAAACAAAGGAACACAAATTTCATAACGTTATCATATACACATTTTAACAAACAAGCAATTGCAACGTTGAAATAATTCAATATAACATACCAAATTTGATACTTATAAGATGTTGTCTTCAACCAGCATTTTTTTACAGTCGTGAATTCCATTCTCTGTATGACTAACATAATATCACCATACAGTACCTGAATATTATTGAACTTGCAGAAGAGATAATTATGTTTAGGAAAGAGTGTTCTCATTTCAGACCAATATAGTCTACTGTAGTTTTGTTAACTCGGCCACAAAAGACGGTGATGTTATGTTAGTCATACAGAGAATGAAATTCGTGACCGTAAAAAATGCTGCTTGAAATCAACATCATATAGGTAGCAAAATTTGATTTGTTATATTGAATTATTTCCACTTTACAATTGCTTGTTTATTAAAATGTGTATATGATAACGTTATGCAATTTGTGTTCTTTTGTTTTGTGTGTTTTTGGAAAATATAATGTCAATGTTGTAATTAAAATCTTGTGCATCCCTCGTGTTTATCGTACGGCTCTTCGTCCCCCCCACACGTTACCTGTACTTCGTTTACATTTTCAAGCTCTACTGTATGTGAGTTACCAAGAAGGAATGCGAATACGTGAGTTGTCACAAACTTATAACTCTAAGTCAAAATTTCCCCTCCCACTTTGAACAGATTTGTGACAGCGCAATCAGCATGATAGGGTGTGGTTAAAAATATTGCTTTAATATTAAAAAATTCATTAACTTAGAAGCGGATGCTGAATGTAGTCCTGTCTACACATTAAAGTATTGAGTCTTATTTTGTTTCTAATGTCTTGTTCCTATGTGACACTTTCTTAATAAATTTGTCCAAAGGAATAGTCATGTATGGCCTTTCCTATTTTTTTTTTAATAAATGAGCTTTGTTCCTTAATGCAATTTGTTGATTACCACTTCGTATTTTTACATAAATGTTCGTCTGAAATGTTTATCACTTCAAGAAAGTTGATCATATGGGAATGATGGTACAAGTTCCAATTCAAATCTGAACGGAAAGACTGGCGGGCATTGGTGGTATATAATTAATTACAACTAGCGTAATGAATAACATGACCACATTTTCGGGGGGAAGTACTGTCTTCACTTATATAAATGTCTACCAAATGGTCGCTATACTTCTGCAGAGCAATATAATTAGATTTTATTCCCATATAATGAAGATAAATATTAATACACCTACAAATGAGATTATAGATCCATTAAGTCCTCGACGAAACAATGATTCAATTCTTCTGGATGAAGAAATTGCAGGCCATTAACGTTAGCTGACCAGAAATTTCGAAGTGAATGACAAATTTAGAAGAGGCGACAACTCCCATGTCAGATATCCCTCCGCCGCTAAGTTGGTAGCTTTGTGTGGCAATTCACACCTTCCTCCGTCAGTTATTTTGTGACATTTTACATACGTCCATTTTACAAATGTCTCTACTTGTTGGAATTTTGTGGCAATTCAGTCGATGCAATCCTGCAATCGTGATGGAAAGAAAAGAGAACTACTCAATTATGTTACGTTATTTAGTTTCCGCAAATAAAACAAATATTACACAAAATTAACAAATAGTGTTACATAATATGAAAAAAAATTATCTTTCTAAAAAGAATCATGACTATCTCTGCATTCAATATAGTTAAATGGATAATAATTTACACATTCAAATCCAAGTTGTGAATTAGTTTTGAATTGGTAACTTTACATTAAGATTTGGCGCGGAACTTTAACTTGCGTTCTCGTGAAAGTCTGCGCTTGATGGTTCCCTGCCTAACGTCTCCAACAACCCTGTCATCTAGTGAAGTTTCTGCATTACTGCGTTCTAGCGGGCGGAATGTTAACTACTGAGTCAAATTGAATTCGGCCTTTTGTACAGTGTTATATGGACGCAGACAGTGCCACACAGAACTGGCTCCAAAGTTCGGAGAAACGCTGCAAGAGTATGTCCCGATCTGTGCGCGCGCTCGTTCAGCTGAAATATGAATAAAATATGTAGAAATAAACTGTTACAACTGCTTTTTAAGATATTATTTTTTGCTTCTTTCATTGGTGATGCCATGGCACACTGGCACTGCCCAAAAGTCGCCACTGCAACACAGTATCTTTCGCTACTTGCTTTGAATCGGTATCTGTCAAGTCCTGTATCTTAACGTCTAGATCTCCAGTTTTCAAGTCGGACACTTCAGTTAAAATCTCGAAGGGCTCAAATGGAATGTTTGGAACAGAAACGGCATTGTGAAAGTTTTCTTGGAGGGCATGTAGCACGCATGGGCGAATCCAGAAATGTATAGAGAGTGTTAGTTGGGAGGCCGGAGGGAATAAGACCTTTGGGGAGACCGAGACGTAGATGGGAGGATAATATTAAAATGGATTTGAGGGAGGTGAGATATGATGGTAGACACTGGATTAATCTTGCTCAGGATAGGCACCGATGGCGGGCTTATGTGAGGGCGGCAATGGACCTCCGGGTTCCTTAAAAGCCATAGGTATACAGATAGCTTCCTTAGTCTTATATTAGGGGTCTATCAGATTACAGAGCCGATACAAAGCTCCGATCTTTCAGAATCTATGAGATGGCGCAAAAACCCTAAATTTCGCACCACTCAGGACACCGTGAAAATTTTAACGAAAAACGTTCTTATGGTTCACATTCGAGAAATCTAGTCACACTTTCTGTTAACCTAGTGGCGTCATCAATTACAGTAGGTTACTCCTTGGATAACTGAAATGATATGTTTAAAATAAAATAGTTTCGAATCCAGCAGCTGTTATAAAACGTAAATGGGAAAAAATTGAATGTGACATCATAATGAATTAATTACTTCTCGTACACAAGTGGGTGTGATTAATAAATACGGGGAGTATGAAGACAGAAATCGTTTAACATAGTTCTAAGTTATTTAAATGTGGTATTAATTTTCAAATGAATTCAATTTTCTATAATTGCATATTAATTTATTACAATTTCTAACAACTCATTGGCGTCATATTCATATGTGAATCGTTTCGACTATCAAATTGAATTGTTGTCTATTGGAATGAGGAAGCGATTATCAGGTAGTTAACGAGAAGATTCCACCTTGTTAAATTTAAATGCGGGAAGTATAAAGAGAGAAGTGAAGGTATAAAACTTTTATTTCAAATCCCAATCATCCTTACAATCCCAACCACGCTCACAATAACAATCGTAACAATCGCGAAAAGCATACAAATTTCACGTAATTACAGGGATGCGATGGATCCCCCAGTGATGTAAAACCGTGGGAATTTTCTCATTTTTGTGGGATTTTTATAAGAAATTTGGAAAATAGGAAAATGGGAGAAAATACAGACAAATGGAAATTCTTTGAATCAAATTTAATAGAATTAAAAATAGAAAATAATGTAGCTATTGGAAATTGACACATATAAGTTTAGTATGTTTCTTAAATGTATATTATATAGCCTATATATAAGGTGTGGACAAAACAACTGTGTGTATTTAAAAATATATTGTGTACACTGTTGCAGTACAGGACATATTATTTTTATTTGTTATTGTCATATTAATAATTATACTCTATACTTTTTATATATTATTAAAAATATTTTCCTTTTATTTATTAGGTAGATTATTTGCTACTTTATTTTTGATTTTAGGTTCGGTAGAGATGGAAAACTGTTAAACGAAACTGACAGAATCTCAACTTTCCTTTAATTAAAAATATCTAAGCAATATTGATCACAATGTTACATGAAAATTATTAAAGCATACAATATATTATTTTAGCTTTTGTATGAAATAAATTATTATTAATACTACATTATAATTAATACATATATAACAACATCAATAATATTAATATATAATAATATTATATATTATAGGCCTACTAATAATAATATTATATATTATAATAATAACAATAATAATAATAATAATAATAATAATAATAATAATAATAATAATAATATGTTATTATTATTATCATCATCATCATCATCATCATCATTACTTTTTTGTAGCAGTATCTTTTTCTTTTTCATTTTGCTTTTACTTAAAGTTGACGGCTCTATTAAATAAGTGGGTGAAAATGCGAGTGCTTGTATATTATGAAAGTGAAATAATGTGTTATGATGTGGGAGAAAATGTGGGAATTAAATATTTCTTTGTGGGGAAAAAATGGGAAAATATAGGTGCCTTTGTGGGAATTGTCACTGAAAAAGGTTGGCAACACTGGAACCCCATACTATCAGTTTTTAAGATACAGGATTTACACATGTTAAAAACATGTCAACAGTTTTGAAGTTGCATTGTCGAGTGTCCAAAGTTCAAAATTTACATCAATGTTGAGTTTCGTGAGTCTGTGGTACCGACTCATCATCTCTAATATGAATTGCTCATCCAACAGATCGTATAGTCTCACCTGTCTGCCATTAAGTTACAGAAGTGACTCTGACGGCCATTTTCTTACTATTTACATTGTTCACTAGTGTCGTGATCTAATTACAATTCACGCAGTTCCTTGAACTTTGCTGTAACTGGAGAAAGACAATAAATAATAAGACGCTTGAAGCTATGTGCATTGTAGAACAAGGTATTCAAAAGTACGCAGCTCCTAACAATACAATGCGTGAATGTTTCAGGAAATAGCAAATATTATGTGGCTACTAAAACATGTATGGGAGGTAGTCTAAATGTCACACTTCCTACCCCAAGAACCGAGTCTTTCAATACTGGTACTTCCTCAAAATAATTAAATTTACCCTATATCAAACCAACCGTTATTTTAATACACAGACGACTGTGGCGTACGTACTCTTAACACAGCTTGGAAAGCATCGTGACCTGCAAAGCACAAAATATACTTCGAGATAGGGCATAGCATAGAAGTGTAGGGTGAGAAAAGAAGTCCGTGTACACTTAGGTCATTCAAAATGGATCAATGCTGATTTCAAATTTTAATATTGATAAATAGTGGCCGATAAATTTCACCTGAACCCTTCCCGTTCTGGACAGGGTCCTTTTACGTGCCCTATAGCCATGATTTCAATATAAGGGACGCTATGCTAACTATTTTTTATCGTATTTAGATATTCATGGTCTTGACCGGGTTTGAACACACATGCCTTTGATACAAAGAGAAGCCCACAGCTGTAGTGTAACGGTTCAAATCCTGGTTGGGAGAAGTTACCTGGTTGAGGCTTTTCCGAGATTTTCCCACAACCAATTGAACCTTTCGGTTTTCAGCTTCGAACTAATTTCGCCATTATACTTACAATACTCACACTTCCGCTGTTTCATCTTTATCTCCATTTATTTCCCATATTTCGGGCTTGTGTCCGATGTCGGATGTAAACTACAGTCGGCTGCGGGCCACTACCGATCTTGGACTCCGTCGTACGTGGTCATTAGTTGCTGGTTATAGTGCCATGTACTGTGGGCGTCCCCCCTGAGACTTGTGGTAGTTCATGGGGCCGCGGCGATGCCTACGTGGAAAAGTAAAAAATTATTTTGTAGGAGATTTCGGGTTCTGGAGCGGCCCGCAGGGGAATCTGTAACGTGGGGGCCTTAGGCAGCTTAGGGCATAAACATCATTCCATTCCGGGTAGTGCAATGGGTCCACCCAAGCGGTCTACATGCAAGGGAAATCCCCAGCCAGTGGCTTTTCCCTCAAGGGGGACTGAGAGAATATATCGAATGGGAAATATAATAGATAAGCAAAGATATTTAGACATTTTCACGTAAATACAAGGTGGGCCAAAGAAATGGGAGATTTTAATTTTGTTGTTAGTAGTACATGGATTATTTTAATAGGCTTGGATTCATTGTCATTGTTCAGTAGGGTGGAGTGAAAATATGAAGTTTATGGAATCAAAATAGATCAGGGAAAAGTTGTGGGGTAATATCATAAATAACAATGCAAAATATATTTTCTCTAGATTAATATTTAGAGGTGTCCCAAAACTATCATATTTTGAATTTTTCACAAAATTTTGAGGTTCAGACTTTTTAGCGAGAGAACATTCTCCAGTGATCTATTCTGAACAGAATACCAGCAACATGTTAAAAAATACATGTCAAAAGACCGGTATATTTTTGGTCCCCTGTTGTTTCATCTTGAAGTGTCACAGAAACCTGAATATATAACAAATTTGGGAATGATCACAAAACTCTTATGTATGATATAATTAATATAATAAAATTAATGGAAATTCATTTTTCTTATGTTAAGGGTATTTAAATCAGAATACCGTATCTCTAATTAATATAAGAGATCTGACCTTCTACACTGTATTCGCAATGCCAGAGGGGCTGAAACCATCACAATTATCTACCTATCATGACGTAATGAAATATTATCTATGGATCAAAAATGAATCAAAATCTGACTTCAAATCAAACGAATCTACTGCTGGAGAAATTTCAGAAAGAGTTGCTATCAAAACTACGGAAATGCAGGTAAAGGCATAAATTCCGAAAGTCAGGTATACAAGAATATTAGGGTACAACTGATTCGTGCTTACTATGATCAATACACAAACTTAATGAAGCCTTGTAAGTAACGACATATTGATGACAGCTAAAATGACAACATTGCAAAATTAAAAGAAGAAGCAAACAAACTATTTGATATATATGCAGTTGCAAATGCAAAAATATTTAATACTGTAGGCCTAATTGTGATAAAGACCGCCGTGTTCCAAAACAAGAAAGAATGTTTTACTAGAGCAAAGAAAAGAAAGAAGGATCATAATTGGACCTGTTGATTTAGTTACCACTGAGGAAGAAATTAAAAAGAAAACAATAATAAATTCTAATTAAAAAAATAAATGGGTTGAAATGGAATTTTTGACATATTTTATGTAAAAATACTATATATTTTGTTTCATAAATAATACTGTATACTGCAACCCCAATTTAGAGTCTTCGAAATGAAGTTCAGATATGTGATTTTACAGCAATTCATTAGCTACGCAATAAAAATAAAATAATAGAACAAATATAAAAAAATATAATTTTAGGAAACTTCAAAAGCCCTTGGGGCACCATAAAATTTAATATAGAAACTCCATACTTTTCACATTCCTAAGTCAAGTGAAAAAATATATTTTTGCAAATATTACATTTACAAAAAAGATAAAAAACAATTTCATGCATACATTCACTCCACCCTATTGTTCAGCCTGATTGTTGCAATTTATTAAACGTACAGCATCGGACTGGGGAGCAACGAAGGTTTGCTAGAAAATTTTATCGAAATGGTTAATGGCAGACGCTGCTAGTAGGGAGTTTCGACGCCACTTTCAATTCCGTCGTCATAATTCTTTGCCCTCTTCACATGCGATTAAAACATGGAGTACTGTATTTTCCAAAGAAATTATTGAGTCATATTTCCTTGAGGATGGTTGTGCGCAAATTGGCAAACTGTTAATCCAGTTTGTTATGTGATAATGGTTCAACATTTTATTTGGTCAATTGAGAAGAAAATTCTCGTATCAACAGATCAACTTGGTTTCGGCAAGTTGGTGCAACAGCACACACTAAAGCCATCTCTATGACGAAAATCCAAAATGTATTTGGGATTCATGTCATATCGAGAAATGAGACATTCCCTGGCCTGCACAATCCCCCGATTTAAGTGTATGTGATTTATTTGTATGAAGTGTCTAAAAAGTAAGGTATATGTAAACAAACAGCGAAACATTGAACAACTGAAGATAGAAATTCGTGAAGAAATTTCAAACACCACATTGGAAATGTTGCAAAGTGTAATGAGAAACTTCAAGGAGAGATTACAAGAATGTACGCACGTTGGTGGAGGGCATTTGAAGGATGTCATTTTCAAGAAGTAGTGGTTAAATGGAAATGGCAAACTATATTCTATATTTTCACATAATAAGAGTTAATTTAATACAATACATTCCACTACGTAAAAATATTCCGTTCTTTTGGCTCATTCTGTACCCGTTTTTAGCATTCCTCATAACCAGAAATTGTTTCTTAGCACGTTGCCTGTTTGCATAAAGGACTATCTTCAAAGTCTGCCTGTCTGTCTAATTCATTATTTTATGTATTATATTTCGGTTTCTTTTCCTACTTCAACTCTCAGAAGTCTTCAGTATCTCATGAAACGATGAACTGTAGAACCTCTAATACTAAATATGTGAAAGTATAATAATATTCTAATAAAATAAACTCATTGAAGAAATATAGCCGGTAATTTAAAGAAGTTCAAGAATTTAGTTATAATAATAATAATAATAATAATAATAATAATAATAATAATAATAATAATAATAATGATTTATTTTAGCTGGCAGAGTTAAGGCCGTAAGGCCTTCTCTTCCACTCAACCAGCAAAAAGTGTATATACATATGCATGAACTTACAAAGAATCCAACAATTTGATTAAGTGAGAGTTACATGTATACAAGAGTTATTTACGAATTAAACAACAAAATACTATGAACTATTAATTAAACACTGAAATAAACTGTGTAGCAGAATTAAACTAAAATACATAGAATGTTAATATATTTCAAATAATATTAGATAATAGAAAGAGATTATTACGAGACAATTAAAATACAGCACAATCAGGATGATGTCTAAAGAAAAAAGTAACAATGTAGTCAGTGATAGTTTAAATCAGTATGAATGGAGTGAAATGCTAATAAGGTTATCTTTTAAGCTGTTCTTAAAGGTGTTTATTGTCTTGCAGCCCCTAATACTTTGTGACAAGGAATTCCATTGACGCGAGGTGGATATTGTAAAAGATGATGAATAACAAGATGTTCTATGAAGAGGTATACTTAGCGTGCCACAGATAAGTGATCTGGTATTTACGTCGTGGTTAGAGTATAGATAAGAGAAACGAGACGAAAGGTAATTTGGTGTTGAAGTGTGCAGAATTCGAAAGAGTAAAGACAAAGAGTGTAAAGTTCTACGTTCTTTAAGTCGGAGCCACGAGAGACTTGCGAAGGACGGTGATATGTGATCATACCGTCGGATGTTGCACACGTATCTGACGCACATATTCTGAGCTCGCTGTAACTTGACTGACAATTCAGAACTTAGGTCACTTAACAAAACGTCACAATAATCGAAGTGCGGCGTTACTAGGGTTTGCACTAGGGTAAGTTTTAGTTGCTGGGGCAAGAAGTTTCTCAAGCGACTCAAACAGTGAATGGAGGAACAGATTTTTTTTATCGTTTCTTTAACTTGAAAATTCCAACTTAGATTATTATCAAAAAAGAAGCCAAGATTTTTTACGACAGATGAATAAGGGATTAGCGTGTTGTTAAGAGTAACAACTGAAAGATTACTGTTATTAAGGGAGTTAACTAAACGCTTATGTCCAATAATTATGGCTTGAGTCTTACTTGGATTAAGTGCGAGTCCGAAATTGGCCGCCCAAGTGGAGACAGTGGCTAGGTCACAATTTAACTTGTCAATCGATTCATTGATCGTATTGGGTCTGGAATGTATGTAAAGTTGTAGGTCGTCGGCATAGAGGTGATATCGGCAATACTGTAAGTTCTTTGATACGTCATTAATGTAGATAGAGAAAAGTAGTGGACCTAATACGGAGCCCTGCGGCACTCCCGCCTTTGTGCATCTCTATTGGGAGAATTGATTATCAAGTGAAACATACTGTTGGCGGTCACGTAGGTAGGAGTCCATCCAGCTCAAGGTATTGTCTGACAGGTGCAAAGCCTTCATCTTTGCAAGAAGCAAGTCGATATCAACAGAACCAAAGGCATTGCTGAAATCGAGAAGAGTTAGTGCCGTTACTTCACCCCTATCCATAGCTTCACGGATGTCCTCAGTCACTTTAAGTAGGGCTGTAGAAGTGCTGTGTCCATGTCTAAAACCCGATTGATAGTCATCAAGGAGTTTGTGTTCGTCGAGATAGTTCATAAGTTGTCCATGTACAATATGTTCTAATGCTTTTGAAAGAGTGGGAAGAATTGATATCGGTCTGTATTGGTTTACTGTAGAAGGTGTGTTAGATTTAGGTAAAGGTTTCACTAATGCCATTTTCCAGAGTGAGGGGTAGGACCCAGTCATAATAGATGCATTGAATATATGTGTGATGGTCGGCAGGATCACATCTATTATTTTATACAGGAGAGTGATATTTATATTGTCTATACCTTGGGCTTTAGATTTCATACGTCGCAGCGTCTTCATTACGTCAGTCGGGTTAATGTATTTAAAGAAGAATTTATCCCACACAGGTTGGGGGTAAGATCTGAGAAATTCAAGAGTCTCTTGCTTATGTAATGGTTCAGGTGGAGCAGTGACAAAATGTTCATTTAGACTATTGAGTGACAAGTTGATGTTATCTACCCGAGGCTTTGCTTTTGTTAGACCCAGGTTATTAAGGTTACGCCACAATTCTTTCGCACTGACCGAAGGTAGAATAAGGGAATGTGCATGGCGTAATTTAGCATTTCTTACTGCTTGATTACATTTATTTCTTAAAACTTTGTAAGTATTAAAATCTAATTCGTCCTTGCTCCGTCTGTATTTACGATAAGCAGTGTCTCTGTCTGTCATGAGTAATTTTATGGCATCGCACATCCAAGGCGCAGGGTGTCTACCAACTCGTCTGGTTTTCAAAGGTGCGTGTTTATCGTATAACTGAATTACTAGGTCGTTAAATTTTTCGATTTTGTCGTCAATGTCTGGTAAATTCCACACTTCAGTCCAAGGCAGGCTAAGTGCGTCATTGATTAATTCCTCATGCTCAATATGCTTTAAGTCCCGGTATGATGTGATGCGAGGTTTATATTTTGGACAATACAAGGAATATTCTAAAAAGACTATGTCGTGTGCTGAGATACCCGGCGCTGGTAGTTGTCCATTCGTTAATACTAGCTGAGGATTAGTCGTGGCAATAATGTCAAGAAGTGTCTCCGATTCCTGGGTGTGGTGGGTAGCTGCGGAAGGAAGGATGGATATATTGTAAGACTCAAACATGTTCTTAAGTTGTTATAAGAGTTATAATATTGTTTGAGAAGGAAGCTGAACATGGTATAGGTAATACAAACAAATATTTTGTTCTTCACATAATTCTAAACTTCAGATTGCCTCTAGAAAAACAAAATTAAAGTAGTACAGAATAATAATTTTACCTGCAATTCTACATTCAGCAGACACTTAGATTTTAACAAGAGAAAAAAACTAAGCAAAATCTATTTCCTCTTTCAAAATAAAATTTTGAGAACGATTCTTGAAGATATCTAAAAAGATTAGGGAATTAAGAACTAGAGTCGCGCACAATCGGTTACTAAAAATATAAATTATATATTGCTACTGAACGCCTGGCGCTGTAATCAGTATGCAAATCTCTTCCGCCTCACGGAGTGTCTCAGATTCGGTTTGAATTGTTTCTTATTCTTTGCGGGTAGACGGCAAAGGCAGATCACATTGAGTCATGCAGAAGTTCCAAGAGCCCTTGCAAGGACGCGATTATCACCGTGTAGGCCTATTTAATTGATAATTATTCTTTTCTCACTAAACCAATCAATCAATTGATCAATCAAGCAATCAATCAATCAATCAATCTATCAATCAATCGACTCACTGATTCATTCATTCATGGATTCATTGATTCATTCATTGACTGATTTAGTGATTCAATGATTGGTTGATTCATTCATTATTTGATTAATTGATTGATTGATTGATTGATTCATTCATTCATTCATTCATTCATTCCAGTTGGTATCGTCAAGAGCAAAACATACCTTCTCAAAAATTATTTATTAATAAAATAATGCATCTGCTTTGAGTAATTAAAAGACATTAATAACTACTGTTTTAGAGGTATGCATTTTGAATTTAAAGTGTAAACGTTACAATAGAATGTACTGTATGTACTTATTTTCTCTTCTATTTAGTAAGTAATTGTAATTTATTCTATTCTTGCATTCCTTTACACAACAATTTCATACCACGCATTACATTATTTCCTTTGTTGTTACCAGTATTCAATTATTCATCTATATATGTTATGAAGATAAGTGTAATGAAGTATGCAATCAATTGTAGGCCTATAGTCAGCAAATACATTTTTTAAATTACATAAGGTAAATTTCCTTCAATTGTCACTCCGTTTGTGTACTCAGAAAATGTCAGTGTTCTGTCTAGCCTGCAAATCATCAGGGGCAACCGGTTGAAATTCGAAAATTCGGTCGGATGCTCTACCTTGACGGATGCTCTTTGACCGGTCGAATAAAAACCGGTTGTAAGCCCTATTCTGCAGCTCTCTGTTAAGAACTCTCTAGAAATCTCCAGGTGTAGTGGAGCTGATCGACGTTCGAAGACTGCAATGGCTTGATCATACTCACACAAGTCCCCTGCGAAGAGCGATGGAGAATTACCCAAGAGGTAGAACACCATTTGGTAGACCGCGATTCCGATGAAAAGACCACGTGGACAGTGATTTACGACCTGTAAGAGACCATCAAGAAACAGTTGAAAACAAGAGTCACGGGGGAGCTTACGGTTTGTGTGGTCATAAATGAAGGTTATGGACACGATTCTCTTTCATAACTTGAAACACGGCTTTTCGATAGAAGAGAAAGAAACAGAAATGGATGAGGTAAGAGGGAAAATGAGACATCTCACCTCTACAGAAATAAATTAACTTAGAAGCCTGAATATATCTTATTTTCGAGGCATTCTTTGTCAAATACGAAAACAATATTTTTCTGCGTGGGAAACAGTCTAAGAAGCCGTACCGAAACTTTGAAAGCAGTATACTATTTGTTTAGCTGCAGGCAACAGACATTGCTTCAAAGGCCACACGGAACAAGTGACTGTCAAACCCGCGGGTGCAAGTGAAACCGTAACAAATGTCGTAATTAGAGAGCGCACCAATTATTCAGGTAGGCAGGGTCATCTCTAGCTTAATTATAACTGTAGCAGCTGGGATGGCCGGGTTCTCCGTGTACTTGACATTTCAGTTGTACATACTGTACACGCGTGTTACTGTTTATTATCTCATTATATTGAATTTAAATCGAAAACATCGGAATGCTGCAAAACGTCTTTTTGACATCTGCACGTTTTTACATTTTCGGTATGTCGTTTATCTGCTCGTGCGTTCAGGGGTTTCTTGCGAACTAGTGAATGCTTTTATTCATATTTAGTAGGTCTGTCTGCATAGCACTTCGTCTCAGGGATATTTTAACCAGTTGTTTAATGACGCTGTATACTTATCAAATGAGAAGTTATTTAGCGTCAAAGCGATTGGTGACAGCGAGATGGTATTTGGAGATATGGGACCAAGGATTAACCATGGATTATCTGACGATGATTTTGGCAAAGAATATATTTTGAACGTATTTCCGGTGATTAATATTTAGATAGCTAGAGCTGTTCGAATCCCAAGAAAGTAGAAGCGTTTGTGAGCAGAATTAAAGGTAATTAATTAAAAACACACTGAGCGTGCTAGCGGGAGGTCCGTGGTTCGATCCCAAGGGGCGGCAATCCTAACTGAGGTTTTTCATGGTTTCCTAAGTTATTTCCAGGCAAATGCCGGGATTGTACCTCTTGAAAATCCGGACATGGACGGCGATTCTTCCCTTAATCATTTCATATGTGTGAGTGAATGGTATGCAATGTCTTAAATGTTTGCGTTGTATCAAAGGTGGCCCTGATATTGAGCTGATCCCTCATCTGGAGAGCCCCTCTATGTCCTTGTGTGGTCAAAAACGTATTGTGTGACCCAATAGAATAATTCTTCTCCTGACAGGTCGCGACCCTGTAAGGCCCATGTGGCGTGGATCATATAAATAAACCTAAAAAGGGAGAGGTTCAACTAAGCTAAAAAAGAATTAAAAATATACAGAACGATCATTAAAAAATGTTGCATTAAAGAGGAAATAAGCATTATTACTCGAACTTGGAGTCAGGCCACAAAGGGAAAAACACTAGAGGAGGGGAGTTCGATCCTGTGCTGTGGATTGGACTTCGGCGTAGCTCAATGGTGAGAGCGCTTGGTACGTAGAACCAAGGACCCGGGTTCGATCTCCAGCGTCGGAGCGAAATTTTCTCCTCTAATATTAAAAAAAGGTTTTGCTTTCCCACCGTCTCTCTTTAGCGCACTTCGACTTGGATATTTTCCTCATAACTGGAAGGTTGCCGAAATTATTGTTCTTCACAAAACAGGTAAACCTTCGAACCTTTCTTCAAGCTACCGTCCCATCAGTCTGCTTCATTCTCTCTCCAAGATATTCTTTGAAAAATTAATCATTAAACTTCTATCTGCATTTGCAATTAGCAATTTGGAATTAAAAACATCATTCTACATCTCATCAACTTCTACATATAACAGAACACATAGCTCAAGTTTTCATAGCCAAGCAACATACCTTAGCAACATTTCTCGACTTCACACAAATTTTCAAAGGCGTCTGGCGTCTAGGACTTCTCTATAAGTTACATAAAATTGGCACTCCAGATTACATTTAAAACACAATTCACAGTTTTCTGACCGAAGGATCCTTCGTAGTAAAATTTGGAAACGAGAAATCATCATCTAGGAGGATCAACGCTAGAGTTCCACAAGGGTCAGTCCTTTCTCCTACCATTTTTAATATTTACATTTCTGATTGTACTACAATACCTTACATCAACATTTCAGAGTAGGTAGATGATACAACTGTATATACAACTCACTCGGACATCCTCAATACTAGACAACTTTTACAACCTGGTTTAAAACCCATAACTACTTGGCTTAACATCTTGATTACACAACTTTTAACGCTGTATCACTTCGGAATATGTAGGCCTATGATAAGAACTTTCTTCTGTTAAATTTTAACGTTCCTTGTTAACATGTTTCGACCTATTTTGGGTCGTCTTCAGAACTGGTCGTTGTTGGTCTTGTCGCCTCTTGTTTCCTGTGAGGGTGCGTTCGTAGTGTAGAGTCAAAGAGTGTATGTGTTTTGAAATTGAATTGTGTGTTGAGAATATCGTTGGGGTGTGTTTTCGTGTGTCTGTATATTCATATTGTTCTAGTGTGTTGAGTTTCTGGCTTTTTGGTTGGATGTGCAGTATTTTCATGTGTGTTGATGTCTCTGTAGGTGTGGTTGGCATTTGTGATGTGTTCTGGATATGTGGAGGTGTTTTGTAATTTTGTTATGGCTGTGATGTGTTCTTTGTAACGTGTTTGAAATGATCTGCCTGTCTTTCCTATGTAGATGTTATTGCAGATGTTACATTTGAGTTTGTATGCGCCTGTGTGGTTGTATTTGTTTGTTTGTGCGTTGAGATGTTTTTGTAGAGTGTTGTTTGTTCTGTATGCGATGTTGTAATTTAATTTCTTGAATGAAGTTGCAATTTTATGTGTGTTTTTGTTTTCGTATGTTAGTGTGATGTATTTTTGTGTTCTTGTGTTTGTGTTGTATTCTTCTGTTTTTTTGTGGTTTTGTTTTTTCTTACGTATTATGTTGTCTATTATGTTGGGGTTGTATCCGTTTTCTTGTGCTATGTATTTGATTGTGTTTAGTTCTTCGTTGTAATCCTGTTGGTTCATTGGTATGCTGAGTAATCTGTGTACCATTGTTCGGAATGCAGCTTTTTTGTGTTGTGTGGGGTGGTTGGATGTGTTGTGTATGTATGTTGTCGTTGTTGTTGTGGGTTTTCTATATACTTTGAATGTGTGTTTGTTGTCTACTTTTGTTATTGTGATGTCAAGAAAATTTAATTCAAAGTATACATCAACACTAAATTTAATCTGGCGTATTCAAGACTTTTAAAACTTTATCCTATTATTAACAGAAAGTCATCTTTACAAAGTAATATTACAGTTCTATTATACACTTCATTACTACGCCTTTTGATCACTTATGCATGTCCAATTTTGGGTGATGCAGCGTCAAACAAAATTCTAACAATATAATCTTTTCAAAATAAAGTACTACGAGCTGCTGTTAATGCACCTTGGCTTGTTCGAAATACACAACTACATAGAGAACTGGAATTATACAGTTCATTATACAAGAATTCATTCGTAGGCAGGCAAAATCTCACATCTTTACAATGTCTCTTTCTTTTCTCTCAGGAAAAGATCCATTCAAGCCATAAGAATCAAGAGCAGTCTTTCACAACTGACGTTCTACTAGACAACTAGACTCTTGAGATTCATCTGATGAAGACCACATAATTTTATAAATTTATCAAATAATTATTTTTAAACATCATTTTTCTGTCACAGAGAGACCTATAAATTGGTTGAATTCCTTCTTGTTACTTACTTATTGTTATGTTATTCTTTTCTCATTCATCTGTAAAGCGCTACAGCTCTGAACGATCTATAAAAACTATTTTAAAATATATTACAGGTAATGTTAATGGTAAATAAGAATAATTATAAGCGTATTTCATTAACATAATTCTAAAAAAATGACACAGTTAATGAATATGAAAAAAAAAATCTGCCCAATAGTTTAGGAGAAATATCTGTACACAAAGATAGCAATTACATGCTCTAAACTACTTTTTCGGGATCAGAGATGCTGAAAACGTTAATTCCTAAAAAAAATCCAGAAAGAGAATTTTTGGCATTACAAAACATCCTCTTATAGTTTGTACATTGAAAAAATGAAAATAATACAATGACGGGAAGTGAAGTATGTCAATAAGCAAACAGCGCTTATAGCGCCACATAGCGGACGTGCCTTCGGGTGAAGAAGAAGCTCCATTAACAAAAAGGGGACCATTAAACTGGAAATACCAGGCAGACAGAAAGCACGTGGACAAGCATGTGCTACAGTCCGCTCTGGAAGACGAGTCAGGAAACAATCAGAAAAATTACTGCAATTCTAACAGCACTTCCGTTTGCAAAACAATCATAATTGCTTCAGTTTATGATTTGCATACTCGAGAAAATAAACAATTCCAGGAAAAACCAAAGTAGCAGAAAGATGGGACATAATTTCATGCAGACCAGAAGTAATACGAGTAAAAATGAGAGCCGATGACGTCCTAAAGAAAGACATTTTCGCCCCCCGGTGCGTAATTATAGGGCAGCGGTCGTGCGGCTGGAAGATCCTGCTTCTCACGCCTGCACGGCCTCCTGAAGCTACGGTGAACTGGGGGACCACACGCCCATGTATCGACCAGCCATTGTTTTCTCGACTTGCTTCGCAACCCTGTTGCTATAGATTCCGAAGCATAATGTTACATAATACATGTGAAAAAAATAATATGCATAACCTATTGCGTAAAATTCGTACGTATTAATATTGCTTGTAGATATCTTGTCCTTAAGAATAACAAATGAACTTACGTCAGTATTGGTAAAATTGATACTCTCAACGAAGCAAATATGGTAGTCAGAAGAGATCATGAAGAAGTCTATGTCAAATTTGTTAAAATGGATATGTAAAATCTTGTATGCAGTGTCGGAAAATATCAAGTCTACGGTACTGTAAATCCGGAGAAGAGAATAATAAAATAGAACAATCTGGGAGAACTTCCAAAACTGATAGAGTTCATAACTGATAGAAATAATCATTACAATGCGATGATGAAGACTTATCTGATATGTTTATGTAGTAATTGCTTTACATATCAAATAAAATTAAACCGTCGAGAGCCGAATGCTAGTGTTGGCATTAATGTATATTGGAGTTATTTTCCTATATGCAAACCTACAACAAAGGTTATCAACTTTACTACCACCACCAATACTATTGGCTTATCCTATCACATTTACTGCTTTTTTACTACTATTCCTACCAGAGCTTATAGGAATACTGTTTTCAGTATATCACTATTCTATTACCATCAATTCTAATAGGAGGCCTATTACTATTACCACTTCTTTTATTATTCCTGTTTAAAATCTTGCTATATTATCATTATTACTACTGCTGTTGCCCTTGCAACTTGTGGTTCCTTTATTATGCTCCTTGCGAGCCTACCTCGACTCTCCCTTGTTCTCTAGTTTCGCCCACCACATGGTAAATCTTAGGCGCAATTTACACAGAGAAGACGTGGCTCGGATATCGGGCGGAGACATGATGACTTTTCGAGTCTCTTCCATGTAAACAAATGTATCAATGCACACAAGAGAGGACGGAATGGGGGCACGCCACTTCGAAGTCAGCGCTTCGCCTCTTTCGAGTCACGAGTGACCCTTGAAAGCGACATGTGGTGTCTGACTGTGAAAGAAAATTCGCGCCGATTTTGAATTTGATATTCAATATGTGAAGAAATGGTGTTATAGGCCTATTGTATATTTTATTTTTTATTTTCGTAGGTTATTTTACGACGCTTTATACTTTTTCAGGTTATTTAGCGTCTGAATGAGATGAAGGTGATAATACCGGTGAAATGAGTCCGGGGTCCAGCACCGATAGTTACCCAGGATTAGCTCATATTGGGTTGAGGGAAAATCCCGTAAAAAACTTCAACCACATAAATTGCCCAGACCGGGAATCGAACCCGGGCCACCTGGTTTCGCGGCGAGACGCTCTAACCATTAATATAGCATAGAAACATTGATGGGACATTATATACAAATTCTGGAAACGGTCGGGATACATGATCAATTCTTTCATCGCATCTTCTACTCCAAAATAAATGAGAACTCGCTTTGAATATCTTACAACTTTGCGGAATCAACATAAGACTTTATTATCTATTCCTCGTCACCGTACCTCTTTCTATTCATTCTCCTTCTCCATGTCAGTTTGTCCCCTATGGAACTCTTTACCTCGTCATGTCAGGATTACCGAACAGTTAATCAATTTAAATTAAGAATTAAAATTACATACTTTTACATGGAGTGTTAGCCGAATTTAATAGGTTGTTCTAGGTATTTGTATAAATTGTCATTTAGGCCTATTATAAAGTGGCAATCGGATATAAATTGTAAATAATTATGTATCATGTTTAGTCAATATTTCATTATACAGTATGTAAGCTCCTTAATGTGCATGGTAACGATTTTATATATAAATATTACTACGTTTTATTGTTTCATTGTATAGGCTATATTTCACTTCTGGTAGTGTGGAAAAGAACGTCCCATGGCCTTAACTCTACCAGAATAAAAAATAAATAAATGCATGCATAAATAAGTGCATAAGTGCATAAATAAATGCATAAATGAATAAATAAATAAATAAACTTGCATAAATAAATAAATGAAACAAATAAAAATAATTATTAGGTTATTTTACGACGCTGTATCAACATCTCAAGTTATTTAGCGTCTGAATGATATGAACGTGATAATGATAGTGAAATGAGTCCGGGGTCCAGCACCGAAAGTTACCCAACATTTGCTCGTATTGAGGGAAAACACCGGAAAAAAACTAAACCAGATAACTTGCTCAGACCTGGATTCGAACCCGGGCCAAATAAAACGAATTAAATGAGGTATGGCATACATTCTTCCTTTTTTCAAACCACTAAGGGTGCACACAAAATCTTATCAGTGTTTTTTAATGTTATCAAATTGTACGAGAGCCAGGGCATCCTCATCGTCTGAAGAAGACATTACGAAAGCTGTGCGACGCGCAAGTGTCGCAAGGTTTTTTGGCTCTTCAGTATGCTTTGCTCACGTCATGTCCGCTTCATGTCTCCGCCCGACGTCCGAGCCACTTCCTGTCTACGTCTTCTCTGTGTGAATTGCGCCTTAGAGAGAAGACGGTTATCCGCCTTCCTTCCACCC
Source organism: Periplaneta americana (assembly GCF_040183065.1). Classification (NCBI taxonomy): domain Eukaryota; kingdom Metazoa; phylum Arthropoda; class Insecta; order Blattodea; family Blattidae; genus Periplaneta; species Periplaneta americana. The sequence continues at coordinate 84,370,400 of NC_091130.1, read as the reverse complement.
TCACCGCCCTTGTTTGAGAAAAGTGAGTACGGCCGCCATCCAGGTAGAAGAAACACGTTACTCACAATGTTAGGCTACTCTAGTTAAGTTTCTGCAGCTTAACAAGTATTTATATTTCGCGAACTTGAAGCCACGGTTCCGTTGGTCCACGTCGCGCTGTGTGATATCTTATTCACCGAAATGAGAAGCCAGTCTTAATGAAACTTGATTTATTTAAATCCTGAATTGCCGGTTCTGTGGTGTACAATTCCCTTAATCTGAACTACATGTCAGTTAGGGACTAAGTCAGGGTTTGAACCCAAGACTTGATACATGATGCCTGTTGGTCGGTTATTACAACTCCGACGACAACTAAACGAAAGAGGGCGAGTAGCTCAAAGCCCTCGGTTTTATTCAATTCTCCCAGGCTTGGGTCACGTGTCAATTTTGGTGTCAAACTTACATGGTCTGACAGAATGACGTTGCATATTGACGTCATGTCCCCGTGATGGTATGTCATCTTATTTGAGTCCAGCTAGGGTGAACTGTGACTCGTACCCTCGTGAGGTGATAAGACGCATGACTTCAAGTCAGGGGTTATTGTCTTAATGATAAAGCACAGACTATATGTCTGGCCAGAATAATTCGTATGATATTAACATTAAATTAGTAAAACCCTTATATGATATTACTATGAACTTATTAAAACCCTAAGTTCTGAGCCTCTGGGGCTCGTAGCTCGACCACTGGGGTCGGGATACATAACTCTCTTACCACTACTACAGTATTATTACTACTTTCACCATTAGAAAGTTTATTATTACCACCACCACAAGTACCGCAAGTTCTACTACTATTACTACAACCACAACAAATTCTACTACTGTTGCTACTATTATCACCCACAAATTCTTCTACTATTATTAATACTACTACTACCACTACAACAAATTCTACTACTACTACTACTACTATTATCACACGTTCTACTACTATTACTATCACCACAACAAATTCTACTACTACTACTACTACCACTACTACTACCACCATTACAGCAGTTAATAGTGCTACTATACTACTACTTCTGTTATTAATATACAAATATTGCTACTAATACTACATAATAATAATAATAATAATAATAATAATAATAATAATAATAATAATAATAATAATAATAATGATTTATTTAACCTGGCAGAGTTAAGGCCATACGGCCTTCTCTAACACTCAACCAGGAGTAAAAACTGCGTTATAGAAACACTACAAATTTACAAAGTACACACAAAACTGAATAAGATAATAATAATAAAATGTAAACAACAAGTAAGAAGAAATCAGACATAATATATAACATACAGAAAGAAAGAAAAAAAAGCATAATAAAATGTCAACAGCAGGTCAAAAATAAATGAGGCCTACAAAGTATAAAAAAATAAGAATTATTGATAATAATAATAATAATAATAATAATAATAATAATAATAATAATAATAATAATAAATAGAATAGTAATGATAACAATAATGATAATAATAATATTAATAATAATAATAATAAATAAAATAATAATAATAACAGGCCTAATAGCAATAATAATACTAATAGTAGTAATACAATAGTGCAGTACAAAGCATACAATGAATACAATATTTTTAAGTATACACAGTAAGGAAAATTATGTTTATATATAGCTCAACTTATCACATTAGAGATATACCATTATCGGAAAATATGAGAACAAAAATATAAAATAAGTTAAATATCACTAGAACATAAAAAAAAAATTGTGAATACGTGGAAACATGCAATACAACACTTGTCATAATAGTAAGTTAGTTTGGCAACTCGTCATAAGATAATTTTCTAACTTGGATTTGAAAGATTTCAATGTTCGGCAGCCCTTGACTTCAGGCGGCAGAGAGTTCCAGTGACGAGAGGTAGCAACAGCGAAAGATGAGGAATACAGAGATGATGTGTGAAGTGGAATTTCTAGCGTGTTATCGCGTTGTGATCGAGTATTAATATTATGATAGCGAGAGAGAGTATGAAAACGAGCGAATAAATAATAGGGGGATGAAGTGTGCATAATTCGATATAGGAGAGAAAGTGAGTGCAGATTTCTCCTCTCATGTAACCTAAGCCATGATAACTTCTCGAAAGAAGGTGAGATATGATCATAGTATCGAACATTACAAATGAAGCGGACGCACGCGTTATGAACACGCTGTAGTTTCTGGGCGGAATCAATCCTGAGATCACGGAACAAAACGTCGCAATAATCGAAGTGAGGTAGAATGAGTGTCTGTACCAGCGTCTGTTTTAATTTAGATGGATAATGATACAATCTTTTTAGTGAATGGAGAATAGAGAATGCCTTCTTACATGTATATTTAATATGCGTATCCCAACTAAGATTAGATTCGAAATGCACTCCGAGATTTTTTACGGTAGAGCTAAACGGGATGATTGTTTTATCCAGTTTCACAGGTGGAATATTCAGGTCGTTGACTTCAGGAATTAATCTACGGTTCGCGAACAGAATAGCCTGTGATTTACATGCGTTTAGGTTAAGCCCAAATTGTTGAGACCAGGAAGAGATGGAATCAAGATCTTCATTAAGACTATTAATGCTATCATTTAGTGCATCAGGACGCGCTGAAATATACAATTGAACGTCGTCTGCATATATTTGATATCTGCAGTGCTTAAATGATTTAGAAATTCCATTTATATAAATAGAGAAGAGCAAGGGGCCTAATACTGATCCCTGAGGAACTCCTGTATCTACAGTACGCCAGGATGAGAAACGATTATTAGATATGACACGCTGCTGGCGGCCAGTAAGGTAGGAGTACATCCAGGTGATAACACTATCAGAAAGGTGTAGCGTTTGTAGTTCAGTCAATAGTAGATCGAAGTCAACAGAATCAAAGGCTTTGCTATAGTCCAATAAAACTAGTACAGTAGCCTGTCGTTTATCCATGGCTGCGCGTATGTCCTCAGTAACATTCAACAAAGCAGTAGAAGTGCTATGGCCATTTCTGAATCCTGATTGTAAAGGGTCTAAAAGATTAAATTCTATTAGGTAGTCTGACAACTGCTTATGAATGATGCGTTCCAGGGCTTTGGATAAAACGGGAAGAATGGAGATTGGCCTATAGTCTTTTGCAGAAGTTGGTGAATTTACTTTAGGAAGTGGGCGTACCAAAGCTGTTTTCCAGAGTTGCGGATAAACAGACGTGATAACTGAAGAATTGAAAATATGGGTTATTACAGGAAGCACGATATCAACTAACTTATTGATAAAGACTATGCTTATGTTGTCAGAGCCTTGTGCTTTAGATTTAATGCTTTTAAGAGCCCTTCTTACTTCAGAATCAGTAATGTGCGAGAAGAAAAATTTTTCGCGAGAAGGAGGAGGATTAGCTAGGAGAGTATTAATTGTATTTAGTTTTGACTGTTTTTCAGGTCGTATAGTGGGAGGTGAGGTAAAGTACATATATTACTGTTATTCTTACTACTGTAGTACAAGGGTAATTTCCTTTGGAGCCTATTGAATTTTTTATTCAAGAACGTGATAAAAATTCCTAATCACTACTGTACTGTATTTCAGAATTTTCCTCTTCATGTGCTAAGATCTATGTGTGTGTTTTGTGAACATATAAGTATACCCAGTCCTTATGGAAAGGAGATGGACCTCTACTATCCTATCGGGACTGCAAATCGGTTCTATTGCTTTTACAGGTGACACTAAAACACAATGGACTACGCTCAGGGTATATTTAAAGTGTTTTCATAACTTCGAGGGTGGCATGTGAGCTCTAGGAGCAGAACGAGAAGACAAATACAGCAGTGGCTTCATCTGTATTCTTCTGCCTCAGATGCACTTGACATTCATGTCAAATACCCCAGTCTTGTTCTTAACTGTTTTTCGCCCCTTACAGAATTTCTTTCCTCAGCATAACTCTTTAATGAAGAGCGACTTCTTGTAGGACATCTGACAATATCAGGCGCATCGGGTTACATACAGATCAAGGACGTTAAAACGTTTTACCACAAGACAGCATGTGTCTCAAAGCGAAGTGGTATAGAGGATGAGGGAAGTAATGAGCGAACACTGACATGGAATTCACTTAATTCCTTGTGAACTACAGAATGCAAGACATGCTGAGTCATTGTGTGCATATCAAATGACGGGAACGGTACTGTTCCGTTAAGAATGACAACTCTACTTCACTGACAGAAACATGAAGGTTAGAAGACTGAATCTAATTACATTTTCAGTCTAACACCATTGTATACCTATGGCTAATTCTATTACAAATAATTTAAAGAATGACACTTCACTAGTGTTTAATGGAATTACATCTAAAACATTAAAAACTATCGTACAATCAATCGCTAAATCTCTTTCTCATACATTTAATCTGTGCGTATTAACAAAAAGTATTTCTTAAGGAATTCAAACAAGCTATTTTTATACCAATATTCAGAGGCGGAGACAGAAAAAAAAAGATAATTATAGACGAACATTTCTTATATCCGTTATTTCCAAAATATTATAAAAGTTTAACAAGAAAAGATTTTAGAACAATATGACCTAATATCATGTAAAAAGTTCGGTTTTCGTAATAGTTTTAGTACCGAGAAACTCATATTCAATATTACTTCTATAATTATGAAAAATGATGCCTAGGTATATTTCTAGATATAAAAAGCAATTGATAAGTTAATCATGATACTCTAGAAACATTAAGTAAAGTTCAGAACTTGTTTCGTTCTTATTTAAGGCTACGGATTTGTGAAATTTCTCATTTCTACATTTTTACATCAATTAATCTGAAAATTTTACCACATATTTCTTACAATGTGAACACGTAATACACAAATTTTTACTTTGATATTTAATTCGTTTACTTAGGTTTATAATTAATTTTTGTTCTTTTCTTTAATGCTGAATTATAATTGTCCCAATTTTCAAAGTTTATATAATTTTCTTTATATTTATATTTAATTTATCCCTCACAGATGTATGTCAATTACGACACATGACAATAATTTTTTAAGATTAATTTATTTATCCTTGGTGAAAATTGTATTACGTTATGACTAGGGACCGGATTTTTATGTAATATCAAGGTGTGAAATATGTACATATTTATGTAAGATAAAATAAGCTGAATATGTACCAAAATATGTAAAATCATGACAATATTTAATATCAATATCTGGCAGATATAGGATAGGTAGGACTCTCCAGTTGTGATTTCATAGAGCACCCGACTTTTTTGCCGCACACTTGACACATTACTATTTTTCCATTTGTAGTGAAAGCTTCGTCCATCGCAATCCATGATTTTATTTTTGTCATTAGAGTTGAAGATATTGGGGCCATTTCAGTTAGTTAAAAGCAGTAGATAAACTCACTTACACTTTATACTATAAGTACTAAAACTAGAGAACTGAGTGAAACGAATGACACAACAATATTGGAAGCACTGTTTCGCTTTACTGGATTAGGAGAAAATAAGAGGAGATGTGGGACACATGCATTTTAGCTGATCCCTGTAAGAAACAAATTACCTACTAAAACCTCAAACTAATAGGCATTTACAAACTGTTGTTTGAAAAGCGACATTCCTGTCTCATTCAGAAGGGTAGGATTATTCCAGCCGAGAACCACACTTCCTCTTGAAGGCGAGAAAGATTAGAACTGCAGCTGCTGAAGGCTGCGACGATTACTGAGAAAGGGATAATGTATCCACCCAACTATACACTTTTAGGTCTTTTAAGTTAAGATATATTACATAATGTGTTTCATTGTGCCATTTCCATTTTAATATGTGTGTTCTTGTAAACAGTAGTTGGATGTAATCATTGGTGGGGGGGGGGAATCTACAAAGGAGGACTTATTTCGGGTACAAAGCACGTACGGTCAGAAGACCATGCATTGGATTTTAGACAAAATTATGATAATATAAAAATTGTATGTATAATATTACTCAATATTAATTACTTTCTAATTGCTCGGAAAATCCCATTTCCGTATACGTCTACTAAATTTAAAGCAGCCACTGTCGGTTAAGGCGCTTGCCTGCCGGTCTGAAGTTGAGCTAGGGCGCAAGTTCGATTCCTGCTTGGGCTGATTACCTGGTTGAGTTTTTTCCGAGGTCTTCCTCAACCATAGGGTGAATGCCAGGTAATCTATGGAGAATCCTCGGCTTCATCTCGCCAAATACCATTTCGCTATCACCAATCTCATCGCCGCTAAATAACCTCGTGTTGGTAAAGAGGTCAAGCAATAACCTGAAAAATTATTTATTTTAATCTTTCAACATCTTTCCAGTTTGTTTCTTTACTCCAGCTTCTTTACAAAAGTCGGCTACTTTATTGCGGCTCATGTCAGACTTGACACAAGGTTTTCCCTGGAAGGATTAGGAAGAGGTTGGGTAAGGCTGCAAATTGCATGGGAACGCCTTGTTAAGACGTGTGCAGAACAAATATAGTTCGAGACAAATCATGTAGTCCTCGTCCCATTCCACCGCATGAAGGCAACGCTACTTTCTGAGTGATTTTTACAATACAATGTAGTTGTATGAGAAAGGTTGCCTTTTGTTCACTCATATTTACAGTGGGGGGTATGGGATGAGTGCCTCTGTTACTTCCTGGAACTAAGAACGTTATGTTTCGTCCCGAAATATATCCTTTCTTGGGTAAGTAAAAAGGCTTTTTAATTGTAAACTGGTAATTACAAGATTCGCAAAGATTTGTTATTTATATACGGTTAGATTGAAAGGAACATAATATGTAATTGCATAAAAATCCGGTCCCTAATTATGATATTGTCGGTTAGGATAGTGTTTCTAAATCCGTAAGAAAGCCACTGGAATTACTTAAAAAGGGAAAGCAAAATTTGTTTGAAAAAGTCTATTGATTACTCTAATTAACTTCTTTATTTGGAATTTAACGTTTTCAAGTTAGAGCAAATATACTGTATAAATATACATTATTAACTTTCTTTAATAAGAACAAGAAAATTTTAAACACATACTGCATATTATTATAAATGAGAAGGAATATATTACATGCCACAAAGTCCAAAAGTTTAACGGCTGCTGGTAAGAAACATGACTTCAACTATGGCTTAAAGCTATTATAATAATTTAATTTCTCATTACTCTGATATTATAAAATTTAAGTACAATCAAATTTAAATTTAAAATTAAAGACATTATTTAAAAAATTAACATAGCCGTAAGTAACACTTGAAATAAATATTATTAATATATAAATATTAGTTGTCAAGTCTTTTAATTGTAATTACTTATTATATTATAATATCATTTGTAATCTAAACTATTTTCTTTTTATTACTTAAATTCGTTTATTTTTTCTTTGTATTGAACACGAGCGTTAGTCGTATGGGAGTGAATTCATTTAATTAAATTAAATAATCTATTTTTTTGTTTTAGTATTTGTAATGTTTTAAACGAATTTTTTATATATCAAATAATTAAGTTATTGCATTCTATTCTTTTATTTTAAGATTCTTTTCAGTACTGCTTATGAAATGCTGTGTAAATTAAATAAAAGAACAGGTACACCAATTTCTCCACTTTTCATATCATTCGCAACTCAGCAACTGAATAGAAATAATAAAAAAATAAAACTTCGCACAGTAACTAATAAAATATTGTACCCAGCTCTTTAAAATCTCACAAGAAGACGATATGTATTGATGTTGCAGGTCAAAATGTCTCACGAAACGTTATCTATCTGCACCAAATGCAATGAAATACAACGTTTTGCTCTGCAAAAAAAAAAAAAAAAAAAATCGTTGCCAGACAAAATGCTGCATTTGGTGTGCGCCCGGCCTTACAAGATAAGATTAGAAATAAAGGAGGTTGAATCCTTAACGTCACACTAGCACCCACGGATCCAGCTCCGACTCATTTTTAATTTTTATTTATTTACATTTTTATCTGCAGAAGTTAATCAGTATCTGTGTAATAATTGAATAACAATGAAATTATGGATTTAAAACAATCTGAAAGCATCATATTTTATTTAACAACGCTTTCAACTCCAGACTTTGTTCATCGTCGAAATTCAACTGATGCAAGAAATGGCAGAACAATTTTGCCTGAAGCCCCTTACCAGAAACAAGGTTCTTTTACTTGCCGTAAATCTACGACACTGGACCTACAGTTTTAATTCTTTCCTGTAGGAAGCCACGCTAATGATATTGTCGTCATTTAAAATTCATGGTTCTCGACCTGGTTGGAACCGGCGAACCTTGGATTCAACGCATAGCATAGTCACCACACTTACGAGTTAAATGGAACTAGGTAGTTCTTCCTATAATATAAAATATTTCTCTTTGAAGTTAAAAACAATCTCAAAAACGTCAGAATAACCAAACTGTGGTATGGAAAAGGTATTTTGAAGTGCTTCTCGAATGTGCTAAGCGGTATTGGTGATTTTCAAGCGTTAGATCCGATGAGATTTCCACAATTAAAAAAATGTTCTCCTTTTCATTTCATACAGACTTGGACCATTTGACATTTTCTACCCCATACAATGCCACATTCCACAGCAATCACTTCATTAGTCTCTTCCTAGTCCGTTTCCCAGAAGTCCACAGAAAGTGCTCCTTTTTAAATTAAACGTTTCCTATACCATTGGACCTTCTGGCAGCATCTTATATTACTGTTTGTAGTACACTCCAAGTATTTTAAAGTGTCAACTTGTTCTACTGCCTCATTTAGAATTCACACGTTTACTTTCTTTATTATTCTTCCGAAAACCATGGTCTTCGTTTTGTTTGCTTTATTATCTCCATCCAATATTGTTCACAGATGTCACAGCTGCAGCACATCCCATATTTTGTCTCATCTTCTACTCATCAGAAAATCTTACGCATTTTATTTTTTTTCCACTTACTTTCACTCCTCTCATGTTCTGAAAACAGTCCTTCACTAAATCATCCAAGTAGATGTTGAACAGGGTAGGTGATGAAGTGCATCCTTGTCATACTCCTCTCTATATTCCACTTCTCTTTGACATTTCTTTGCGTATCCTGATTATCACTCTTCATGTATTATATGTATATATGCATATATGTATATAATATATACGTATATATACTCATAATATAGGACGTAAATATATTGTGTGATTTCTTGTATTATTTAGGTCCTATATTACGAGTATACTGTATACTGACAAATGAGGAAAGCCAGTTGTTTCAGGAAAGTTTTCTAAGGCGTACTTATTAATTACTGCATATATGGAAAAATTACTACTTTCGGTTGCAAATTTCATTTATAAAAAGACATACTACTGAATAGATAGAGGAAGGAAGGCCTTTTGTCCAGTATTATTAATGGTGTTTCTAAACCATAAATGCCTAAATGTGAAAAGAGGATGTAGGCCTATGTATCGGTGTTTTATTGATCTTGAAAAAGCATTCGATTCTATTAATAGAAAAAAGCTTTGGTTCAAGTACGAAAAGATGGCGTTGAACACAAAATTTAAAGAGAATACGAATGCATTGTATAGTGGAATTGGTTTCAGAATTAAATTAACAGATGCAACTGTTTTAAACAAATCAAGTTAGAGGGGTAAGCCAAGGTTGTAATCTGAGCCCGTATGTATTTATTATGCACATTAACGATATATTAGATAATATTAGTGAAGAGAACTGTCATTGACTCTCCATTATAATGTGTCAATTCTGGGATTACTTTTTGCTGATGATTGCGCCCTAGACTCATTTATCACAGTAGGTTTACAGAAGGCTATAGACGAAATTATGCAGTTTTCTTCCACTGGGCCTTTATAATTAACGAGAAGAAAACGAAAGTGCTAATATGCAAGAATGGAGGAGAGCGAAGTAAAAGAGAAAAGTGCTATTTAAACAATATTCAAATTAATAGCGTGACCAAATTTATATATTTAGGTGTAATATTAGATAGAAAGGAAAGGGACGAGAATATTGTACGAAATGGAAATATAAAAATTGGAAATTTCGCCTTTGAATAGGTGGAAAAATTCAAATACCTGGGAGCAACAGTAACAAATATAAATGAAATTCGGGAGGAAATTAAACACAATAAATATGGGAAATGCTTGTTATTATTCGGTTGAGAAGCTTTTATCATCCAGTCAGCTGTCAAAAAATCTGAAAGTTAGAATTCATAAAACATTTATATTACCGGTTGTTCTTTATGTTTGTGAAACTTGGACTCTCACTTTGGGAGAGGAATATAGGTTAAGGGTGTTTGAGAATAAGGTTCTTAGGAGGGATTAAGTTACAGGAGAATGGAGAAAGTGACACAACGCAGAACTGCACGCATTGTATTCTTCACCTGGCATAATTAGGAACATTAAATCCAGATGTTTGAGATGGGCAGGGCATGTGGCACGTATGGGCGAATCCAGAAATGCATATAGAGTGTTAGTTGGGAGACCGGAGGGAAAAAGACCTTTGAGGAGGCCGAGACGTAGATGGGAGGATAATATTAAAATGGATTTGAGAGAGGTGTGATATAACTATAGAGACTGGATTAATCTTGAACAGGTTAGGGACCGATGGCGGGCTTATATAAGGGCGACAATGAACCTCGGGGTTCCTTAAAAGCCATTTGTAAGTAAGTGAGTAAGTAAGAAAGTAAATAAGTAAGTAAGGGATATGGAAAGAACGAAATGAAAATATCCTAAATAAAGGAAACGTAGCACTAACAGCAATATACAAATATTTAAATAAATGGCCCGACATAGGTAGCAATAAATTAAATGATATTTACAGAGCGATGATTGAAGCAAAGACACTATATAATGTTGAGATATGGGGAACTTACTTACCAGAAGTAAATATATATAGAATAAAATCTAAATTTTGTAACAAAAATTTGGGGATCCTATGGAATGCCACAAATATAGCAGCCAGATTGGAAATGGGAGGGTAGTAGGGGAACGTTATAAGTTAGGAAAGTTAACTTTTGGGTTATAGTGTATAGAAAGAAGAAAACGATATCTTGAAAAAATGTTTAAGATACCACAAATGATGAAAATTGAGTCTAATTGGATAAAAGGATTAGAAAATAATGTAAGCAGTTTAGTACTAAATTGGTTATGGCAACAAATTGGGAAATAGGCAAAATTATAACGGAGAGGAGTAAAGATAGTGAGACAGAAAATCTTTAGTAAGTTGAATGGTTTAATATCATTAATAAATTACAAAGAAATAGAAAGTCATATGAGGACAGGAAGAATATACAAAAGTTAACAACAGGGAAGAAAGGATGGGACTAGTGTGGAGGAGATTGGGAATTTGGAAGCTAAAAAATTGAAGAGGAGACGAAGTAAAAGACATATTCTTTACGTAATAAAAAAGAAGATGCATAACACATTCTGCTATCTTGCCCAGAAAGTGAAGGAACAAGAAAAATTTTTATTCATGAAACATTACTAGAACTAAATGTAAAAATAGCATTTAGGAAAATGTATAGAACAGTAAACGGAAGGAAAATTGAGGGAACTCAGAAAATGTTTGTATATAGTAAAGAAAAATTGGGAAGGAAAGACTAAAGTATAACATATGTACAGCTGTCAAAGGAAAAAGTGGCCGCTCTCCTGGAACAAAGTTCCCTTCGGGTATCTTCGTTATAATTCGGAGACAGGCGATGTTACATGTTGTTGGACCACGTTGCCTGATATCTACAGTTATAATTGAAGTATTCATTCTGTGATTCGATAGGGTAATGGTAGCGTTCAGGCCTCTTATTCATGAGGTCCTGCATTCGACTACAACCTCGTGCTTTTTATGTTCTTTTTTGTTATGTTTTTGAGAGAGACAAACTATACATAATGGCTCCTTTCTCTTTTACGATTATTTTAGTAATTAATATCAGGTTCATTAATATATTATGCCATGACTTTATCATTATGATATTGTGGCTGCAAATGGAAAGAAAAAAGATTTTATTCTCAATAAAAATATCTTTCGTGGCATAAACAAAACAAATTTACTGGCGTCGGCCTTAAAACATTCAAACAATTAAGCGTTAAAAAAACAAAACAAAAAGTCACAATTCAATATTTAGTCTATCTTCCTCTTATCTCGATCATCTTGCAGTCGAGTGGGCATGGAATCGACTAGTCTTTGCAAATAGCGACTGTTTTAGACACGATATTCCAGGCATTCTGAACATACCCACATACATAAGTGTTCTGTCCATGGGCAGGTCTTTCATTGCAAACCCAGCAATCTGCAATCTTTCCTATTTTCTGCCTTCCTCTTAGTCTCCGCATATGATCCACATATCCTAATGTCTTCTATTATTCTTTTCAACCAGAGACCCAACCAATTCCTTTTTCTCTTTCTAATCAGTTTCAGCATTATTCTTTCTTCACTCACTTTTTCAAACACAATTTTATTTCTTATTCTGTCTGTCCACTTCACACGCACCGTTCTTCACCACATCCACATTTCAAATGCTTCAATTCGTTTCTCTTCATTTCGTCGTAATGTCCATGTTCCTTCCCCATACAATGCCACACTCCACACAAAGCACTTCACTAGTCTCTTCCTTAGTTATTTTTCCAGAGGTCCGCAGAATATCCTTCTTCTTCTATTAAAAGCTTCCTTTGTTTATGTTTGCAGTTTTTCTTGGGAAGGATAGGCCTAAATGCGGTAACATCCCGTTGCTTTCCGCACACCACTATCTCTTTCGCATCTTATTAAATTCCAGGGGACCCAAGCATGGAGATGAGGAGAGTGGATTTGACTAATTGGGCCCTCCGGACTTCACCGAAAGTCACGGCAACGGTTAAATATTAATTCTATCAGGATGTTTGACCCGATCAGAGACCGGGAAATCTCAATTAGCCTTTGCCCCCCGCATCCTGGACTAGCTTCTACGAATCATCAGAAAATCTTAGAGTGTGATTGGGCCAATTTTTCCGAAAATGTTTCCACACTTTTGCCCTCGTAGCTCAGCGGACGAACGTCGAAATTTAGATGTCAACGTCTCAGGTTCAATTCCTCGTTACTCCTTTTCATTTTATTGTGGTTCAAGATAGTATAATGTAATAATACAAAAAGAAAAACTAATACCAGTATTATGCAACTGGATTTTTCGAAACCTAATATTAAATTTATGTTATTTATATCGCTAAAGAACGATTACAATATAAATAACTAGAATATCATTTATACAGTATCACTAAAGAACGATGACAGAATATAAATGATAAATATCGGTTTGTTTAATTAATATAAGTTATTATATAATACTTATTTAATTATCTAAATAAAATAACCTATTTTACAAAGAAGGATGGTTATTTGTGTTATAATAATTACTTACATAAAATACAGATTATTAATATTGCGAAAGAACAATAACAATATAAATAACTTGAATATTATTTTATAGTGCTAATGAAGGAAAACAATATAAATGATAACTTGAATATTATTTATATCGCTAAAGAACGATAACAATATAAAAAATGAATATCGTCGCTTAAGAACCAATACCGCGTAACTGACATTTTTGGTCAAAACTGTTTTTTTGCACAGATGGTACCTCCACTGTCATCTGCATGCATTGACAAGCGCGGGAATTTGATTGCATGAATGGTCTGCGTGCGAAGGAGGGGGGGTACAATACCGCGTATCTGAAGTCAGGAGAAGTCTGTAGGAAATACCGCGTATCTGACAACAGATATTATGTCTACTCCCTGCGCGCCCTCAGTACGGAAGCTGGTTCTCGTTACTGCCTTGTAAAATTGTATCAACAGTGTGTAATATTCTGAGAAGATTAAAGAAGTGTTCAGTTTCAATTATTTAAAAGGTAAATATAATAGAATTATTTCACTAAAGTCAATTGAATGTTAGTTGAGCTGATTTGCCGCAGAATCTTACTGCAAGTTCATTCACTGAAATATAGTACATTTAATATTTTATTATTATATAGGCCTACAAGAAAAGAAATGGACAATGAATCAGACGACATTCAGTTTAGCGAGAACGAAATCCTATCTGTGCTATGTTCTGCATTCAAGACGGGACAAACTTCTTTGAACATTAACAAAGGTAAGGCATAAGAAGTATCACAGTTATTAAACGTTTATTTTTCTTGAGTTACAGAATCATAACAGCAAACTTAATTTAAGTACTTAATATAAATAATCATGAATGGGCCGCTGAAATAATTTGCGCTACATTTAGTGGTGCTGAGCTTGGTTCCTTCCATTTCCTCCGGTAGGAGGAAGATCTAAATTGATGATAATATTTACTGCACATGTTTTTAAGCCATTTATATCACATTTATAAACACTAGTAATCTCATCTTATTCGTAGGTGTACTGCCTGATAATTCAAATGCAAAAGAAAACCGTCCTTCTGGAAATGGGCTGCTGCAGATCAGGGATTGATTATCCGTCCAGTGTTACCGGTAATGTTATGGTCGTATTATGCAGTCTGGTATGATTTAAAGCAACGCTATTAAAATAATACAGCTAGAAATAGGATAGGACAGAAACTGAAGACAATATCATGTCAATGAAGGATCTACACCAAATTTCGGAAGCGTCTTCATATGTAGACGACCCCGAAGAATTTGTGAGTGCTACTTATTCTACATCTTTACATTCGTCAGAAAAAGGTAAAGAGAAGAATCTACAAGCGTTTCATGGAAATTTGACAGAAAAGAAAAGAAGTTCAAAGCCACAAAAGGGTAAGTGGAAGAAAATGAAAAATAGAAAACTTAGAATGGAAGAGGAAGCTTATCTTAGCTACAAGAGATCGAAAGATGGCAAAGTAACACATGATGATAAGGAAAGAGATGCAAGGAATTTGGGGCCAGAGTGTAGTTATAAAATGTGCCAAAATTCGAAAGTAATGGGCTGTAATTTAATTTCTAATGAGAGAAGACATCTTTCAGGCATTCCGTAAATCTATGACTTGGAAACAGAGGACCGTTTACATATCAAATCTACGAAAGGACCTAACAGTACAAATTCTGAATCGAGAAGAAAGAGAAAATTTGTCTACAACCTAAAAGTTGATGAGAAAAAAATTCAGGTTTGCAAAAAGATGTTTCTGTGTACATTGGGAATTAAAGAATGAACTGTGCAATATTGGTTAGCTAATAGTACTGATGACGTCCCTTCAGTAAAAAGAAGTCATGTTCTCGTGCAAAAGCACAGAAAAAAAAAAAGCATTAGTAGCCTGCCTAAATTACCGTCACATTACTGTATATAGAACCTATTGTGCCATAGTTATTATGATTGTATTCCACACTAGGGTTACTCAAGGATTAGTTTTTGTGATATCAGCATAGGCCTATAATTATTTCTTTATTGTGTTTAACGAATATTGTGCCTGAAAAATTATCATTATTATATTTTTATATGATTTTCTTTTCATTATTCGCAAGTCAGTCAAGTCCATTGTCAATAATAATAATAATAATAATAATAATAATAATAATAATAATAATAATATTATTATTATTATTATTATTAATTATTTTATTATAAAATTATATTTGTCAGCAAAGTTTTAACAACAATTCTACTTATCTATTCATATATGTAGTGTGAAACTAAAGTACCTGGTATCAGATTGTCATTATTATTATTATTATTATTATTATTATTATTATTATTATTATTATTATTATTTACTTACTTACAAATGGCTTTTAAGGAACCCGAAGGTTCATTGCCGCCCTCACATAAGCCCGCCATCGGTCCCTATTATTATTATTATTATTATTATTATTATTATTATTATTATTATTATTACAATAAACATTGAACTGTGTTTTCTTTTTCCTTTCCCATAGTTTCAGCATTTGATTGACTAAGAATGCAGCAATTATTGTCTGGAACGTAATCTAGTGCTGATTCAAGCTACAGCCTACCGACCTTGACCTGAAGTCAGAGGGTAGGACAACAATTCAGATAACACATTGACATATACAAGAGCACGAATAATATTTCCAGAAGGCAGTTTTCACGCAAAGAAAACGCTTGTCAGCATGTGTCCTGAAGCTGCTAAAGTTGCCTCACAATACCGCGTAACTAACAAAATGTAGTCAACGGCAGAGTTCCAATACCACGTAAGTGACATGGCCAAATGTCTACGGCCATGATCATCCATTTTCACTTAGTTACAAATTAGTTATGCTATTTCATAGCCATACACCACTTTTCAAGACTATTGCGATTTTTTTTATGGTTTTTATTCGGTTTTTTCCTTCTCCTGTAAAATTTATATTTTGTCAGTTACGCGGTATTGGTTCTTAAGCGACGATATTATTCATATCGGAATTTCACAGATTTATTACAGATATATTTACGAAATTGTAGAAGAATAGTAATTAGTAACAGTGTCCTATTTATTCTTCTTGGAGTCAAATTTGTAACTTTTAAAAGTGTGGTTACTATGTTGAAGTGTATGTGTCGTAACGGATGCTTGATTTGTTATGTATGTGAGTCAGTTATGTGATGCTTGATGTCGTCGCAATGTCGTAATTATAGTTAGATTGTGTTTGTATGACTATTGTGTATTAATTTATGATGTATGGTACGGAAGGCTGCGTATTTGTGTTGTAGAAGTGTTACGTATGTGTGTTGTTAATGTTTTTGTATGTTTCAAATTGATACCTGATATTTATTTTGCAATCGCAATGCCTAATTTACGGATTGTTTATGTTTTGTTTACATCGCGTAAGCTAATTTAATTTTCTTTTCTATTTTTCTTTATGCTTATCTTTTTTGTGTATGAAACTATAGCCCTAACATACATATGTAAAATAGGGCTAACCCCCATTGGAGATACAATAATAAAAATTGTTATTCATATCGTTATAAAACGATAACAGAATACAAATGATGACTTGAATTTTATTCATATCTCTAAAGAACGATAACAAAATATAAATAACGTGATATCCATAAAGAACGATAACTGAATATAAATGATAATTTGAATAGCATTTACATCGCTAAAGAACGATTAAAAAATAAAATGAAAACTTAAAGAAGGCCCGAACCCACAACCTTTGAATCACAAACAAGCACTCTACCGCTGGCCTACGAGGCGCAGACATAGAACACTTCCATAGTTCGGGAACTGCTTGTACAAGCACATGCATCGTGTAACATCGCCGCGACCCGAAGTGGACTTTGAAAATATTCGCTGTTCACGAGTGCGGCCACTTTTTGTTTTGACAGCTGTACATAAGAAATATTAATTAAATGGAAAGAGTTTTTGTTAATAAATGGCTATAATGATTATATGTAGTATGGAATATATAGTAATAGCACAATCTAGTATATACAGTCACGAAGCTTAATACTGTATGTAAGAAATATGAATCCATAGATAGTTGCTAACCACTAGGATCGCTACTAACGCCTCACCACAGACAATGCGAAATAGTACCTGCACAGTCTATTGTTCCTAGTACCTTCATCAACTCAAGCTTCGTGACTGTATATATTAGACTGTGGTGCAGTCACGAAGCTTGAGTTGATAAAGGTACTAGGAACAATAGACTGTATATATTAGACTGTGGTGCAGTCACGAAGCTTGAGTTGATAAAGGTACTAGGAACAATAGACTGTGCAGGTACTATTTCGCATTGTCTGTGATGAGGCGACAGTACCGATCCTAATGGTTAGCAACTATCTATGGATGCATATTTCTTACATATTGAGCTTCGTGACTTTATATACTAGACTGGGTTAATAGTTATGAAAAGTAACATTTAGTTAAGGGTGGTTTCCTGGAAAACAGAACTGTAACAGCACCACCATTAACGAATGATACACAAATTATACATGATTTTGATAACAAATACACAATACAGTAATGGTGTTTCAGTTGTGAGTACTGAAAACATTTTGGTACCCATCTCTAGAGCAGTGGTAGGCATTTCGTGACTCGCGAGTCAACGTATTAATACACAAGCAGGGTGGAGGGGTAAGGAATGATCTCCCTTCCATTAGCCATCACTTGTTCATTCAACGTTAAGGGTACACTGATGTGAAATTTGAAATTTCTAAACTATTCTATGTAGATCTCTGAAATTTTGTACAGTTGTCCTACTGTATACAAATAGTCCGTGTACAAAGTTTCGTCTCATTTGATGCAGAAATACATGAATTATTAATAATTTTGTAATTTTAAAATGTGTAAATTTAGCTTTTCAAAAATTGCTACTCCTCCCACAAATTCAAATATTTTGGCCTGAAACTTTGTCTACATACTTGTCAGACCCTCGGAAATAAAACTTACTATACAATTTTTCCTTTTATTCTACTAAAAATAAAATATGAAATATTTTATGCACTAAAGTGTAAACACGGAAAAAAAAAATCAACTCGAGCATAAAGAAAAATTAATATTAAATAAAATATGAATGTTTTGTATAATCCTGATAGTAAGTTTTGTTAAGAACACATTCAGAAACCTCTACAAAAAAATCATGCATGTAGTACAAAATTTGTAGGAAGAGTAGCATTTTTAGCAATGCAAAATTTACAAAAACTGAAAGTGGAGAAAATTGACTTCAAAGTTTGGGATGATAATAATAAACAAGAACTCTATCTTTTTGATTTTCTAGGCATTTTGAGATATATAGGCATTGCTTATTATAGACACAACTTACTCTTATATACACTACCATGCAGTGCACACCTGACCTGCACTAGTAAATAATGATGACGACTGAAAAAAAAACATGTAAACTTATGAAAACAAATCACTATACACTGTAGACACTATTATAACACTAACAATAAAACTGTTAGAAACTTGCAAATATTTCTTGTATAACAAAACAAAAACCAAGCATGGAAAACACGTTCTTATGGCTACTAGCAACAAATGGAATTTTTCTTTAGACAAGAGTTGTGGTCTCCTTGGTAACTGAATATTTTTCAAAGGAAAGCATCCTTTGAAGTGACATCTGTTGGATCCTATGAATAAATATTTCGAGAAGTCGAGAAGCTACACTGTCTGAATTGGAAATCTAATGTACACAAATGTTTGTGGAAATTGCAACACCAAGAAAGATACATGTGACTGAAATGAAATTGATACCTCAGATTAGGTACATAACAATATACAAATGATTAGAATTACAGAATTGTACCTGATCTGTGACCGTGAGATTTCAGTATGTTGTGAAGCTTCCATGCGCTGCAATCAGAGCTTCTAAGCGTCGTTGCATGGAATCAAAGAGAGACTGGATATGTTCCTGGGGAATCTCCCTTCACGCAGTTTGTATGCGAATTCACAAAGAGTCAAGGGTCGGTGCTGGAGGACCATGACGAACAAATTGCCAACCAACCATTTCCCAGACATGTTCGATGAGCGACATGTCTGGCGAACGTGCAGGCCAGGGAAGAGGATACCCGTCGTTCTTCAAAGAAGGCTTGCACAATCCTCGCCACATGTTGCCTGTCATTGTCCTGCTGAAATATGGCATGTGGAGTTGCCTGAAGGAGGGGCAGTACTTCGGGCTCTAAAACCTCCCTAATGTAGCGATTGCTGTTCAGATTGCCCTAAATACGTAGAAGGCGAGATCGCATATTGTATCCAATGGCGCCCCAAACCATCACACTAGCGTTTCTCCGCTATGCAGCTCAACAATGCAGGCTCTCAGATTGTGTTCACCACGGTAGGGTCTAACATGTATGCAACCATCATTGTAGGACAAGTAGAACTAGTATGACTTGTCCGAAAACACTAAATTTTGCTACTCAGCACGCCAGTGACTGTGTTCACGTGCCCATTATAGTCTGAGACGTTGGTGGTTTCTGGACAATGGAAGCCGACGCAACGGCATGCGAGCCACTAGTCCATCCCTCAAAAGACGGCGACGAACGACGGCAGATAGATCAACACCCGATGTAGTACTCCAACGTCGACTCAACATTGTGGATGAAGCTGTATGGTCCGTGACGACCAAGAGGATAAGATGGCGGTCATCCTGTGCTGTGGTCACATTATGTGGTCCAGTACCCGCTCGTCTCTGCGTACGACCCTCTTCTATCCACTGGTTCCACACACGCGTCACTGTCGTAGCAGCATGTCCTGTATGTGCCGAAATGTCATGGTATGACAAACCTGCTTACTGGAGAACAATCATTCCCCCCGAACTCATTCACGTGCTGATATTGCGGCCTTCCTCGTCGACGAGGCATACATACACTAGATTCACGTTTCCACTTCCTTTGGAAGCTCTGCACTGACTAAACAAGGCATAACATTAACCTTGCTGGTGAAACAAGAGACGTCACTGTTGAGCCTATGTGTACGCCATTTCTCTGGAAATGTAATCAATTATTGCTGATACACTGTTCTACACATCTTCCGAGATTGGAGTCGTTCGGGCCATTTTTTCTTGGTGTTGTCTTTTCACAAACAGTAGTGTAACAAATAATATATAAAATACTGCATAATTTCCACAATCATCGCAGAATTCAGAGTTGAGGGCGTGGACGGGGGATTTACATTACCAGTCAGAGCGCGCAACCTTTTAGAAATGTGGCCCAAAACATCTGATAGACCGATCGTATGGCCATGAAAATTGGCAGAGGACATCTCTACACCATGGACAATTTTTTAAAGATAAAAACAAAAAATCAATATTTTTGACCAAAAATGACAAAATTTCACATCAGTATATTCTTAAGCAGTCTGGGTGTCCTCCCCTCCCTCCTTTCCCTTTGCTGTGCATTGCAGGCTGCATTTTACATGACGTAATCTTTGTCGACTACTGATCTAGAGCGAAATATAAAGAAGGCTGGATTCTTTCTAGTGAGTACAATTATTATAAATTAGTGATATATTTTAACTTTCATATAACTTTGAAATTTCGATTTTCGTATACATACCACATTTTAAGAAATAATTGGACTAAATGTGTAGCTGATTTATATAAATTTGGGCAAAGTTTATTAAATATATTTAAATCTAATATATTAATTTTTTTCCGAGCCGGAAAGGTATGCAGACTAAAGCAATCACCTTAGGCGGCGCGATCCGAAGGTTCGTGGGCTCGAATCCAGCCTCGGGCATAGATAGATGTCTCTTGTTAATATTATGTCCTTGATGTGTCTCGGTGAAGGTCTCTACAATCATCTGACCCCAGGCTAGCGGGGGCCCACATAATATTATGTGTCGATATCTAGTGTGTGTGTCCCTAGAATTGTTCCTTCCCCTACGCTAATATAAGACATCTATAACAGGGGAGGTTAAACAAACAATTAGAGAAAAATATAACCCTTTATTATTTGTGTGTGTTTAATTGACTGTTGAGGAATGTAATCTATAAACAGAAAGAACTGAATCATTAAGAAGCGCTTAAAACATATCAGAAATACGCATTGTATTCTTCACCTGACATAATTAGGAACATTAAATCCAGACGTTTGAGATGGGCAGAGCATGTAGCACATATGGACGAATCCAGAAATGCATAAAGAGTGTTAGTTGGGAGGCCGGAGGGAAAAAGATCTTCGGGGAGGCCGAGACGTAGATGGGAGGATAATATTAAAATGGATTTGAGGGAGGTGGGATATGATGATAGGGACTGGATTAATCTTGAACAGGATAGGGACCGATGGCGGGGTGATGTGAGGGCGGTAATGAACCTTCGGGTTCCTTAAAAGCCATTCGTAAGTAAGTAAGTAAGTAAATAAGTAAGTACGTAAGTAAATATGATCACATTGTCTGCTACACGTTTGGCTGGAAGCTTAGGGAAACATGAGGCCTTTAACCTGACCAAGTCAAAAATAAGAAACTAATTACGTCACGAGTAGACCTACCCTGGGCTAGACTAACGCATCCGTTTGTACTGGAAATAGGGACATATTACGTCAAACATCTAAGGAATTCAGACTATTAAATGGCGGTTTGAGCGATCCGCCTGCCCGTGTTAATGCAGATATTCTCAGAAATACTTGACATTCAGTCACGGGCCAGGTAGCACGCATTGCGCTGCCAAATTTGTATCCGTGAATGGAAAATTACTAGACTAGCAGGCAGGCGATAAGTGGACTCACTCTATAAATAAAGTCTTGTGTTAAATCCACTCGTTGCAATCTCAAATCTCGCCTACAAGATGAGGCCAGCTTGTATGCAATTACGATAGACATGCCTCAATTATTCTCATATCGCCTTGACTCAATTTTTGACATTAAAATTATTGTTCACATTAAAATGTGATACCTGCCAGACACTTTGTGAGTTTGTGTTATCTTTTGTCTCGATCTGATAAGATCTGTTGCTATGATTAATTCCCAAAAAGAAAAATGAACATAGTGTACTCATGGCTCTTGTCTTGTAGACTGAGACAAAACAATCCTAAGGAAGGTTTCCCACTGGAACAACTCCCAAACGCAACTCAACTGTACTTCAACGCAACTGAAGTTACTAATAATTAGAGACGAGACTTTCATGCACTATAAAATTCCAAAAAATGCATGCATTCATGCACTATCAAACTATGAATCATGCACGATGAAACGAAAAATACATTAAAATATGCACCATCATTTTTGTTCCAAATTTCTTATTTCACTATACATTTTTTTGCACAGTTGACAACTAACAACATTTATAAATTGGTTTCTGTGAGGTTCCTGCCCTTGTTAGTTAATGTTTCTGTATTCTTGCAATATGTGAAGCAGATGCGATATGCTGATCGACTTGAAATCTTTCAGTACATTTTATCTGAAATTATAATAGATCTTAAGGTTACCTAGATATTATTTTAAAAAGGACATCATAATTTAATTATTTTAAAGAAGTATTGTAATGTTCTACAAAAAAAAAACTGGCATAGAAAATATTCGGAAACAGAATAACAGTGCTTACCTATTTACTCCAACAATAGCAAAATACGTCATCCCCATTTGATCTAATAAAATTATTTCCTTTAATCCACTGTGCAAAGAGTACACTTTTCGACCCTTTAATTGGATGTATATTAGAACCACATTAACAACGCAAACAGAATAAAAAACACATTAACCACTTACGAGGTTCATACACTGCAAAGACAGTTTAGCGAATGATTCCAATTTTAGACGAATCTAAATTGCTACTACTACTGTAAATGGGAGAAAGAGAGTATTTACAACCTCCTTGAAAGAGGGTGCTTTTGACCTAAATTATTTGTTGGCAGTACCCTTGAATCCTCTGTATCTCCTCTTCACTACTCTCAAAATATCGAACGTAATAAATCCAGCAGGCTGTAGAGGTTCATTGGTCAAGTGTTGTGAAAGTGAACTTCCTTCCAGGGAAAGGTCCTCTAACATCTTATTGTGAAAAATCTTTTATTTCATTTTTCTGTTATTTAGTTTTTCTTTCCTTTTGCTTCTTCAATCTAGATTCCTGAAGTTAAAATAGGTTAAAAGTTAAGTTAATAAGTTAAAATAAGGGACATAAAAATCGAGAAACTGAGATGTCAACTCAAAACCATTAAAACATGCATTCAAACAGAATATAAAGCATATTATATACAAAATTAAGTTAAAAATTGCTTAAATATGCATTATGCAAAATTTTGTCCCAAAAAGGCCAAAACATGCAAATATGCACGGAAAAAGTACACGTATTTGGAACCGGAAAGTAATGAAATGGATAAGTACCAAGTTTGAACTATGTTCTATGTTCCAATAAAAACAAGTATTTGCATGGAATTCTCGTCTTTACTAATAATATAGTAATGCGAACAAGATGCATACGTTTCCACTCTTTCAATCTAAACTCAACTGCGATTTCTGTTGATCAACTGGGTTGATCAACTCGGTTGGGTGTGTTGTGTATTTGGTGACTGCAGTTGACTGTTGTTGTTCGTATGAACAAAATAGCCTGCTCAGAAGCCGAAGATGATATCGAATTTGCAGTCACTATTTTCAAAGTTGCTCTTGGGCGAACAGACATAAATCTTCAACTCAATTAAACTGCAACTACAACTCAGTTCAATTCGATTCAGTTGCGGTTCCGAGTTACTCCAGTGAGAAATACCTATAAAGATCGCATATGAGTATCATGCAAGGTTCTGCAAAACGAGAAGGTTTTAGTCCGCTACAAATAGCAATGGATTTCATAATCTGTAGTATTTCAAGTTTTTAATGTTATAGTTCCTATTATTGGCAGATACGTTCAAGTCTACAGCTGTATTACTCTATGTTAGATGTATTCGTAACCACTGAATATTGTTGAGAAGCGGGAGAGGTTGAAGTGTTGCCTTGAAACTCAACGTTTTCAGAAAGATTTTGGGAAAGTACACTAAGTCAATAAGAAAGAAACAATGGTTAACCACTTCAATTCTGAAACAAAAATAAAAGTTACAGAGGACTCATCGAATCCCTATAATTGCTGGAAACGTTTATGTTGTTCGTCATTGCTATTATGTGCACGGTTGCGATCCTAAGGATGTTAGAAATTTAAAAAAAAGTTTGATATTTCTTTTCATTTCTGCCTTCATACTTTCTGCATAATATAACATGGCTAAGTCTTCTTGTTAACTACTTCATATTCACTTCCCCATTCCACGAGTCTTAGAATTTGGTAAGGGATTACCCGACTTTCGCCTTACGATTGAGGAAGATCTCGGAAAAACCCTGAAGAAGTAATCATCGCAGTGGAAGAACTCCAAAATGCGTTTTAACGTATTCAGTTGCAATCTCACACATACCTCCAGAGCCAGAAGCCTCCTGTCACGGCTTCCTATTCATTACCTAAACACATCCTCCCCTCCCAAAATTAAGATGTTCTTTATACATCCTATATAGCTCACTCTTAGTATTTCTCACATCCCTGGCTGTAGTAAAGACGTTCTACCATGTTCTGAAGGACAAAACCAAAAGTGCAGCCCCGCTTGATACAATTATGCCGACAATGAGACGTAGCGGTAACGATCTTCCGAGACAGCTTCATAAATAAGGACTGCAGCACTCCGCATCCTGAACCTGGCTTCATGTCGAATGTCTGAAGGACTCAACATTCGCGCACATGTTCCATCAAGCGGAACAAGTCCGCGTGGAATTCTTGTCTGTAACGCATTCAAGAGGCATCCAGTGTTAAAATGTTAAGAAAAAGTTCCCGTATTTGATCCAGGAAACGTGAAATAAATATGCATGAAATTACCAACAAAAGTTACGTAACAGTAGGCCTAATTATTGAAGTAGCAGTAGGTGGTAGTAACAACACTGGTGATAATTTTAGTAATGGTAGTAGAGGTAACAGAAATAATAGAGATAGTAGTGGAGATATCAGCAATGAGGGCACTCACTGGCGTGGTCTAGGTAGTGAGCGGGACTCATATTCCGTGGCGTGGGCTAAATCCCGCATTGACTGATCATTTGGTTGTTGTCTTCCCAAGACTATCACAACTTTAAAGCAAATGTTAGGTAATTCCGGATTCATCTGATCAAATATAATTTCGCTATCAAAAATTTCATCGATGCTAGAAAATCGCATAGTTCATACGATGTCGTTGGACAACCGATTAAAATAG
This sequence comes from Periplaneta americana, assembly GCF_040183065.1. NCBI lineage: Eukaryota > Metazoa > Arthropoda > Insecta > Blattodea > Blattidae > Periplaneta > Periplaneta americana. The sequence goes on along the minus strand of NC_091130.1, from coordinate 84,344,856 downwards.
TGGTACTGATAGTAGAAATAATAATAATAATAATAATAATAATAATAATAATAATAATAATAATAATAATAATATTAATAATAATCCGTGGCGCTACAGCCCGTGAAGGGCCTAGACCGACCAGCCGACTGCTGGCCTCACGCCCATATGCCGAAGCAGAGGTGGACTATCATCCAATCAGAATGGAGGTATCGTGTGGTTATCACGATGATTCCCCAGCCGTTATAGCTGGCATTCGCAACTGAATTTCGCTACCTATCGTAGCTCTCCAAGTGCAGCACGATGCTGGGTAGGCACCGGTCCCATACACTGGCCGAAATTTCATGAGAAAATTTCTTCCTCCATGAGGACTCGAACCAGCGCGCATTCCGTAGCGCGAGCCCTAGCCAGGATGCCTTAGACCACGACGCCACGGCGCGTGACTAATAATAATAATAGTAGAGATAATAACAGAAGAAACAACTGTTAGTAGTAGAGGTGATTATGATAGTATTAATAGGAGTAACAATATTATAGTAGTACAGACGACAAAGCAGCAGTAGTATAGGAGTAAAATTGTCTGGATGTCCAAGAATATGAGATTCGTTTAATGATAAAGTCGTTAATTGTGTAATTAAGATGATTAATTTTAAAATATACTTGGTTGTAAAATATGGGTGAAATGACATTTTGTCTGCTTCCTATTTATGGCAAATTAAATTATCAATAAATTTCTAATGCAATTCAAATGAGCAATAGCAATAACTACCACCTGATCGTCATAGTAATAATAATAATAATAATAATAATAATAATAATAATAATAATAATAATAATAATAATAATAATAATAATAATAATGATAATAATAATAAATCACAAACCATTTGTAATTGTACATAAATTAAAATATAAGGAAAAGAAGCAACATACAGTGTTAATTATAAAACACATGCCGCAGAAACAGACTTGTCTGATAATAATAAGAATACTATTAAGGGAACAATATTTGGATAAAGCATTTAGAAAAACAATATGTCCTATTTAATATGAATCTAATGACTAAAACTCGTGTTCGGTGGAATAACTGAGCATAGAGTAGCTAGATAACTGTTTATGAAGAAAAGGAACATACGAGTAATATCACAGTCTACTCCTATACAGTTACGTGAGCTCAATACGTAATAAATATGCATCCATATATAGTTGCTAACCACTAGGGTCGCTAATATCGCCTCGTTACAGACAATGCGAAATAATACCGGCACAGTCTATTGTTCCTAGCAGCCTCAAAACTCAAGCTTCGTGACTGTATATACTAGCCTGTGATAATATCTTACTTAAAATGAAAGTAAAACTCATGTATTATATTCAGTAAGAATTTAATATTAGTTGGAATTCAGAATGAAAGTTTTGTAGGCTAACTTGAAAACAAAATAGAGTAAACTGAGAATCAAATTAATTAAAATGAAGTACCGTTATCACAAATTCACTATACAGTAAATTAAATTTAACATATTAATTAAAATTATGTATTCCAAATATCTCCTGTTTCTAATTTGGATTTAGGCCTATATGTTGTAATATTTTTAGATACCTATACTTCAAATCATATCATTTTTAGTCCACAATTATGACTGTATTTCTTGCTAGCAGTTGTGACGCATTTTGCCTTTTGAAATAAAATATATTACTTATTTCTACTTGTAAGATTTTTTTGTTAAAGAAATTTAATATGCTTGTTTAAAAACTTGTTGCAATTGAATTTCGTTTTCGACATCGCAATGATTTCACATTATTCCAACTGTGCCAGCTTCAGTGATAGTAGTACGAAACCTCCAACCAGACCGCAATGGATTGATTCGATATATGCGAAAAGTAAACAAGCTCTCCACCCAATACTCCGTTATCAGTTAACCTGTATCTCTCCGACCGGGACCTGAACTTCGAAGTCTAGTAATGACATTACCGGAAGTGTTTCAGTAACAATGGTAGTCATACCATTAATATTTTATTAGGAACAGTTACGGTAGTAACTACACTGTTCCGCGCAGTAGCTGCGTTATATAAGGCGTCATGTCTTGTACTAGCGATATCAGAGGAGAACTGGTTTGAGTGCTTATAGGGAAAGAAATTTTCACATGAAATTTTGCCCAGTATATGGAACCGTTGTCCATTAAGCACCGTGATTAATTTGGAGAACTACTTTGAAATCCGATTTCACAAGCCAGCTATAACGGCTGAGGTGGATCAGCTAACTAACAACACGTTACCTCTGTACTAGTTGGATGATCGTTTACCTTGTTGAGACTAGCAGTCGACTGTTCGAACTTGGCACTCGATGGGCTGTCCCGCTAAAATTTATAATGATGCTTTAAATAATGCATGATTATAATAAAATAGAAAATCCCATAGATAATAATTTATTGATTACTTCCTACCAATGTTGGCTGCTTAAAAAAACAAAACATAAAATAACAAACATAGTATCTACCTACATACAAATATTCAAGAAATTGTTATAAAAATGAAAATTAGTAGTAGAAGACAATTTATCCTTAACATATTAAACTAAAAATTAGAATACGATGAAAGAGTAATGGAACGGAGAAAAATTCTCTCCGGCGCCGGGATTTGAACCCGGGTTTTCAGCTCTACGTGCTGATGCTTAGTGGATGGAGCATTAGCACGTAGAGCTGAAAACCCGGGTTCAAATCCCGGCGCCGGAGAGAATTTTTCTCCGTTCCATTACTCTTTCATCGTATGATGACGTAGAATATCTGCATGGAAATATCATATGTACTTTGGTATATTAAAATAATATATATGATATGCGAAAGACGGCGCTTATTCCGTCGGATCCCGGCCAACTAGTCACTCATAACGAGTGCACCTCAGCACATGTGTGGACTTCAGTCCTACGTTCATAGACATCTATGACGTAGTGCAGAGGGCGGCTACTAGAGGGAACCCAAGAGTTGGAACTTAATCTGAGACGATTCTGTCCGACGCCGGGGTGGGTATCCGGTGTGGCTTAGTGGATAAGGCATCAGCACGTAGAGCTGAAACCCCGGGTTCAAATCCCGGCGCCGGAGAGTATTTTTCTCCGTTCCATTACTCTTTCATCGTTTGATGACGCAGAATATCTGCATGGAAATATCATATGTACTTTGGTACATTAAAATAATATAAAAATTAGAAGTCAACTGACTCAAATATTAAATCCAACTGTCCAAAAGTAGAATAACCGATCATCTTTTTTTTTTAAATTATATTATCTTAATGGATTTAATTTTTATACTTATTTTTGAATCTATATTAACAGTAGAAGCAGTAACTCGGCAAGTTGAGCATAGATCCTTCAATCCAATTTAATTAAATAGCAGTTTCCTTGAAGTAATATTATAGGTCTTCACGTAAATTACCGATATTTCCGTAATAAAAATCCTTCAAATTCTTATTCTCTTTTCCTAAAGAGTGTGATGCAACCATTGAAATACAAAGAAAATCTGTCCTAACAGTTTAAGAGAAAAACATGTACAGTACATACTCTTATAAGATATGCTGAAAACACATTTCCATTGAAATATGGAAATACATTAAATTATGTCAAGGCAAGTGGAGTAACATGGACGATTCATTCCCCAACGCATCTTTTCTATTTGTGTCGGTTCGTGTTTTTTTAATTCTTAATATTAAGAAAGAAAAAAAAAAAGCTTTTTTCGTTCTAAATATTAAGAAATCCTCTGATTGAAGTTCTGGCTGCAGTGCATCTCACTTCAAGATATGTGTCAGAGGAAGAAGAATTGTTTGTATGCATCTGAAGTCTAATTAATATATTTTACGTAGCTAGTCGGCGATGTATGCAATAGAGGAGGAAAGGAACTGGCCACCCTACCTAATTATCTCCTGGCCTAGTTGCCTCATAAGTGATGTCTTGTTGGTATCATTTGTGAGGTTCAGATCTGTCTTCGAACAGTTGACTAAACAACAACAATATTAAGAAAATTAACAACAGCTGCAAGAAGGAATTTCAATCCATCCTCCATGGAATTTGATGCAACCAGTTTTAGATTCTTGAACATACCCAATTCAGCAAAACAAAAGAAGATCATCATCAATCTTGCTGTTAGACGAGAGGCTCAAATTGCTGTGTATTCATTCCAACCTGTTTAAAAATGTTGCATCTGTAAGGAAGTGTATGCACTGCGAGGTGTAGTTCATCGGGCTGAATTGTAACGCAGCAGCAAAAACAAGGCGTTGCAAGGACGACTACAGTTTCCGAACGTAATAAGCGAAGAGAGGCTGCAAATTTATTAGGCATTTCAACATTTGACTTGTACCTTGCAGTAATTGCTTCTTTGTTATAACCGTAAGGTTCTCTCGACAAAATGTAAAAATAGCAATTTTAATCATCTTTTTTATCTGTTTGTTCGAAAAAGAAGTTAGTTCATTTGCAATTTGTTACAAACAAGGGCAATGTATAATATGATTGTCTCCGAAGCTTTACTTCTGTAATATTATACTTCATTTTACAATAAGTACAAAAACAACAAGACATTACTGTGCAAAATGACTTTCACCCATTTCCATGACAACATTGCAATTTGTCAGAGTGACAGATCCCTATGAAGGCAATGGGCTTTTCCAACTTAAAGTGTATGAAACCGCTATTCTTGCATAAATTTTGCCATGAAAATAACAAAAGTATTAGAATGACGTAACATCTGGGCTGTATGCCGCATGAGACGCTACTTCGATCTGAAATATTGCCCCAGGGGGTTCGCAAAAAATTTCAAGGTGTTCGCCAAAACTTTTTCCGTAATGGCGGGTTTCCAGTTTAGGTCTACTTTATTCATTTCAGCGGCATTATCATAATAATAACAATAATAATAATAATTATTATTATTACTATAATTACTATTATTATAATTATTATTATTATTTTTATTATTATCATCATTCTAAAATTAAATTAACCCTATAATGGCCCTTGTTACATATGTGTAACATTGGGAATTTATCACATTATTTCCAAAATAAATTAATATTTACCGCGAATGCCAGATTTACAATTATGTAACAACGTTAGGAATGCGTTTGATTTCGCTACAATGGCAATTTAGTCTGCCAGATTTTTTGTGTTCTAACAATACTAACAACAGTACCGCGACCCGACTAAGGAACGGTTACATGGCGGTCAGGCCTTTGATTTTAGATATTAATGTGGAATTTCAACAAATTTATATTTCATTTTGTATTTTCATCAATAGCCTACCGTAATTTCACACAACTATGGTCCAACATCACACCACTTTTTAGATTTCCCATTGTAATTTCCAAAATATAGCTATTCGAAATATTTTTTTTACTGCTATCAACTGCAGAAAGATCAGGATTTAATATCAGACATTTGTTATTCCAGATGTAGTTTATATATGGAATTTTTTTTTATGAAGTATGGACTATAGTTGTATTATGAAGTCACAATTATAGTCCATCGAATATTTCCTAATATAAATCTATGTCATACAGCAGTCAATAATTTTTAATATAAAATACAGATTGTCGGAATACAGTAAGAAAAATTCTTTATTTCTTGATTTTAACACAACTGCTTATTCTTTAAGAAAAATACAATTTGTATCAAATAATAAAATCAATGTAAAACCAAAACAAATTCAAGATAACCATTCTTAATCAAATATTCTCAAACAGGTACATAATCAATTGGTAATTCTTTTGTTCAACTCCATAGACCCTCAAGTTCGCACATGGAAAAATCTTTCTTTTCGTACTTTGCTGCTTTCGCTTACTCATAGATCGTTTAATATCCTTTTTATAATAAAAAAGGCAGTCTGCCTTGTTTGGCCACTTCCATATGTTTCCAGATCTGGTCATGCATTTTATATATATGCCCCATTGGTCTCCACTTTCATAACTTTCCCAAGCCAGTATTCTCTTTCATAATCAGAACTACAAACTCCTCGCTTGCAGGGAGATAATCATCATTCTGGACCTCATGGCTTGATGTATCTTCGAAGTTTCTTCAATATCTGACAAGTTCAATGAAGCATCTGATGCCAAGGAATATCCACCTTCATCTTCTTCGATAGAACTCTCTACTGCCTTCGCCTTGCGAGAATCTTTCTTTCTACTCGAGCAAATTGCAATTTTTGAGGTAGATGGTAATGAACATTTTTCAATCTTCTGCTGAAATACTTTTACCTGGCTCAACATCAAGCTGCTTCTTTCTCTCTTTATTGATGTTTCTTGTTCTACTGCTTGATTCCTTGTCATTTCTATATATTTTATGAATGAGTCCGAAACAGCACTTCCTTCTGGGTTCCTGACGTTTGGATCAGAATATGATGGTAGGCATTCTAAATCTTTCGCTGCACAAAGAGGAAAGATTTCAGTCTTCCTGAATTCAGCTTGCAAACTGGCTTGCGACATCGGAAAAACTTTATTCAAGAGCTTATTTAGCAATGAAGGAAATACATTGTTGGGGACTGTTGGCATGCTTCTTCCATCTGGTGTCACTTTTCACTCATCAAGTATTTGTCACCAGAGATATTTTAATGGCCCAAAACAAGCTATGTGTGGTGGTTGCATCAGATAGGTCGCATTTGGAGGCTGCAAATCCTGTGATAATTCATTCTTGTGACATTCTAAAAAGCATTCCGCCCAACGTCTTCCAGATAGGTTCTTAGTGAATTCTGGTACTTTGCGGTCTTAGCTACCCAGGTAAATTTTCACAATACACCTAAGGTCGAATAAAGTTATCGGAAATACAAAACTGGACGTGGTTATAGCATGCTCGACGAATGCGTCACCATATGGCTTATAGGACCTTCCTGCCACCTTTCTACTGAGAATTTTATTAGACAACTCCATCAGAAACTATAAAAACATTGTGTAATGTAAGAACCGAAACCAGAAGTCGGAACACAACTATGGTCCGCAAAAATGATAGGACCATAGTTGAACTCCAAGTACCATTTTCTATTATTCTTCCAATAAATATGAAAATACATATGCATCTGTAAAAATATTCCTTAATTGTATGTAAGCACTAAATTACCTGTCATGTAGATAATCAAGACTACAGAACTGCTTGTTGTGGTAACCGGTGGCCGAGAAAGTTTGCAGCTGACGACGTAACGTGCAAAACATAACTCCAATTGACAGTTGACTTACGAAAAAACATGGCAGTCAGGGTGCGTTCCATAAGCCTCACAATATTACTCTATCTATGCTATCTACTTCAATATTTAAGTAATCACTATATGTCACTAGGAATTCAGATATCGATGTTTTCGTGATCGCGGGTGTTTGGACCATAGTTGTGGCTTAGGACCATAGTTGTGTGAAATTACGGTACTTCTTCTTTCCTTATGGCAAATGCAGTAAGTTGTCAGTTGTGTATCAGAATCGTTTCCGTTCACATTAATATAGATAACTGGCTGAAAAGTGGAAGTTTGAAAGGAAAACAGGGTTTAACAAAATTGCAAGTTAGTGTTGTGTCAACAGGTCATTCAGCTTCTAGTGATGTGTGTCAATCCGACAAATGTGAACAGTGTGTAAAGAAAAAAAAGTACGATGATAATTACATTAGGTTTGGATTTTCATATATAGGTGACAAGGACTGTCCAAGACGACGGTGTGTTGTTTGTGGCAACATTCTTGCTAACAGTAGTCTGAAACCTTCTCCACTTAAACGCTATTTAGAAACTAAACACCCTACCCATGTAAACAAATCTGCTGATTTTTTTAAACGAAAAGCTAACTACTTTTGTATCTGGTGCAAACAGTGACAATGAGAATGCTCTTGAAGCGTCTTCTCGCGTTAGCAACAGAATTCGTAAAATTGCAAAACCTCATTCAATAGCTGAAGATTTAGTGCGGTCATGTATAAATGATGTAGTAAAGTGCATGCTTGGAGAATCTTTCACAAAATACTCAATATGGTACCACTGTCCGACAATACGATCAACCGCCGGATTAAAGACATGACAAATTATGTCGAAAATGAAATTTTGAAAAAAGTTCGTGCCAGTCCTTTTGCGATTCAACTTAACGAATTGACTGATGTCGCCAATTTTGCCATTTTGTTACTTTTCGTCCGTTATATTAATGGGGAGTCTGTAGAAGAGGAGCTACTATTCTGCAAACCCTTAAAAGAGAGAACTACGGGAGGAGATATAGGCCTATTTAAGTTTACCGACGAATACTTTTCCGAAAATTCAATAGACTGGAGTCGCTGTGTAGGCATTTGTTCAGATGCTACGAAACCTACGACAGGTTGTTATGCTAGGTTTGTTGCCAAAGTGAAATCGAGCACCGAACGCTTCTTGGACACATTGTTGCATTCATAGACAGGCTCTTGTTTCTAAACGCATGCCCGATGGATTGAAATGTGTGCTGGACGATGCAGTTAAAATAATTAATTTTATTAAGGCTCGCCCTACAAATTCTCGCACCTTTGCAGTGCTTTGTGAGGAAATGGGAAGCATTTATAAGTGTTTATTGTCTTACACTGAAGTTAGGTGGCTATCGCGAGATAGAACTATTCCCGGACTGTATGAGCTTAAAGACGAAGTTTACATTTTTCTCACCAGCCATGCCTTTCACCAAGCAAAGTGCATGGAAGATGAAATCTGGCTTCAGACTTTAGTGTAATTGGCAGATATTTTCTAAAAAATTAACAGTTTAAACTTCTCTCTCCAGGGGTCAAATATAAACGTTTATATTGTGCAAGACCGTACAGAATCATTAATCAAAAAACTTAACTTTTGGGAAACGTGTTTCAATAGCAATCAAATCGAGTGCTTTGATACCCTTCACGACTTCCTGGTGGAAAATCATCTTTCTTTGGACGAAAATGTCAAGAACATATTTAAAGAACCTTTGAAGGAACTTGGAAAACCTTCAGAGATTATTTCCCTGCTATGTCCAATAATAACAATTGGATTCGCAATCCCTTCGAAGAGTCAACAATTTTTGAATACACATTAAGAGTAGATGAAAAAGAGCAGCTTCTTGAAATTTCCACTGGTTTTCAGTTATAGAAAAGATATAAATCTTTGTCATTAATTGGTTTTTGGTTTAAAGGAGTTCCCAGTGTTAGCGAGTAAAACCATAACAGCTTTATTATCCTTTTCATCCACATATTTGTGCGAAAAGTCGTTTTCTTCATATGCCTATTTAGAAAATAAATACAGAAATAGACTTACTGCTGAAAGTGATTTGAGACTTTATTTAACTTCTGTAGTTCCTGACTTCTAAGCTCTGTGCCATGAAAAGCAGGGCAACCTTCTCACTGAATTCCAAGGAAGAGATGAGTAATTACAATGAAAACTTGTATTTGTTATTGGAACTAGGCCTAAACGTTGTGTAACTTTTAAGCCGTAACTAGAGTAACTATAGGTTTTAACCGTTAAGGTTTAATTTAATTTAAGGTTATTAAACATTTGGCTTGGAATTAAATTTTATGTATGTTTACGGTATGTATATTTAAAAGTCAGTGGTTCACCCAACTCAGATCATTGTGCAAGGGGTTCGCGAGTCGAAAAAGGTTGGGAACCGCTGTGCTAGAGCATTGCCTTGTTTAAGAGGTACATGTTGTGAAAGCCTCAAAACTCGGTGTATTCTTTTTAGAAATTCAAAGCAGAGTTCATCTTTCATGGTACGTCCATTTCGGACAAGATTTAAATACACATTACCTTTATAATTGTCAAGCAGCTCCACGTTATTTTAATAGGATCTACAAAGAAAGGATATATATATACATATATATATATATATATATATATATATATATATATATATATATATATATATATATATATACAGGGTGTTTCAAAAATACGGGGCATAATTTCAGGTATGTATTTCCCACATGTAGACAATCAAAATAGTTCATTACAACATGTGTCCGGAAATGCTTTATTTCCGAGTTATGGCCTTCACAACATTGAAATTCACCGGAACGTTTTTCTTTCCGCAGATCGTTGCCGTCAAAGGAGACATTAAGAGGGCACTCTGGCAGTTCATTCCGAGGCAAAGGTTACATTCAGTGTTGTGTAGGCGACATGTATTCAAATCAAGAGCTGGCAGAGATACACTTCATGTACAGTAAGGCGGACGGCAATGCTGCGCTGGCTCGTCGTTTGCACCAGGAGAGGTACCCACAGCGACAATGTCCAGATCGGAAGACATTTGTACGTCTCCATTACCGTCTGTGCGAGTATGGAAAATTTAACTCTCCTGGTTTGGGAAGGGGACGACCAGGATCTACAACTCCAGAAGTACAGGAGGAGATTCTGGAGGCTGTGAACATGACTCTTCTATCAGCACACGAAGGGTAGCGTTGCAAGTCAATGTTCCTCATACGACTGTCTGGAGACTGTTGAAAGAGTATCAATTGTATCCTTATCATTTGCAACGTGTACAGGCCCTGTCACCAGCAGATTACCCTGCACGAACGAGTTAGGTTCTGTCAGTGGTTCTTGCAGCAGTGTGGTGTAAATCCGAACTTTCCTGCCTTAGTATTATTTACAGATGAAGCACAGTTCACACGAGACGGCATAACAAATTTCCACAATCAGCATGTATGGGCGTATGAAAACCCACGTGCAACTCTTCCATCTCATCACCAGGTGCGGTTCTCCCTCAACATGTGGGCCGATATCATTGGTGATCGATTAGTTGGACCCCATGTACTTGTAAACAGACTTACGGGGCAGGCGTAAACAAACTTCCTGGAAAACACTATACCTCATGTTTTAGAAGACACTCCACTGATCAATCGTCAACACATTCACTTCTTGCATGATGGCGCTCCTGCACACTTCAGTCGTACGGCTCGCCGGTACTTGGATCGAAGGTTTCCTGATCGATGGATAGGTAGAGGTGGCACAATTGCTTGGCCTCCACGCTCACCTGATCTGAACCCTCTCGATTTCTACTTGTGGGGCCATTTAAAATCATTGGTTTATTCGTCTCCGGTGCCTGATTTGGAATCCCTTCGGAATCGAATTGTGGCATGTTCTGAGGACATACGCAATACTCCTTGAGTTTGGGATCGTGTTCGCAGGTCAATGAGACATCGATGTGAGGTCTGTATTCAAGCAGGAGGTGGACATTTTGAACATCTTCTGTAATGACAACGACCTGCGGAAAGAAAAACGTTCCGGTGAATTTCAATGTTGTGAAGGCCATAACTCGGAAATGAAGCATTTCCGGACACATGTTGTAATGAACTATTTTGATTGTCTACATGTGGGAAATACATACCTGAAATTATGCCCCTTATTTTTGAAGCACCCTGTATATACATATATATAAATCTGTGAGAAATATAAAGTATAACTTATATAAAATAAAATATATACCTCAGTCATATAGTATTAAAAGTTGTGTAATCAAGATGTATTAACTAAAATCTTTGTTTAATTACGTTAAAATTGCCAAGGAACTCAATGTACAGCATACGGTTATTCTAAAGTACGTTATCATTTATTAATGGTAACAAGTTTGTCAAATTTTTAGATTCCACAAAAAATAAAAACATCAATTTGTTCGTAAAGAAATGGGACTTTATTGAAACACGAAAAATTAAATATGACCACCACTGTGTTGTTTAATGAGAAATAATCTCTTCTAAGCTGTAAAAGGCATTGGTAAGCACATTCCTAGGGATGTTTTCAATGATACCCGACATTGACTCTATCAGTTCCTCACATATCTACTAGGAAATACCTTTTATTTTAGATAACCCCATAACCATTAGCTAGCTGGATTCATGTGTGGTGACCTAGAAGGCCAACTGTTCGGAAAATGCCTACTAATTACACTATCACTAAATGTGTTGCGCAATAGTGTTTTTACATTATTGTGTATATGGGATGGAGCGCCGTCTTGCATGGAAACAATGTTTTCGATTTTATGATTCTGTAACGCTAGTATGATAGGCAGGGCATGTAGCACATATGGGCGAATCCAGAAATGCATACAGAGTGTTAGTTTGAAGATAGGAGGGAAAAAGACCTTTGAGGAGGCCGAGACGTAGATAGAAGGATAATATTAAAATGGATTTGAGGGAGGTGGTTTATGATAATTAGGTCCATGACATCGGTATATTTGTAATAGTCTGAGGTGAACATACGACGCCGGACAGAATGCAATCGGCGTTTCAAGTACAGGCAGCGGAAGCGAATTTGACACTCGCCTAAACAAGCACGTTCCGTGTTTTGTATACGATTATTGGTTATTATAAAATCAAGACAATAGAATCATTGTATATAAGAGTTAAATCGGAAAGGTCTAAAATGTTGGTGAGGTTGAGAATAATTGTTGAAAATCATAATTAAGTTGTTACAAATCTGATAAAACATAAGTCTGAAAATATGTTTTTTTTTTTTTTTTTAATATTTAGAGTTTGCATTACAGTTTTAGAATGCTGAAAACGTATATGGCGTACAAGTTTTCTTTCTCTATCTGTTACATTAATTTATTTATCACATATATTCCGTACCTAACTTTTCTTGCTTGTTGTTCGCCTGGTTTCCGTTCCTGCTGCAATAAACAACAACTTTCATTTTCAAAGTTTCAAATGAAAATGGCCGCCGAGTGTCGGATAGTATAACCTTGTATGCGGAAAAACTGCGTTCAACATCGGCTGAAACCAAGCGTGCATTAGTAAATTATTTCACATTATCCATTTCTACATGAAGTTGATAATATACGCACTTGTCATCTGACAAAACTCTTCCAATTTTGCATAATAAATTGAAATCACCGTTTTTTTGTATTACTGTGTTCATTTTCGCACACACCTTTTTTCCTTATATCATCTTGCAGAGCATTCACTTAGGTTTTCAAAATGCCATGAAATTGTTATGGCTATCATTTTCATTTGAAACTTTGAAAACGAATGTTGTTTATTGCGGCAGGAACCGAAATCAAGAGAACAACATGCAAGAAAAGTAAGGTACGAATAGATGTGATAAATAAATTAATGTAACAGTTAAATGTATGGAAAGCAAAATTGTACGCCTAGGCTATACGTTTTTTGGTATTCTAAAATTGTAATGCAAATCTCTAAATATTAAAAAAAAAAACATCTTTTCAGACTTACGTTTCACCATACTTGTGACAATTTAAGTATGATTTCCAACAGTTATTCTTAACCTCACCAGCATTTTATACCTTTCCGATATTAATCCTTATGTACAATGATTGTACTGTCTTGATTTTATAATACGCAATGATCGTATACAAAACACGGAACGTGCTTCCTTAGGCGTGTGTTAAATTCGCTTCAGGTGCCTGTACTTGAAACGTCGACTACATTCTGTCCGGTGTCGTATGTTCACCTCAGACTAATACAAATATACCGATGTCACGGCCCTAATAATGATAAAAACAGGATTAATCTTGCACAGGATAGGGACCGATGGCGGGCTTATGTGAGGGCGACAATGAATCTACGAGTTCCTTAAAAGCCATTTGTAAGTAATAAGTAACGCTGATATTGCAAAGTTTTGCAACATTTGAATATGTGGCTGCCCGGTTAGCAAGTGTTTTTGTTTGTCCATTTTCAATTTCTTCATATAATACGGTTTATGAAATGTAACCTGGAACGACACCAGACAGTACCTTGATATCATGTAATCCTTGTTGCGTAATTGTGTTCAGATTATCTTCTGCCCATATCCTGCAATTATGAATGTTAACACCTCCGTTCAATTTGAAATGTGCTTCATCTGTCCACAAGATATTGTCTAAACATTCAACGTTGCTAACCTTTGCAAAGCGAAACTGACACGATTTATGTTCTTTGAGTTCAAAACTCATTTGTATTTTATAGGGATAGAACCGAAGCTGTCTTCTCAGAATTCGCCACACTGTTCAATAACTTATGTCTAGAAGCTTTACAACTTTATTAGAACAACAAACTTTATAGTCTGAATTTTCACGAACTATCTAGGCTTCTCGTGAAATAGAGCTACTTTCACCTCGTTTTCTACTAATTTTAGTCTACCCGATCGCTTTCTACCGGCAACTGAACCAAATTCCTCAAATCTGTTCAATAACTTATGAAATAATTTTACAGAGCAGGATCCGTCCATTTTTCAATCCATGTAATGTTCGATATATTCTCAATGCATATGCATGTTGTCTATTGCATTTGTGATAGCACTGAAGGAGGCCAATTCTAACTCGTGAAAGGAAAACCATTCTAAAAATAATTATTAAAATTATTCTCCTACAACTGTCGTCTCTATTCTGAACAACAATTGAAGGGCTTAGTGGAAGAAGGGGGTATCCCTCAAAAGTATGTTGTTGAGATATTTAGCATTTTGTTAGATTCTCTGTAACTTAAGGAAAATAATAAGAATCACAAAGTCTTTTGGGTAATGTAGAGCATAATATCTTGATTATTATTGTTATTGTAGGAAAATTTCACTTATGATATACTATATTTTACAACAAAGAAAGAAACAAACTTTGAAAGGTATTAATCAAAAGACACTTAAATAAGATTCATTTCTTTGTCTGTTGAGTCAACTGTCTGAACCTCATAAGTGATACCAACAAGGCACCACTTATGAGGCAACTAGACCAGGAGGTAATGGGTTATGATCATTGTTCTCTACTTCACATGCATTATCTGATTTCAAATTTAAATAAAAGTTGTGATGAATTGGAGATATGAACTTTAATATGGACAGTATGTCAGGACGCTAAGCAGCTTTGATGAGCATTCCATCGGGGTGCTTTGGTTTCATAACTGTGCTTACTATACAGGGTGTTAAAATATCCAATATTTTAGGAGGTGCAAGTATGCATCAAAACAAGAAAATAATGTCTAATAAACATCGGTCCTACAACACATACTTTCTGAACACTTCTTCATAGGAGGTGCCTAATCTAATGTCCACTCATCGCAATGCATTTCTCTGCCCTTTGGAGTAAGGAATCACGCACTCTTTGAAATTGACCTGATTCCTTTATGTGTCCCCATAACAAAAGTCTAGGATATTTAGGTTTGGGGAACGAGCTGGCCAAGGTGTGGGGCTTCCCCGACCATTGCAGTGGTGTGTGTCATCGTGTATGAACCATAATCTGTGTCCCCATAACCAAAAATCTAGGGGATTTAGGTTTGGGGAACGAGCAGGCCAATGTGTGGGGCTTCTCCGACCATTGAAGTGGTCTTGAAATGTGAAAATCAGGTGTTCACGCACATTGTGGTGAAAATGTGCTGGTGCGCCATTGTGTATGAACCACATCTGTAGTCCTGCTGACATGACACATTCTCCAGCAAGGCAGATAATACGTTAATAAGGAAGTCTCTGTGGTAGCACATATGGCCCTATTAATCTTTCACCAAGAATGCCTGCCATACGTTGATTGAGAATGGGTGCTGATGCCTCGTTTCTTCAACTACATGGGAATTTTCATCAGCCCACACATGCTGATTATGAAAATTCACAACACCATCTCTGCTGAACCCTGCTCATATCCGCAACCAGACTTTTGTTTTCAGTATTCCTTGCGACGTATCATTATTCCATGCCAAAGGTGTCAACTACGGTATGATTTTCTGGTAGTCTGCTGTATTGTAAGGCAGAGAAATGCATTGCCATGAATGGACGTCACATTGAGCACCTCTTATGAACAAGTGTGTGTTGTAGGACCCATGTTTATTAGACATTATTTTCTTATTTTGATGCATACTATCACCTCCTAAAATAGTGGATATTTTTAACACCCTGTATTTGGTGGCTTTTCTTTTCCTGTATGTTAGTGAACACTTTAGCAGACATTACTTTGTCTGTGCGTGTAATATATTCTTGTCCACTGTTTCGTGCCTTCTGTCTGCTGTTGTCTTTCCATTTTATGGATTTCTTTTCCTCTTTTTGCTATTATTTGTCTTATTTTCACCATTTCGTCACTTACAAAAACATTAGTATGGTCAACATCCGCCATGTTGCTTGGAAACTTATTGTATCAAAGCAGTATTCTCCCATTGGTCAGTTAGGTAAACAGCTGGAAACAAGGTTTCAAGGAACTGTGGGATACCTCCTTATTCCATTCAGAATTTTGATACAACTTACAAAGCCCTTTCATATGTTCATATTTACTTTAAAATGGGACTATACCTTACTTAAATAGCACATTAAACTAACAATAGATGGACTCAGCTTTCATAATATGGACTTAGTTCATTTTTTACCAAAATGTGGGATACCCCCTTATTCCACTCACCCCTTCAATTATTGTTTATACAACCGTGACACAGTTACCATAGCAACGAAACACGCATCGATTAAAAAAACCTAGACCTTCTAAACAGTAATAATACTTAAATGAAACCAAACCTGATATGTACAGAAGATACATCTGTTTTAAAATGGGAACTTACTTTTGAATACCTTATATATCTACTGCAGCACAGCAAATAACGAACACACTTAGAAAGAGTCTTCGACTCTTATTCCTCATTTCCACGTTGCTGTAGTAGACACGCTCATTTGGTTTATAGGCGGTTAGTTTTGTAATTCACGTCGACTCAATAATTAAATGGTAGCGAATTTAACCAGATTGGAGCTGTGAATTTGGCCTATCGCATGTCAAAGAATTGCATCTATTGAACCAGATGTCGAAGGACGCAGAAAATATTCGATATCCACAAATAGACCAAAGAAGCCACTTTTTTTTGTTGAAAGCGAATTGCAAGCAACGACTACATTACAGTCACTAGACGTCCCCGTTTTCCGGGGACAGTCCCTGCCTAAAATATATCCCCCAGATGTCCCGGCTTTTACTTTTTTCTTAATTCGAACATTTTCTTTGCGAATTATATCAGTAGTCCCAAGACTCTAAACCAGCGTTTCTCAAACTATGGTCCGCGGACCACTTGTAGTCCTCGAGGTCTGCCCTTGTGATCCTTCAAAAAAGGCAGAAGAAAAAATAAAATTTAAACGGATTGTGTATGACTCTATAGCTGAAAATCTCAGAGTTTGGAAATGACACATGGCAATCGCCTTTAAATTTTTCTCTCAGTACTGACATTTTATGAAATTTATTACCCTATACGTCTACTGACTTCCCACTATACTCTCAACAACAAAAGAGGGATTTAAAGCATTATGAACGTGGTGTTTCTCGCCATCTTTTCCCTGCACATCTGGCGCCGCCTCTGTAACCTAGCCAGGGACCACCAAATTCATAACAGAGGACCGAACCTTTTCATGTATTTATGACTTTCTTAATAGTTTTGCCAATACCCAGTCTGCATATTGAAATAGTCACGTACTGTACGTCGTACACCTATAATACAACTCTCAGGTCACAATTTGAAACTTATTTTTCAAGTAAATATGACGAATTTTCATGCGTCCGTGGTCACTTTCATTGTAATATTGAAACAAACAAACTTTCATTGAGTGAAAGAGAACAGTTAATTGAACTCTCGAATGAGACCGGACTTACAATGAAATTCCAAGCGGAAGGTATGGTTAATTTCTGGACTTCATCACAAGTGAAAAGAGAATACAGTGAATTCTACAATGGTGCTTTAGGGATTATAATTCAGTTTGCTTCTACGTATCTGTGTGAGAAAGAGTTTTCACCACTAACTCTAATAAAAATAAAGTAGGCTACCGAAATCGACTCGATGTATGTGACAATCTCCGACTTAAGCTTACCAGCATACGTCCAAATATAGAACAACTAGTGGCTTGTGCAGCAAATACTGCAAACTAAGTCCACAAGAAGTTCAAATAAAAATTGTTCAGATTTATTTTCAATGAAGAATACCTGACATTTTTAAAGTTATTTGCTTCCATAATAGTGAAACATACTCCCTCTGAATATTTTTTATGCCAAATACTTTTCCTTGAACCTATCCGTCTTCAGTTCTTGAGTTTCAATGCGAATTCGCAAGTAACAATGTCAGGACGATCAGCGAGTTTTTCATGTGGGAGTAATGCAGTAACTGTTTCAGGTGATTGCGGATTGTAGGTGAAAGCTAAGAAAATGTAAGGTTTGTCATGCTTTGAACAAAAGACTTGGCATCTTGATATAACTGCTGCATGTTTCGTGAACAACCCTGAAATGTAGAGGGCAGACTCACTTTTTCCCACTAACAGATCTTAACTGATGTGATCAAGAGACTAAAAAATCTTGTAGACCTCTTATTTTATCAGTAAGTAATACCTTTCGGTCCTTTCTTAGGAATTATAATTTTTGCGCTTCCTCCAGGCAATACTCATCTACCAAATACTGCTGGATTAATTTGTGTAACAATGAATGCTATCCCGTATTTTCTGTAATATAGGCTGTTGTGAGGAATCTATTGCTGAGATGCGGAAAAGGAGGTGAATGATATGGCAGTGTTGTAGAATCTTATATGCGCCCTAAATAAAATTGTCCATCGTAAATCGTTAGCAGTTTCAGTGTTTCATTCGCTGCTGGTTGCGGGAAATAAACTTACTCATCAATGTAGTAAGAAGTGAAAT
The DNA here is from genome assembly GCF_040183065.1 of Periplaneta americana. Classification (NCBI taxonomy): domain Eukaryota; kingdom Metazoa; phylum Arthropoda; class Insecta; order Blattodea; family Blattidae; genus Periplaneta; species Periplaneta americana. Next base: position 84,326,347 of record NC_091130.1, on the reverse strand, counting down.
GGCATGCTATTTTCACTACAACAAAATATGATTGGCAGCGATCACAAATAATCTAATCGATTAAACCAAAGAAATGTGAAATTAATTTTGATGTAGTTTAAAGACGCAGCTAAAATAGGAAGCATGACTCAATTGCTACCAAGAAAAATTACAGAATCAGACATATATATATATATATATATATATATATATATATATCACACCGCCACACCCACACCACTTGATTAATAACTATAAAAGTATTTCATTTTTGTTACCTTATGTAAGTTTTATAGTTTTCAGAAACATATATATAGCCGTTACTCAGTAAATTATAGAAATGAAGATCTAATATAAAATATTCTTTCTCTGCGTCTACTTACATAAAACCCCAAAAGGTTTCACTTTCATATCATCAGTATAGCATTATGTGTTGCATTAACTATAATAATATTTCATTTTTAATGATAATAATGTCATCAAACATTCTTACGTTTTGTAGTTCTTAATATCCAATATACAGCAGTTCTCGGAAAACTACAGACCAGAGAATCAGATCTGTAAATTATTTTTTATACGTTATCAAAAAATTACACAAATGAAGATCGACATATTGGCATTATGATGTGAAAGAATCTGAGCCATCTGAACTCTATGTCAGCAATCCTGTAGCTCATGGCCTTCGTGTAATAGTCTATTGTTTATTGTAGTTTGTGTTTTATTTTATTCTGAAATGCTATTACGTAGTTCTCAAAACTGACGAAAGATGGATTTTTGAAAAAAGAAAAATGATGTAGGAAAATTGACATTTCACTGAAAACGACTATTTTTCTGAAAAACTTTGAGTTCAAAGCTTCATAATGAGGGGTCATTTATTAAAATCCGTTCAGCCGTTTTCCGGTAATTTCCATTACCAGTTCAAATTATATATATATATATATATATATATATATATATATATGTGTGTGTGTGTGTGTGTGTGTGTGTGTGTGTGTGTGTGTGTGTGTGTGTGCAGGAATCGGCAGTCTCATCCATCTTATTGATATGAGTACCAACATTTATTTATTTTTTTTAGTTAATAAGTTAAAGATTATCTAAACTCTAATAGCCTTAAATTATTAAAGAAGCAAAAATGAATTTTCTTCTATTAACATTAGCTTAATTAGTTAATACTAATATAAAATTAATTTAATTTAATTAATTTTAATTAATTAATTCTATTTTAAAATATAAGTATAATGATATTAAAATATGCTACAAAAATGATAAATTTGCTTTTGAGGGGAACAAGAGTAAGGTGGTCCGCGGAACTGTTCTGACTTTAAAAAGTGGTCCCCACTTCAAAAAAGTTTGAGAAACGCTGCGTCTAAACCAATCTGGAGATCATAAAGGGAATATCTATGTAGTAACCATGGATGTTGGTAATGCATACTTGTTAATTGAATCGTTATTCGTTATCGTCAATCTAAATGTTATTCATGAATAGCCTATATCGGAATATGAATTCTGATGCTTTGTTCAAGCATTGCACTAGAGAAAATATATTAATGGTATTCTAAGAAATATTACACATCAGAGAGATGAACTGAAACATATTCCTGTTTTTTGAGAAAACTATTGTCCCTTTGTGGCGTTACGAAAACTGGTAGATTTGACTTTACAAGCCTAAATAGCTGGCAGTAATACAACTGTGGAGCGAATGTTGTCTTGCATGAATTTGTCCTGGTCATCTCAAAGATCAAGTTCATTAAAAGAGTCGGTGAAGTCAGTCTTAACAGTTACGAGTATTACGAACTTCAATATGACATGCAAAAAATTTTCAGGAAAAGTGAAGAAAGAAACGTTCTGCGCAATATTCATGTTGCAGAAATGAAAAAAAAATACATCACGAAATTGAAATACAGTTGTATAATTGCGTATTATACTCAATGCTGTTCTTGGAATTGCCTCCGAATTCTGTCCAAAACGTAAATCCGGGTAAGCTGTATCGGAGAGACAACATCAAGTTTTATGAGTGAATACGTTGCTGATAGAATTACTGTGAAGGTAAACATTAGCAGTGGCAATCAACATCTCTTCTTTCCGGATACCCTGAAAATCCGGTACCTATATCGTTGTGCTGAGACTCCTGGGAGTAGCCATCTTGTATGCATTGATAGTAAATATGTCGGTTGCTATAGTAACCATCGTTCTCTATCGTTTGCTATTCGTTGTTTATCTCAGTCTAAATAGGCCTTAGATATACGTAAATTGATGGTGGAAGACAGTAATAGTAGTGATAGTAGTAGTAAGTAGTAGGTAACAATACCAGAAATATTTCATTTGACAACGCTTTCAACTGTAGAGGTTATTCAACGTCAAATTTCAATGTGAGCCGAGAAATGGCCGAAACTATTTGATTTAATTATTTAGGTTGCAATATCTTATAAATAAAGGAAGGTGTGAGACAGTGATAGTAGTGATAGTAGTAGTAAGTAGTAGGTAACAATACTAGAAATATTTCATTTGACAACGCTTTCAACTGTAGAGGTTATTCAACGTCAAATTTCAATGTGAGCCGAGAAATGGCCGAAAATATTTGACTTTAATTGCTTAGGTTGCAATATCTTATAAATAAAGGAAGCTGATGTAAACAAAAAAACTAAACAAATTTCAGAGAATGTGTGGAACAATATGGCGCTCAATCAAAAATAAAACTTTAAAAGAAACACAGATGAAATTCTACAAAATTTAGACGTTCCACTTTTGACTTATGGATGCGAGAACTGGATTTTAAACAAACAATCAATAAATCAATCAGTCAATCAATCAATAATCAATCATGTTTATTTGTCAGAATTACAATAGCATATTTATAGACAATGCTCAATAAAAACAAACATATTAAAATTCCAAGTTCATATAGCTGTCAAAAAATTCATTAATATGCTAAAAAGGATTATGTAAAAACCATTTTTTAAAACAACTTTAAATCTAAATAAGCTAAATGAGTGGGCATTCCTAGGTAATCTATTAAACATATCTAAAGGAATAACATTGAACCATTTCTTGGTCTTTGTCAACCTGACAGTAGGTGTTACAATGTAATGATTATCTAGTAAAATATTTGTGAAACTGGGATTGAGAAGCATGACTATTTAAATTAATCTTGGTATAGACTAAACAGTCATAAATACGAGGCGCATCCTGAAAGTAATTTTCCCGATTTTTCCCCTTGAAAGTAAACTTAATTAGCCATGTCAATTGCGAATGCGTAACAGATCTATGACGTATCAATCATACGCCAGCCGGACAGGTCCCGCCTGGTGCCAGTAGCGTGGCAGCAGTGGTCCGAAATGGAAGCTCTTATTCCTTCTCCCGCCGCCTGCGAGGTTCGGTCGGTGATAAAGTTCTTTAATGCACAAAGCATTGCGCCAATTGAAATTCATCGGCAGCTCTGTCAGGTCTATGGGCTGAACATCATGAGTAAGCAGATGGTGCGTCGCTGGTGTAGGCAGTTTTCCGAAGGTCGTCAAAGTGTCCATGATGAAGAGCGCAGTGGGCGACCGTCCCTCATCAATGATGATCGTGTTGAGCTGCTGCGGCAGTGCATCATGGAGAACCGTCGCTTCAAGATTACGGAGCTGAGCAGCCATTTTCCGCAGATATCGCGATCCTTGTTGCATGAGATTGTCACTAAGCACCTGCTGTTTAAAAAAGTGTGTGCCAGGTGGGTGCCGAAAAACCTGACACCCGAACACAAAAAGCAACGTTTAGGAGCAGCACTGACATTTCTGAAACGGTATCACGATGACGGCGACGAGTTCCTCGACAGGATCGTCACGGTGGATTCCGCACTTCACCCCGGAAACCAAGCATCAGTCAATGCATTGGCGGCATAGTGGATAGGACGAAATTCAAACAGACGCTCTCGGTACGGAAAGTGATGTGCACGGTGTTCTGGGACAGGAAGAGAATTCTGCTCATGAACTTCCTTCCAAGAGGTGAAACAGTGAACGCTGACCGTTACTGTGAAACACTGCGAAAATTGCGACGTGCCATTCAAAACAAGAGGCGTGAAATGCTTACTGCAGATGTTGTGCGCCTCCATGACAATGCTAGTCCACATATGGCTCGGCTCACAGCAGATGTTTTGACGGAATTTGGCTGGGAGTTGTTTGATCAACCACCCTACAGTCCTGATCTTGCTCCCAGCGATTTTCACGTGTTCTTGCACCTCAAGAAATTCCTGTCCTCCGGTGAGCGTTTTGGCAACGACGAAGAGCTGAAGACGTCTGTCACACGCTGGTTCCATTCACAGGCGGCAGAGTTCTACGACAAAGGGATACAAAAGTTGATCCCACGATACGCCAAGTGTCTCAATTCTGATGGTGGCTATATTGAAAAATAGCTGAAACATTGCTGTACCTGTTGCCAATAAATGTTTTCCTGAAAGTGTGTGTTCTTTTTTTTTTAAATAGGGAAACTTACTATCTGGATGCGCCTCGTATTTTGATTTATTACACTAAGAATATTAATATTACGAAATAAAGGTCGACAATGAGTATTAAAAGATTAATTAGTAATAATACGTAATGCTTTTTTCTGCAAGATTAGGACACTGTTAACATTAGCACCGTTACCCCACAAACAAATATCATAATGAAATACACTATGGAAAAATGTATAATATGCTTGTATCAAATATCTACTAGATACAAGAGCTTTTAATTTACGCAAGAGATAAAGTACACGAGATAACATTTTGCACACAATCGCAATGTGACCCGCCCAAGTAAGTTTTGAATCTAATGTAATACCAAGAAGTTTAACTTCTGAAATCATTTCATCAGGAACATGGCTTAATGAAAATTGTATACGCTGAGTTTTTAGATCTATAAAGTTTCAACCCATTAGCTTCAAACCAACCAGCAGCATCACATAAATAAGAATCCATTTATAAAGACAGATGATGTATGTCGTACGCAGTAGACAAAAAAGAAGTGTCATCAGCAAAAAGGACTGTGTCACAATTTATTTTAAAAGATAGATCATTAATCATAATAAGGCACAGTAGAGAACCTATAACAGGTTCTTGAGGAACTCAAATATTGACATTAACAGCATTAGAAAATTCCCCATTAATAAATGTAACTTGAGTACGATTATTTAAATAAGATCTAATTAGGTCCATTTTTTTTGCCCCTGACTCCAAAGAAGTGAAGTTTGGAACAAATGATTCCATGCGATACACAATCAAAAGCCTTGGACAGGTCACAAAGTGTAGACATGGTACTGTCATGCCTTTCAAAACCAGTAACAACAGACTCCACTAAATAATTAAGTGCATCAAGGCTGGATAATCCTGACCAAAAACTAAAAGAAAACTGGAAAGCAGTGAAATGAAATTCCCCAGAAGTGTGGCAGGTTATTCATTATTAGACAATCAGAGAAACGAAGACATAAGATACCAATTAAATACTGAAATTTTAGTCCATCTAATAAAAAAAAAACTAAAACAAAATTGATACGAACGCATTCAGAGAATGGACGAATATAGATTACCAAAAATACTCCTTCATTATCAGCCCAAAGGACGAAAAAGTTTGTAAGACCTAAACACGATGCGTAAATGGCATAACCCTCTAAAGTCAGAACAGACCTTGTGGCCTAAACTCTGATGCTGAAGAGGAAGACATTTTGACTCAAGCTGTCTATCATGGATTGGGTTGAGATACGCTGTATTTGCATCCCAGAGGAAAGCATGCTAATGATTTTATAGCCTTCGGTACGATTTGAACCCGCGAATCTGGATCCAAGGTCCAGCCTGATAACCGTTAGGCCACCAAAAAGGGAAGCAGATTCCCCCTCCTCCCGTTATATAATTTCCAATGTCATTATCATCATTTCTCATTACGTTTCGCCTGTCTACTCAGTTTGGAGGCATTATTAAGAATGCAACTATTTACCAACAAGATCTCTCTGAAGAATTCACTTAGATTACATTAATGTACAAGGGTAACCAGACTGATCTACATACATAGTCAGAGATCTGTCTATCAGTCCGCTTTTATAGCTGCATCTGATGCCGTTGCTGTGGGCGTAACTAGCCCGCAGTTGCGGATATTAACGGAGCTTACAAAACATGACTAATGGGCCAATTTATGAGTTATGAAGCGTCGGACAGGCTGATTCTTATTGGGTACGGCCAACGGCAATGCCATCCATTGCCAATTAATATTCAGTATTTTATAGTAACCTGCCAACTACAATCTTCCAGCCAGAGAGTGGCCAGTAATCTCCAAGGCGGAAGTATCAAGTGTAAATAAGTTACAGTTTAAATTATACACATGACTCTTATCGATGATGTTGTTAAAAGAAACAGCAATAATAATAATAATAATAATAATAATAATAATAATAATAATAATAATAATAATAATAATAATAAAATAATAATAATAATAATAATAATAATAATAACAGAGGAATTGCTACAAATATGGAATACCATTTCCTTTTTTCTTTTTGAAACCTACCTGTTTTGAATCCATGTATTATAGGTCCCTATCACCACGGCATAGCGCGTCCTCAGGTTGCGGATAGAGGAGACGGCCTCCAGATATAGAGGGTAGCTGCGAATATATTGAATAAGCAGTCGTGGACAGACGATAAGGGGTGGTCCTTCAGAATGGGGGTTGGGCGAAGGGCTTACAACCCATCACTGTAAAAAACAGCTTGTTACGAATCCCTACAATAAGCCTCGGATTGGGACTGATTCTCTAACACGACCATAGCAAAGGAATAAGGTTATGAGATTTGACACTTGCAACGTACCAAGTCTTTATAGAACAGGAGGGGTGGCATTGGTGGCAAAAGAAATAGCTAGATATAGAATAAACTTCGTGGGAGTACAAGAGGTTAGGTTAGATGGGAATGGCATATCACAAATAGGAGATTTTTCGTTGTATTATGGGGAAGGAAACAATAATCACCAATTAGGAGCAGGATTCTTTGTTCATAAAAGAATAAAATCAGCATTAAAAAAGGTCGAATTTATCAGTGACAGGTTATTGTATTTAGTAATTAAAGGTAGATGCTGCAATATCGTAGTTATAAATGGTCACGCCCCTACAGAAGAGAAAGACGATCATATAAAGGATAGCTTCTATGAGGAATTGGAACATACTTTTGATTAGTTATCGAGATATTACATGAACATTTTATTGGGGGATTTCAACGCTAAAGTAGGACGAGAAGATATTTTGAAACCAACTATTGGAAAAGAGAGCCTACACATAACTAGTATTGACAATGGAGTTAGGTTAGTCAACTTTGCCACATCAGAAAATTTAATTGTCAAAAGTACAACATTCCCCCATAAGGATATACATATACTTGGACTTCTCCAGGTGGATTTACACATAACCAGATAGATCACATCTTGATAGATAAAAGAAGACATACTAGTATAGTAGACATTCGAACCTTCAGGGGGGCAGACTGTAATTCTGACCATTATTTGGTAATTGGAGAAATAAGAGAAAGACTATCAGTAGCCAAGCGATTAGAGCAACATGTTAATATTAGTAAATTTAATATTCTGAAATTAAAGGACGAGGAAACTAAGCAATATTATCAGATCGAAATTTCGAATAGGTTTGCCACTTTAGAAAGTTCCGACGAAGTTGAGAAGAGTTAGATCTTAATAGCGTGTGGGAAAATATCAGAGATGTTATAAAAAAATTGCAGCTGAGCAGAGCATAGGTTATTATGAAACTAAGAAAAAGAAATCGTGGTTTGATGAAGATTCTTGCATGGTAGTAGAAAGAAGGAAACAGGCAAAATTGAAATTCTTACAGGATTCAGTTGAGCAGAATAGAATAAATATTTCAATGAAAGACGGGAAGAAATTCGTACACTTAGGAATAAAAAGAGTGGTTACTTGAAGGAAAAACTTAATGAGGTAGAAACAAATAGTAAGAATAAAAACATTCGAGATTTATATTAGGGTATAAAGGAATTTAAGAACGGATATCAGCCAAACGTGATTAAGGATGAGAATGGTGACTTGCTTGCAGACTCTCCATCAATCCTAAACAGATGGAAAAACTATTTTAGGCAACTACTAAATGCTCATAGGCTAAATACAAATGATCGGGACGAAATTGAAATACAAACTGCTGAGCCATTTATACCCGAAACCCACACTTTCAGAAGTCGAAATTGCGATAGAAAATCTAAAAAAGTTCAAGTCTCCAGGTATCGATCAAATTCCAGTAGAATTAATACACGAGGGTGGAAGGGCATTATCTAGCGAAATTTATAAGCTGGTACTTGCTATTTGGGAGAAGAAAATTGTACCAGAACAATGGAAGAAATGTATAATTGTACCTATTTTCAAGAAGGGGGACAAGACTAACTGTGGTAACTTTCGAGGAATATCACTTTTGTTGACGTCATACAAATATATGTCCAATATTCTTTTGAGAAGATTAACTCCGTACGTGGATGAAATTATTAAGGATCATCAATGTGGTTTTAAGCGTAATAGATCAGCTATTGATAAGATATTTTGTATTCGACAGATAATGGAGAAAAAAAGGGAGTATAAGTGTATAGTACATCAGTTATTCATAAATTTCAAAAAGGCATATGACTCGGTTAGGAGAGAGGTATTATATGATATTCTTATTGAATTTGGTATTTCCCCCCCCCCCAAAAAAAACTAGTCCGATTAATTAAAATGTGTCTCCGTGAAACGTACAGCAGAGTCCTTATAGGTCAGTTTCTATCTGATGCTTTTCCAATTCACTGCTGGCTAAAGCAAGGAGATGCACTATCACCTTTACTTTTTAACTTCGCATCTAAAATATGCCATTAGGGAAGTTCAGGATAACAGAGAGGGTTTGGAATTGAACGGGTTACATCAGCTTCTTGTCTATGCGGATGACGTGAATATCTTAGGAGAAAATCCACAAACGATTAGGGAAAACACGTAAATTTTACTTGAAGCAAGTGAAGCAATAGGTTTGGAAGTAAATCCCGTAAAGACAAAGTATATGATTATATCTCGTGACCAGAATATTGTACGAAATTGAAATATAAAAATTGGAGATTTATCCTTCGAAGAGGTGGAAAAATTCAATTATCTTGGTCAGCAACAATAACAAATATAAATGACACTCGGGGGGGAGGAAATTAAACGCAGAATAAATATGGGAAATGCTTGTCATTATTCGGTTGAGAGGCTTTTGTCATCTATTGTACTGTCAAAAAATCTGAAAGTTAGAATTTATAAAACAGTTATATTACCGGTTGTTCTGTATGGTTGTGAAACTTGGACTCTCACTTTGAGGGAGGAACAGAGATTAAGGGTGTTTGAGAATAAGGTTCTTAGGAAAGTATTTGGGGCTAAGAGGGATGAAGTTACAGGAGAATGGAGAAAGTTATAACAACGCAGAACTTCACGCATTGCATTCTTCGTCCCTCATAATTAGGAACATTAAATCCAGACGTTTGAGATGGGAAGGGCATGTAGCAAGTATGGGCGAATCCAGAAATGCATATAGAGTGTTAGTTGGGAGGCCGGAGGGAAAAAGACCTTTGGGGAGGCCGAGACGTAGATGGGAAGATAATATTAAAATGGATTTGAGGTAGATGGGATATGATGGTAGAGAGAGGATTAATCTTGCACAGAATAGGGACCGATGGCGGGTTAATGTGAGGGCGGCAATGAACTTTCGGGTTCCTTAAAAGCCATTTGTAAGTAAGTAAGTAAGTAAATGTTTTGAATACTAGACGTAAAGTATCCTCCTGTTTATTTCTCAATGTGCCGCGAATGTTACACAGGACTTGGAAGTTCGTAAGATGTTCTAAACGTTTTAAAAAATTATTTCCTCAAAATTTAACATATTTACTTTATAAAAATCGAGGTACAAAATATATAGATTACTATTAACAAGTTACAAGATTAACAAAATTGAGAAGTCACTTCAGCATTTCCATTAGGTGTTTTCCCAATCATAATACTGAATCCAGATGAATCGTCTGTCACGTCTTTTTTCGAACTTTTTTTTATGACTTCTTGCCTTTTCATTCCACTGTTTTCTAAGTTCGTTGGAAGGTGAGGTTGTCTCTTCATCTAAAGTGGTGCCAATACTAGTAACGAAACAGAAAACCAAAGTATAAAGATGGAATACCAATAATACTAGTTATTTCATATTTGTGACACACTGATGTTATAAGTCATAACCTCAAAACTTAACGTAATTTAAAAACGAAATGAATTAAACATACATTGATGTAAACGTAGATAATTTCTCTTTAAGCATATATATATAATTAATATTTATAACATTCAAGAATAGCAATGTCTATTTAATAAAATAGTTTACCGTCAAAATTTTCACTTCCCTCGAAAACGCAATAATGATAAACAGGTTCAAAAGTCAGTTTCTAACTGCAAGCTAACAAATTTCCGCGGAAGAGAATATCAGTGCATAGTAATTTGGAACGCTTTCGCTAGAATATAATACGTCTAAGGTCGCATATCACCCGATTTCATATTATAACACTTCCTATAATAATAATAATAATAATAATAATAATAATAATAATAATAATAATAATAATAATAATAACAATAATAATAATAATAATAATAATAATAATTCGCAACTTTGATAATATGCTTACGATACGTAAGCACATTAACAATATAAGAGTATTGTCGACGTTATTTTGAAGTGCTGAAATTAAGGATTTCAAAGGCAGCAGAATAACAATTCCATGGAAATAATTTACGGTGGAGCAGTGGTGTAGCTAGGAACTTCAGATTAGGAGGGGACAGATTTGTGGGAACATCAATGGAAAATTTGTCCATAACTTACATGCAATACATTAAAAAATAAATATTATTATTTTATAATATCAAATTTAAAATCATATTAGACTCCCGAAAAGTTGTTATAAGGCAAAAGCTATTCTCCGTGAATAATCAAACGCCGACCTTAAATTAATTACTTAATCTAGTAATTTTGTTGAGAACGGTAGATTAATAATTTCTTTGAAAATCACCTATCAATTTAAAACAACTTTTGTAGCAGAGATATGAAGGATTTGTTACTCATGCTGGTTATTTTGGATAGAAACAAACAATATTTTTCTTTCAGTATCGTACTCGGAACGCCAATAGTACATTGTTTTCCATGATTTAAATCTAATTATAATCTCAACTACTTCTTAAAAAATGGGGTGGAAGCTTCAACCCGGTGAGCTCCCTAGCCTACGCCACTGCAGTGGAAAATGGTGTAGAATTTAAAGTAATATATTACTGTAAGCATAAATTAGAAAGAGGCGTAAATCAAGAGGTTGATGCATTAACAATTTACTAAAACAGTCTTTTAATTCATAGTCAGGATTGGAATACTGCAGACCGATAAAAATATCAACCTAACTTAATCAAAAGACCTAATATTTTATATGCGTGGCTGAAGAATTGGATACATGAAAATATGGGTGCACTTGTGCAGCAATATAGGGAAAGTAGGGTGATGCCGCTCAGTAGCTTGTTTGAATAATCGTGCTACTGTAAAGCGGGAGAATTGTGCTGACAGCTAGTGATCACTCCCGTAACCTCTTAGTAGAAAGATGGTTATTCTAGAATAGTTACATGAAAGTTGGTGACAAGAAAGTGAATCCGCATTGATCTGTTATAAGAAGTCTTTATTCATATATCAAGTTATGAGACTATATTCTTTGTAATGCATATTTGCCTATATTATAATATTGAATCCTGTACACTTTGCTTTGATAATACCATATTCGTCTTATATTCAACCACGCGTTAGCGGCGAGACTGTGACAAATAACAAAGATGGCCATGTCGGGCGATGACGCTCAGACCGAGAGGCATTGCCCTACCACCGAGCGCCAATGCCCCTCCACTGAGCGCCATTGCCCTATATACGATTAAATATTAACTCATTATAAATTAATTTTATTACCGTTATTTTAGGTGTTAATAGCTCATTATAATTAAATCTATCTTTACCTTAGGTGGGGAGAAACTGCCCACAATGTTTATGTTATATTTTTATAAAGAATAAGCCTCGTTCGTTTTTCATAACTTTCTATTTGTTAATAACATGTTACAAAAATACGTTGGTATTCATTCTATGTAAGCTAAGCAAAACTAGGTATGTGTCTCCATGAAAGTCTTAGTTATCTCTAAAATTAGCAAATGAAAATGTTAATTGTCCATTAATATTTAAACTAATTTTAGTCAAAACGTTATTTCTTCATCACATGACAAATAAGCTTCAGAGGCAGAGAAAAACAAATAAAGTCTCATGGACAACCGAAACTATGGCAGCGGCATTAAAAGCCATAGCTTCTGGGGAATCAATAAGGAAAGTCGCTGTTAGATTCAACATACCCTTCAGTACTATTAAAGTTAAGCTAAAAGCAGGAAAATGTTATGGACCATCACTAGGACCCAAATTCATTTTCAGTCCTGAGCAAGAGACTGAAATTGTAAATCATATCTTTCTGGTGGAGAAATTATTTTTTGGAATTTCATCTGTTGAGTTGAGGAGATTGGGGTATGAATTTGCGGAAAAGTATGGGATCAAAAATAATTTTTCGAAAGAAAATAGACAAACTGGGAAAGATTGGCTTTATACCTTTTTGAGAAGACAACCGGAACTAAGTCTACGCAAACCGGAGGCAACTAGTGTAAACAGGGTGTTGGCATTCAATAGAAACGAAGTGCAACATTTCTATAACAACTTAGAAACTGTGACGTCCAAATACAAATTCTCACCTACCAGAATGTATAACGTAGACGAGGGGAATAACAACAGTGCACAATCCTTCTCGAATAATTGGTCCAAAAGGGATGAAACAAATTGGCTCTTTGACGAGCTGGGAAAGAGAAAATAATGTTACAGTTTTTTGTTCTTTCAGCGCTGCAGGAAATTACATTCCACCCATGTTCGTTTTTCAACGCAAACGCATGTCAGCACAACTTCAAAAAGATGGACCTACAGGTGCAATTTACCATTGCTCTCAGAATGTGTGGATGACAACGGAACTCTTCACTGAATGGCTGAAGCATTTTGCTGCGCAAACAAATGCAACGGTTGATAATCCTGTCCTCCTAATCCTGCATATATTGATGCAGTCTTACTTGTTCGTAAGGAGACAGGAATCTGTATAGTGTCTATTCCACCCCACACGTCGCATCGTTTGCAGCCTCTGGACCTTACTTTTTTTGGTCCTCTTAAGACTGCTTTGCATAGGTAATGTGAACTTTTCGTGAAATCCCATGCATCTGAAAGAATCACACCTTACGACCTTGCTTTCTTATTTAGTAAGGCATACATTAGGATAGCAACTTTGGAAAAATCTGTGAAAGGATTAAAAAACTGGAATTTGGTCTCTTAATCTAGAGATCTACGGCGAAGAAGACTTCATAGCTACGATAATCTACAGCCACATTTAACACAAGAAGAACCTGGAGTAGTAATCCCAAACCCACACATTAACTCATCTGTTAGGGATCCTATCAGTCCTGCCGCTACCTCATCTTCTGGGACAGGATTAGTGAATCCTGTGACTGCTGACAGAATGCTGGAAAGTTGTAAATGTAACTCATCTGCAGGGACAAATCAAGTAACTCAGACCATATCTATCCCATCGTCCTCTCCCTCAGTCGTCCATACCATTGAGGAGATATCTTCGATTCCAGGACCTTCCCACGCAAATAAGTCAAAAGCATGTAGGGCTCAGTCAAGAAAATTGAGATCAGAAATATTGACGGCAACCCCTATGAAAAAGAAACTGGAAGAAAATGAACGCTGCAGAACCAACAAACGCCTAAAGACCAAGGAAGTAGTGGAAATAAAACTCAAGAAAGAAAAAAGAAAATTCATAAGAAAGTGTTATTTGAGAGTTCATCAGATGAGGATATTGATATCAATAAACTATGATTCTGAAACTATTATGAATTATGAGGATAACAGCGCACGAGATCTGTGCTTGGTATGTAGGGAGTTTGGGCGTGACAATGAACTTTAGTTTCGCTGTGTACTGTGTTCACAATGGACTCATGGGGCATGCAGCTGAAAAGACACTCCAGATGACTATGTGTGTGATAACTGATCAAAATAAGCATGTATTGTCTTTTTCAAGAGCTCAGTAAGTTACTATTCAATTAGAATAATGTTGAGCGCAATTGTCCTACTACAGAGGGCAATGCCGCTCAGTGTATTTCTTTGTTTTTCTATTTTTTATTTTGATGTTTATACAGCTAGAGTTTCAACTATATCGCCTACAAGAAGATAAATGTCCAGTATTAAACTTTTCACTTATATTAAATCATTATATATAAAATCTTGTTTCTTTTAAACATTCTTTCTTAGGTGAGCGCCAATGCCCTTCCTTCCCCTACACTAACAAGAGAAGTTATGAAATTACAAATTTAATAAGTAGGCCTAACTTACCAGTATGACAGTGGAGAGTGACGTCCTGCAATTAAAATTAGGAAAATTTAAATTAGATTACTTTATTCAATTGAGATCCTAAGCGTCGTTTAATATCACTCGTGCTAGCCATACTGTGACTGACTCACAAAATATCTCTTTTTATACAACATTGATTGAGTACGTATTTTAGTTCGCTTCTTAAGTGCTGCAAGCGATGTTTGACTATCATTAACTTCAGCACAATGCTGCTCATCGGAGTGACTACTATCGCGGAGGAATAGGAGATTACGAATAAAGCTCTACACCGGTGATCTCCGGTACTATCGTAGATGGAACAGGGGACATACGGAGGGATGCGGTTGTTCGGAGCGAAGCGACAGTTAGCTCAAGGACGACCGGCGCGTACGGACTGACTGTAGTTGTGAGTGGAATAAAATGGCACCAAATCGGATATCCGTCACATGGAAATTCTTTAATTTAGTTTAATGTAATAATAAAGTCGCACATTGTAAACTTTGTGGGTGAATTAACTCTAAGGGTGGTGGAGCTTCGAATGTGTTAGACCACCTGAAGCGATCGCAAAAACGCGAACTTGAAAACAATTATGCAAAACATTTGATACGATTTATTTTTAAATTGTGTAAGTGCTATTGTTCCCAAAGGCCCACAGTATAGGAAAAAGTCTTGAAATTTCTCTAAAACGTAACTTTCGAGGCAATAAAAAACATATGAAATATTTAAAAGACGACTTGAGTTATATTTTGCTGTTTAGACAACTTGAGTTATATTTTACTGTTTGGATTAAAATATTGAGTTTCTGAATGAAACTAAAGAAACATGTGGTAATAATATGATTACAATTATTCTTAAGTTGATATCCGCTTATATTTTTATTACAGAGAAAGAGTGGCGCGTTTTAGAAGGGGCAGTTCAAATACTGACATCCTTTAACACAATAATCTCAATCCTGTCCCGTGAAGAATCAGAATAAATTATGTTGGACAGTAAATTTTAACCCATTGATAGCCCACGTTTCTTTTGTACATTCTGAAGCTCCCTCAATATATTTTACGTTAAACTAAACCGATTAAAATAATAATTGACAAACACTGTTTGCGATTAAACGAGAGTTTCTAGGAGAACTACAGTATACTTTTATTTATTTTATTAGGTCATTTTACGACGCTGTATCAACATCTAGGATATTTAGCGTCTGAATGAAATGAAGGTGATAATGCCGGTGAAATGAGTCCAGGGTCCAGCACCTATAGTTACCCAGCATTTGCTCATATTGGGTTGAGGGAAAACCCCCGGAAAAAACCTCAACCAGATAACTTGCCCCGACCGGGATTCGAACCCGGACCACCTGGTTTCGCGGCCAGACGTGCTGACCGTTACTCCACAGGTGTGGACTACAGTATACTGTACATGTTTACATTAGCTACTGAAAAGCTTTACTTCTGCGTTAGTTTTGCAGTCAGATTGAATGTTATTAATTTGATCAATGACGTACGCCTTTCCAAACATATACTATGAATTTTAAAACTAAAAAAAAATCTGTCAGCTAACGTAGCACTTCAAGCAAAATAAGAAAAAGAGCCGAAGAAAGAGCGAGAGAGATTAACATAAAAGAGAGAATAAACAACAACAAATTACAACTTATTTTAAAAGATACGCGGACGTCAGCGGACTCGAATCCCTACCTGATCCGATTAAAGGAATGCTCAGCGGAAAGTGTATGTCTGCACCACAGCACATATACAACCTGCGCGGCATCAATCATAGGTAATCCGGAGGTCTCCGATTGAAAGCGCACAAACAACCGCTCCGGAGAAAACCTAATCATAAGCAGCACTACTTCAGCAAGACAAAAAAGATAAAAGCTCCTAGAAGTTAGGCAATCTACAAAACAATGCAAACGAGTGCTCACGCTGTTCAAAGGCACATGAGTAATCATGTATGATGTAAAATATACTACGCTGTGCAAAGGCACAAGAATGATCATGTACGGTGTAAAATATGCTACGCTGTGCAAAAGCACATGAATGATCATGTATGGTGTAAAATGTAGATACTTGTAATTATTCTTGTTTCCTTGCAAAATCTAATTTCATGTCGAACGAACGGAACCTTGGTTTAATGTTATACTAAGATATATTGTGCTGATATGAAGATAATCAGAATTTATTAGTGGTAAGTAATACAACTCCACAGTCGAAGTTGGGAACTACAGAGCGTATAGTCATGTTCCGTCGCCTTTTATCACGTTAGCGTGGAGCTTTTGTCCCAAACAAGCTGTAGAGGGTGGAGTTGGAAAGGTCTGCATAGGGAAACGTGTACCTTCGGTATATGTCCGTTTAAAAAAAAAAAAAAAAAAAAAAAAACATCCAAATTAGGAACGGTCTGGATAGGAATGCTCTGTAATTGCTGGGGATCTAAACTTCCCGAAAATTAACTGGAACGGGATTTCAGGTACAAATTCAGATGCACAGACCCTTCTTAATGAATTGATCTGGCGTAAAGATTTCATGCAGGTAGTAAATGGTCCGACGCGTGACAATGCCCTCTTAGACATTTACCTACTAAGACCTGTCTCTCTCTATGTCAACTCTGAAAGTCTTCATAAAATAAGTGATCACAATAGCGTCTTATTAGAAATCTTCTGGGAAAACACAGTAAAACCGAGGTCAAGTCCAGTGTCTGTCTGGAACTTCAACAAAACCGATGCCCATGAATTACAAACGTTTCTACGACAAAAGCATGATGACTTTCTGAGGACTGAAGGAAATATGGAAAATGTGTGGCATGAATTTAAGAGTATAATTTTCGAGGCATTAGTAAAATGTGTACCTTCTATAATAATTAAGAAAAATCCGGACCCAGAATATTACACTAATTATATTCGTTACTTAAAAAAAAAACAAGGCGCGCTTTTAGTAAACGTAAGCGAAGCCATGAGCATTGGAATAAATATGTCAAAATAATTAAGAAACTTGAGTGTGAAAAAAGGATAGCTCAGGAAAATGTTCTAAAAAACCATTTTAAAAGAAGATGAAAGTAACAATTGGAGACAGCTTTATAATTATGTACGCAGGAGAAAAGGGAAAAATGAAGGAGTAGTGCTTTTACGAAATCAAAACGGAGAAAGTATAACTGATGACAAAGAAAAGGCCGACTTATTAAATTCCTATTTCATTTCGGTTTTCAATAATAATAATAATAATAATAATAATAATAATAATAATAATAATAATAATAATAATAATAATAATAATCCCGCTGATAGGAGTGGTTGTGTCATAGAGCGTGAATGTGAACCAAATTCAACTTTCAAAATAACTTCCAAAGGGGTTGGACAGAGAATAACGAAATTAGAAAATCGGAAGTCTCGAGGACCAGATAGTATTGCTACAGAGATTCTTAAATTAGGTTCCTAGGTCATAATTCCATACTTAATGCGTATATTTCATGTTTCCATAACAATGCAGCTATTCAATATGACTGGAAATCAGCTATAGTGTTACCCATACATAAAGGTGGAAATAAATTAGATGTCGGAAACTACAGACCGATTAGCATTACATCTGTCGTATGTAAAGTCATGGAGCATTTGATATCGGATTATATTCGTCATGTTCTAAATGCGAAAGACTGGTTTTACAACCGCCAGCATGGTTTTAGGGAAGGCTTTTCATGTGACAGTCAAATTACGTCGCTGGTTCAGGATCTAGCTGAAGAGGTAGATAGAGGCGGAAGAATCGATGGAGTTGTGATTGATTTTTCGAAAGCATTTGATTTGGTGCCACATGACATATTAATAGATAAGTTAAGTAGGCTAGGAACAGATAAAGAGTGGTATTATGGATCCAAGAATTCTTAAAAGGTAGAACCCAGAGAGTTAGAGTAGGTCATGAAATATCGGAAATTTGAAATGTAAGTTCAGGGGTGCCACAGGGCAGCGTTCTGGATCCATTACTCTTTATAATATACGTAAATGACTTATGCCAGAATATTACATCAAATGTGAGGCTATTTGCAGACGACTGCATTATCTATAGAAAGATTAGAAATAATTCAAATGTCGATGCTATTCAAACAGAATTGAATAAAATTTATAACTGGGCGTTAATGTATAGGATAAAAATAAATGGTTCTAAAAATAAATCTATAACATTTTGTAAAACCCGAAAGGAAACTAGTCTTAATTACGAATTCAGTGGTGTTGTAATTCCGCAAGAATAATGTTGTGAATACCTAGGAGTGTATTTAAACTCCAAACTTTCTTGGGGAGAGCATGTTGATAATGTTACAGTAAAGCATGGAGGGCACTTCAATTTATTATGAGAATCTTGAGAAAGGCTACCCCCAAATCGATGGAAATAGCATATCTAACGTTAGTGCGACCTTTAATGGAATACGGAACTACATGTTGGGATCACTATAGAATATATCAGATAAATACCTTAGAAAGAATCCATCCAGTATATGGCAGCTAAATTTGTTAAAGGTAAAAGAGAAGATGGAAACGATTCTATAAAAGAACTTAAATGGGAAACTTTGGAAAACAGACGTAGGAAAACTAGAATAACATCATTGTATAGAGGACATCTAGGTCAGAAAGCATGGGTAGACATAACGGCTCGGTTAGAAAATCCAACGTACTGTGGTAGGAACGATCATGATTTTATAATAAAATGTAGGAAACAGAAAACGGATGTAGGTAAATTCTCATTTTTAAATAGAACTATGAATGATTGGAATGACCTATCTGCAACGGTCCTTGAGGGTTGTCCTTCCTTAAGGAGATTCAAGAATAACTTAAAAGGTTGTGTATAAAGTGCAAATTAAAATTTAGGTAACATTGGTATTTAATTTTTTAAGGTGACATGTGCTTATTTAGCCTGACGAGTTGCTTCCTTGGTTTGAAATGTAAATTATTTGAAAATAGCGTGTAAGAGGGCCTTAGACTAGAAATGTTTAGCTTAAATGTAGTTCTGTTTATAAGTATGCATAAGGGTGTAATTATTTGGCTTATTTGAACTGTTGTATCAGTGAGGCGAGGTGAGTGAGTCAGTGAAGTTATGGTTTTACAGTGCAGTGAATAGTTCCGATCAGTGATAATTTATACCGTCAATGATATGTGTTCTATAGTGTCAGTGAAATGTGTCCTAAAGTGTCAGTGAAATGCGTCATAGTGCCACTACAGTGAGTGAGATGAGAGTAAAGTGAAAGACTATTGAAACTTATGTAGGGCCTATACATATGTAAGTTGTATTGTAAAATTAGGTATTTTAAGTGTTATTATTAATTATAATTATTGTGTTAAATTGTATTGTGTATTCTTATTGTATTGTGTGTTGTATAATTGTATTGTGTATTGCAATTTTATTGTGTATTGTTTATATTGTGTATACCACTGCCATCGGGTGCTTGCCCACTTGCAGTGTAAATAAATACATAGATACAAAAGAAAAATCTAAATTAACTACTTTGAGTAGAAAACACAGAAGAAAAGAGTGGAGTGAGGATAGCAGGTTACAACATTTGAAGAGGGCAGAATGTTACAGCATAATAGAGTATAAAAGAGCAGAATAGAATATAACAGATTAGAACAAAGTGTTTAAGAACGGAGTGGAATATAATACATCAGAACAGAGTATACAAGAGCAGAGTAAAGTATAATACAGCAGAACAGCTTACACAAGAGCAGAGTAGATTATAATAGAACTGAGTAAAATATTACAGAGTGGAACAAAATACACGAGAGCAGAGTGTAATAGTATAACAGAATATACAAGAGCAGTGTATAATATACCCGTAATATATCTGAACAAGATATACACGATCAGAGTAGAGCATAATAAGCAGAACAGAATATAGAAGAGGAGAGTAGAATATAATATATCTGAACAAGGTATACAAGAAAAGAATAGAGTATAACACAGCAGAACAGAATATATAAGAGAAGAGCAGATTATAATAGAACAGAGTAACATATGGATTCACACACTACCAGACAGATCACATCTTGATAGATAAACGAAGACATACTATTATAGTAGAAATTCGAACCTTCAGAAAGGCAGGCTGTAATTCTGACCATTACTTAGGAATTGGAGAAATAAAAGAAAGGCTATCAGTAGCCAAGAGAGTAGAGCAACAAGTTAATATTAGGAAGTTCAATATTCCAAAATTAAAGGACGAGGAGACTAAGAAACATTATCAGGTCGAAATTTCAAATAGGTCTGCCACTTTAGCACGTTTAGACGGAGTTGAGGAGGTAGATTTTAATAGCATATGTGGGAAGATATCTGAGATAATATCAAAATAACAGCTGAGCAGATCATAGGTTATTATGAAATTAAGAAAAAGAAACCGTGGTTTGATGAAGATTATTCATTGGTAGTAGAAAGAAGGAAGGAGGCAAAATTGAAATTCTTACAGGATCCAGTTGATGCGAATAAAGATAATTATTTCAATGAAAGACGGGAATCAAGTCGCACACTTAGAAATAACACGAGAAATGACTTGAAGGATAATCTGAATGAGGTAAAAACAAATAGGAAGAAAAAAAATTAGAGATTTATATAATGGCATGAAGGAATTTAAGAACGGATATCAGGCAAGGGTAAACTCGATCAAGGATGAGAATGGTGACTTGCTTGCAGACTCTCATTCAATTCAGAAGAAATTGAAAACTATTTTCGGTAACTACTAAATGTACATAGGCCAAACAGAAATAATCGGTACGAAATACAAATAGACACTGCTGAGCCATTTATACACGAACCCACACTTTCTGAAGTCGAAATTGCGATAGAAAATCTGAAAAAGTACAAGTCTTCAGACATCGATCAAATTCCAGCAGAATTAATACAGCAGGGATGGAAGCGCATTATCTAGCGCAATTTATAAGCTTGTACTTGCTATTTCGGAAAAGGAAATTGTACGAGAACAATGAAAGGAATCCATAATTGTACCTATTTTTAAGAAGCGGGACAAAACTAACTATAGTAGCTTTCGAGGAATATCCCTTTTGTTGACGTCGTACAAAGTTTTGTCCAATATTCTTTCGAGAAGATTAACTCCATATGCAGGTGAAATTATTGGGGATCATCAGTGTGGTTTTAGGCGTAATAGATAGACTATTGATCAGATTTTTTGTATTCGACAGATATTGGAGTATAAGGGTACAGTACATGAGTTATTCATACAATTCAAAAAGACATACGACTCGGTTAAGAGAGAAGTTTTATATAACATGCTTATTGAATTTGGTATTCCCAAGAAATTAGTCCGATTAATTAAAATGTTGAATCTTTCGTACACTACTTTTAACACTTGAATATAAATAATTGATTAAATGGCGATCTTACTCGTGTTAATTATGTAAGCATGTGCGGCTTACAGCTGTTTCGGTGTTACTTGACACCATGCTCAGAGCCTACTAGATCTCGGCGCTATATCAACTTCGCTGCATGTTGTTGGGTACGTTCGTGTGATGAAGAGTTGTGTCAAATAGTGTGTGTTCTGAAATTGATCTGTGTGTTGAGAATTTGATTAGGGTGTGTTTTAGTGTGTCTGTATATTTCATATTGTTCTAGTGTATTGAGTTTTTGGTTTTTGAGTTGTATGTGTAGAATTTCCATGTCTGTATTTATGTTATTGTATGTGTGGTTAGTATTAGTTATGTGTACGGCGCATGTAAATGTATTGTGTCCTCTGGTTATTGCTTTAATGTGTTCTATGTATCGAGTTTGAAATGATTTGCCTGTCTGTCCAATGTAGAAACTGTCGCATCTATTACATGTGAGTTTGTATACGCCTGTGTGGTTGTATTTACACAAACTACACCAATACATAAACAAAATACACCCAAAACTCCAATACACACTGGAACTTGAAAACAATAACTCCATAAATTTCCTAGACATCACCAAAACAAAACTTGACAACAAACACACCTTCAAAATATACAGAAAACCAACCACCACCACCACACACATACACAACACATCTAATCACCCCACACAACACAAATATGCTGCATTCAGGACAATGGTACACAGATTACTCAACATACCCATGAGCCAACAACACTACAATGAAGAAGTGAACATAGCACAAGAAAATGGTTACAACCCAAACATAATAGACATCATAAGGAAGACACAAAACAAAAACTCAACAAACACAAAACACAACACAAACACAAGAACACTAACATACGAAAACAAAAACACACAAGATCGCATCCTCATTCAGAAAACAGAAATACAGAAAACACACTACAAGGACATCTCAACACACAAACAACACAAACAAATAAATACAACCACACAGGTGTATACAAACTCACATGCAATAGTTGCGACAGTTTCTACATTGGACAGACAGGCAGATCATTTCAAACTCGATGCAAAGAACACATTAAAGCAATAACCAGAGGACACAATACATCTACATATGCCGAACACATAACTAACGCTAGTCACACATACAATAACATAAATACAGACATGGAAATTCTACACATACAACCCAAAAACCAAAAACTCAACACAATAGAACAATATGAAATATACAGACACACTAGGACACACCCTAAACAAATTCTCGACACACAGATCAATTTCAGAACACACACACACACACACACACACACAATTTTACACAACTCTTCATCACACGAACGCACCGACACAACAGGCAGGGAAGTTCAGACAGCGCCGAGATCTAGTAGGCTCTGAGGATGGTGTCAAGTAATACCGAAACAGCTGTAAGCCGCACATGCTTACATAATTAACACGAGTAAGATCGCCATTTAATCAATTAATTAAAATGTGTCTCAGTGAAAAGTATAGCAGAGTCCGTATAGGTCACTTTCTGTCGGATGCTTTTCCAATTCACTACGGGCTGAAGCAAGGAGATGCGCTATCACCTTTACTTTTAACTTCGCTCTTGAATATGCTGTTAGGAAAGTTCAGGATAACAGAGAGGGTTTGGATTATTGAACGGGTTACATCAGCTCCTAGTTTATGCGGATGACATGACTATGTTTGGAGAAAATCCACAAACGATTAGGGAAAACATGGGAATTTTACTTGAAGTAAGTACAGAGATAGGTTTGGAAGTAAATCCCCAAAAATGACAATGTATATGATTATGTCTCGTGACCAGAATATTTTATGAAATGGAAATATAAAAATTGGAGATTTATCTTTCGAAGAGATGGAAGAATTCAAATATGTTGAAGCAACAGTAACAAATACAAAACACGGGAGAAAATTAAACGGAGAATAAATATGGGAAATGGGGATTAGAATATAATGTATCTGAGCAAGGCATACGAGAGCAAAGTAGAATATAATACAGCAGAACAGAATAAAGAAGAGCAGAGTGGAATATAATAGATCAGAACAAGGTATACAATAGCAGAATGGAGTGTATTTCAGCAAGAATGTATATACAAGAGCAGAGTAGATTATAGTAGAAAGGAGTAAAATGTTTTAGAGCGGAACAAAATATACGAAAGCAGAGTGTAATAGTATAACAGAATATACAAGAGTAGAGTAGAATATACCCGTAATATATCTGAACAAGATATACAAGAGCGGATTAGAGTATAATACACCAGAACACAATATATAAGAGCAGAGTAATATAACAGAGTAAAATATTATAGAGCGAAACAAAATATACCATAGTGAAGTGTAATACCATAACGGAATATACAAGAGCAGAGTCGGATATACAAGGTATACAAAAGAAATGTAGAGTAGGGGAACTAGGCCTAAAATGACATACCTTAAGGAAATCTTGAAAAAAAAAATGTATTCTTACCAAATTTGTTTTGGTCAATTATATATCACTGGTACTACAAAATTAACACATATATTAAGATCAACAGAAAGTGGAAAATACTGACAATCGTTAAAGGAGCAGTCCGCGATAAAATTAAGTTGGCTTTAATCAAACACGTTTTTCAATCTAAGTAGAATGTAATTTACCGCATGTCAATGCGAGGCATGGTTCTTGAGTTTACTGACTCCGCACAAATACTTATGACGTCACAGCCACTGAACTGGTGTGATTGCGTAGTAGACCGAGAACATCGGCGAGTGCAGCCATGATCTAGGGTGCAGCGCAGCGCTTTGTATTAAAATGAATAATCTTCTCTCGCCGTAGTAAACGTGAACAGAATTTCGGACTTAGTTATGATTGTGTGAAGTCATGTTTTGCTTTTCATTTAATCATAAAACCAGCACATACCAATGTTGTGGTTTTATGTAGACGTATTTTCTTTTATGTGAACGATTTTGAACTACAGTAGACTAAACAGAAGAAATTGTATCGTAATACAGTTTAAAATGCCGTGGTGTTGTGATTTTTCGTGTTCAGAGTGAACAACAGAATATGAAGAAGGAGTGTCATTTCATGTATTTCCGAACAGAGAAAAGTTACTGCAAAGATTTAAAACATGGGTGAAGAAAATCAACAGAAAAGGTTTTACACTATCGAAACTACTGTTGTGTGTTCCAGTCATTTCCGTGAAACTGATTTTGAAAAGAATCGTCTTTACTAAAAAGACGTTTAATGAAAGCCAATAGAACTCCTATGAAAATTAAGAAAACTTCTGTCCCTTTCCTATTTTTGAAAGGAGAATCTCCCCAAGACAGTTCTGATCCACGCGCTCCTCTGCTTATAAATGAAAGAAGGTCGTCGAAGAAGCAATAGCAAGTTGCAGTGATGCACCTATAGCTGAAAATATTGACGTGTGTGTAGTTCTTGATGAAGCTGAAAATTCACAGGAACCTAATATAAAAAAAGCTGAGCAGTGTGAGATAGGGTGCGAGACGCTAAGAAATGTATGTGGTGAATCAGATGTGGGGGAGCAGAAACTGACTTTCATATTTTCAAATAGAAGAAGAAACTTCAAATTCTAATTCATCAGATTCCGAGGACGCTGCACATGAAACAGAAAGTAAATAGGGAGTCAAAAAGTGTTTTTTTTTTGTCAGCGTTACAATTTTGTTTTTCTTCTGTAATATTTGTCATTCCTCTTTTACAAATTTTTGGTAGAAACAATAGGACCATTTCTGAAAGTTAAAGCAGTGTGCCAGAATGCCCGTAATTGGGATTGCTAGTCCGAACAGAGGTGAAGCATAGCAGTGAGTTCTGCTTTATAATTGTGCGATATAAGATACAAATTGTTGGAAAAATTTTCAAAAACTTTACAACTATATTTCATCGGCAAGACAACATTTTATAAAATAATTTCAAAATTCGTAGAAGCAACAGTCAGATGTACTTATTTTCAGATTCATGAACAACTTATCAATTCCCTAAAAGATAAAAACATGCGAATAGCGGTGATGGCCAATTTGACTCACCTAGGGTACAGTGCAAAATATGTGACTTATAGTGTAATGAACCTCGATTCAGATAAGATTATAGACTTCGTAGTTCTGCAAAAAGGTCTAATTGTAGGTGAAGCAGCATGCGAAAAATTTCTAGATCGCCTAAAAGAAAAAAATGAACACTACCCTCTTTCTATCGGACCGCCATAGAGGAATTAGGAAATTGATAAGGACCAAATATGAATGGATGGGCTATCAATTTGTCATTTGGCACATGGCAAAAAGCTTAAAGCCGCCGCACAAATGTGGAAAGAGAGCATCATAAATCACCTATGTGGTCTTGTGCTACATGTGAAGGTGATTCTGACGACTTAGAAGACAGATTCATTTCTGTATTAAATCATGTTTGTAATATACACGAATGGGGAGAAACAGAGACATAATAAAAAATGCGCACACATTCACCCATACAATAGTGAGAAGGAATGGATCGAACCTGGATCCAGCGATTACAATGCTCTGAAAGAAGTTGTATGTAACCCTGCCCTTTTAAAAGACCTAAATCAGACTAATCAATTTTGTCACACCAGCAAATTTGAATCATACCATAACGAGAGATTTCTTTACACTCCTAAGAGAAAACACTTTCAATATGGTGGAATGGTAACAAGAACTATGATTGCGATAATGGACCATAATTACAACTTGAAAAGAGATGTAACTGGCTCCAGACTCCAGTACTCTAAAGCCACTAAACGATAGGTGGAAGACAAAACATACAGCTGGAAGAAAAATGCGTGGAGAGAAGATACTATACAGAAAAATGTCTTGGAAGTAGTTCTGGTTATCAACTGCCGCAATTCGATGATCCATATGTTTTAGAGGTTCCCCCAAACATAGCTTCGTGCCTAAACCGTGTGACTCAACAACTATGACGCAATAGAATAATATAAACCATGTACTAATTTATTGTTGACGTGAGATAAACACATATTTGCAGTCCATTCATAACGAATATTTCACGTCTCACATACATTCACTCACTCAGTGAAGGCGTTGACTTAGGTTATAATGTATCGACATATTAAACTTTTTCAGTTTGAACCGTTACCAGACTCAAGTTGTTCTAATCACTATGAGTACGAAATTCAAAATGGGTAAGTTATTGTTATTATTATTGTTATTATTATTATTATTATTATCATTATTATTATTATTATTATTATTATTACAGTATATGCATGTGATAGGTCCTAAGTGTGTTAATAATAACTGACTGTAACGTAAGAAGTATTTACTTGTTCTACGCTGTATGTCAAACGAAACTACAATGCAGTCTTATGAAGCGATCAGTGGTTATGACGTCAGAGCTTGCAGTTAGACCTTTAATATTTCGCAAACTAAAAGGCGTAGAGCGATGCGACAAACGCCGTTAATCCAAGGATTTCTTTGGTAAACATCCTATAATATAATCGAAATATGGATTTTTATCGCGGACTGCTCCTCTAACTGAAATATATGTTTGAATATAGACAAACTATGTCGTTTTAGCCAAGTTACTAGGATAAAATGACACACTTAAGTTAATTTTTACATAGTTCAAAAAAAATTTGTTCTCTTAGATACATTTGCACATTCATTGTGTGCCCATGAGAAACATTTCTTGCACTGTAGCCATGTTTATTCTGGTTTATATTGGCTGTAAAATTCATTGCAGTAGAGACAAGGTGCATCGTTCTCAACATCACCATCGAAGTCACTCTCTTCATCTCGGTCCCCGTTGCTTAGATCAAACTGAAGCTGTGTTTTTCCTCTGTTTGCTGAACGCCTTTCTTCTACAGCTCTTCTTTCAACTTGCTTTAATTTTAATTGGTTAATAAAAGAGCTGCTCGATTTGGGACCCTTCATGTGTTCTCTTCCTTCTCGCCACAGATCTAGTGCCAAAGGGTATCGGGGAAATCTCTTGCTGTGTCACAAGAGGTGAAGGCCTCGTTTATGACGTTTCCGCTGCTGGAGCAGTTGTTGGTATCATATGTTCTTTTGCATTTTTTTGTTGTTGAACTGCTCTTCTGTGTTGCATCCTTTGGCCCGTCTGTAGGGACTGCATTCGTTTGAGGTCTGTCTGTGGGCGCTGTAGGACTAAATATGTGATGAGGAAATATGTCTGAATTGAGTGGACAAATTCCTGTTGAAGAAAATCCACCCAATGCATTGGTGATGGTTGCAGCTTTTCCACAGTCTTCAGAAAATAAGTCCGCAATTTGAAACTGTGTAATCACCCTCCAGGATGGTTCTTCAGCCACTTTGTAACGGCCTGATCATATGTTTTCAAAGCCCCGAAGAAAGAGACATCAAGTGGCTGGATTCGGTGGGTGCAGTGACGAGGGAAGGCTAACATGACATGTAATCACTGTTGCCAACTTCTGTGCACTATAGAGCTGTAAATCCAAACTCATCTTACAATGTTTTCACAAAAGCGCTTTTTGGTGAAGTAGGTGCAAGTAAACTTCAGACTCGCCAAGCCTAGCTCATTCATAAGAGGATAAATTAGAGTAAAAAAATTCAGTGCATATAAATATTGAAAATATATTTATTTTAGAAACTTTAGAGTTTTATATATTTTAAAGAAATCCCCATCTCACCTATTTTAAGAACAGTTAGCTTTACGAAAAATTCAGTCGAGCAATGAGAGAGATGCCACTATATATTGCATAATTTCACAGAAGTAATCACTAATCAGCCATTGTAAACAAACTTGACACCAATTTTGCAAATCGCTATCGCCCATAATATATGGCTTCTCATTTCCAGTCAGAAACATGCACTTGGGTAAGATGACATAGTATTTTATTTTAGCCAAGTATGTGGTATGTCATTTTACCAGGAATGAAGAAGAATAAGAAGAAGTGTTAGTACGACCTAACCTCTTTATGAATTTGGATATTGTAATTCTTTTTATATAGGGAAATATTCATGGTTTCAGACATGATAATTATTTCACTAATATCGGAAGCTTAAAAGGACAAAAATACATAACATACCTCAACAATATTACATCATGTGGCACTTTTTTCCTTTAGCTGCACCTGCTTCACCAAAAATCGTCTTCATTTGCTAAAATTTGGATGTAACCACTGTTTCCAGCTTCTGTGCACTATAGAGCTGTAAATTCAAACTCAGCTTACAGTGTTTTCACAAAACACATAGTATGTAATTTTACCCAAGTATGTCATTTTAGGCCTAACTCCCCTATAATACATCATAAAAGGGAATACAAGAGGAGAGTAGAATATAATAGATCAGAACGAAGTATACAAGAGCAGAGTGTAATAGCATAACAGAGTATACCAGAGTATAGTTTAGGCGTAATTGAGCAGAATAGAGTGTACAAGTTTTTTAACACATTTATTTTTCACGTACAATTTTTACATGAGATATGACAAGTTATATAACACTATTCATAATACAATACCTGAG
This sequence comes from Periplaneta americana, assembly GCF_040183065.1. Lineage (NCBI taxonomy): Eukaryota > Metazoa > Arthropoda > Insecta > Blattodea > Blattidae > Periplaneta > Periplaneta americana. Next base: position 84,297,063 of record NC_091130.1, on the reverse strand, counting down.
ATCTTGTGACAAATTAATTACATAATAAGCATTATTTTATGACATTACGCAAAAGAACAATTTGAAGGTTGTATTATGATAAAATTTGGCAAAAAATGACATATATTTTGACAATATATGAACATATGACAATATATCAAGAAAAATGAAACAAAATACTATAATGCTAAAATATATTCGATCTTATATCATTTTTTCGAGGCTTCCATCACTATTTACTAAATAAGTTAACTTGTAGAGACTACACAATAGTTTTACTACATTTAATATGGTAGCAATTTAATATATAACAGAGTACAGTTAATACAATAAACTATTCACATAATAGCCGTATCTTTATATACAATTTACTGAGTTTTATTTTCATATACTGAGAATGTTTTTTTGATTGTCAATTATTAACAAATTGTTACGTCCTTTTCTTCTCAGTTTCCTTTCAGCTTCCATTAGTAACTTTTGTAGTCCAGCTATCGTTGGATTGTTGTCACTAACCATGTAGTGTAAATATCCCATAATTATCCATGTTAGTGCGAATTTATTGCTGTGGGTGGGCATTTCCAGTTGAAGTACCATCCTTCGAACGTCGTTCGGGTTGTCTGTGTGAGAGGCATTTATTAGTTTTCGACACAACCACGACCATACTACAGGTCGGCATGTTGTTAATCGATGGTGATGAGTATCAAAACTTCCACAGTGTTGACATAGAGATGAGTGCGTGATGTTATGGTGATACTTTTCTGCTTCTGTGGAACAATATAATTTACTACTTTATATGCACTTGTTTTCCAATCAGTTGAAATATTTGGTAGTGTGAATATTGTCCACATTCTCTTCCAATTCATATTCGGATATTTTTTCATAATGTAGGGAACGGTTTCTTTAACAGCTAATAATGACGTACATATTTCCTTTGTCGTCATAGACTCAGGATTCTTGAGAAGCCGTTCTGGTATTTTATTCAGGCATATTTTTATTCTTCGGAATATGGGATGTTGCAAAGTAAAATCTATTAATTTAGATTTAATGGAATTTTTACATTCAATTTTCCTTTGCAGTAATATTTTAATGAGTAAAGCTTTGCTTTTATTATTAACTGCAATGAGACCGCATCCACCTCGTTATTCCAATCCAGTATGTCAAAGTCCTTTCCTAGTTCCACAAATACTACATACACTTCTTTATTCTTCTCTTGGTATCTTTCGCCGATTGCTCCTAGTACTCCAATTGCATCCCTCGAACCTTTTCCCTTCCTGAAGCCAAACCTGCCCTTATTCCAACTGTTCTTCTCTCTTAGAATGTAATCATCGATTCAGTATTCGCAGGAGAATCCTCGTCGAGTGAGATATCAGGCTGATAGTTTTGAACTCTTTACATTTCTTGGCATTATTTTTCTTCGGTATTGGCAGCAATACTGTCTCCGTAAAATCTTCAGACTATTCATTTTTCTCATGTATTTCGTTACATAACGATATAATTTCCCTCTTGTCTTCACCCAAGCATTTCATTAATTCAATGGGCACTCCATTAACTTCTGTTGTTTTCCCATTCTTCATTTCTCTAAGCGCTAGTTAAACTTCTTCTCTTAAAATACAAAATCCTTTTCATATTCTCATACGACTCTTTCATCTTCTACAGCTAACTCATCTGGACGATTCCCTGTCTCATAAAACTCTCCTACATATTTCGTCCATTTCTTCAGTATTCCTGGTCTGTTATTTCATTTCCGATTTCATTCTCTATCAATAACATGGATATCTGTTATTATTTGAGAAGTCCAATGATTTTACTTCGCGGCACTTTCAAACAAATATTCCTTTTCTCTCTAGATCAGGGCTGGAGTTAAGTCTCTCTCTGAGCGCTCTTGCGCTCACAGAGAAACCAGGTGGATAGAAACGATAAACAACGCAGAGCTTCAGTGACGTAGCATTCACAATGAGTGCGAGATGTGCTTCGCCTACATATTGTGTACAACTGTCAAAAGAAAAAGTGGCCGCTATCTAGAAACAAAGTTTTTATTGATTTGTTTTTGTTTTATTGGGTTATTTTACGACGCTGTATCAACATCTCAGGTTATTTAGCGTCTGAGTGAAATGAAGATGATAATGCCGGTGAAATGAATCCGGGGTCCAGCACCGAAAGTAAACCAGCATTTGCTCGTATTGGGTTGAGGGAAAACCCCGGAAAAAACCTCAACCAGGTAACTTGCCCCGACCGGGATTCAAACCTGGGCCACCTGGTTTCACGGCCAGATGCGCTGACCGTTATTCCACAGGTGTGGACTAGAAACTAAGTTCCCTTCGGGTATCTTCGCTACAATTCGGAGACAGGCGATGTTACATGTTGTTGGATCATGTTGCCTGATATCTACAGTTATAATTAAAGTGTTCTCCGTGTTGTTGTGGCGTAATGGTAGCTTTTCGGGCTGGTATTTGTGAGGTCGTGCATTCAAATAAAACGTAATGATTATTTATATATATATATTTTTTTTTTGCTTTTAAGAGGGAGAAAATGTCATTTCTTCTGTTTGTTTTATGATTGTTATAGTAATTAACATCAGGTTCATGAATGTATTATGCCATGAGTTTATCATTATTTATTATGACATTATGACTGCAAATGGAAAGAAAGAAAGATTATGTTCTCAACAAAAATATCTTTCGTAGCATAAACAAAACAAACTTACTGGCGTCTACCTTAGGAAATTCAAACAATTAAAATTTCCAAAAAACGAAACAAAAAGTCACGATTCAATATTTAATCTATCTTCCTCCCATTTCGATCACATCTTGCTGTCGAGTGGGCAAGGAATCGATTAATATTTTCAATTCTCAGCCATGACATCTCAGGTATCCTGGACGAGATTCCACAAATCATAAGGATGTCTTGAAGGGGAATTGGGCCAATTTTTCCGCATATGTTTCTTTACTTGTGACCTCGTTGCTCAGTCGGAAGAACGTCGGAATTTAGATGCTAATGTCTCAGGTTCAAATCCTCGTCACTCCTTTTCATTTTATTGTGTTACAGGATAGTATAATATAATAATATAAGAAGAAAAACTAACACTAGTATCATGCAACTGTATAGTTTCAAATCTAACTTTAACTTTTTATTACTTATATCGCTAAAGAACGACAACAGAATATAAATAATAACTTGAATATTATTTATATCGCCAAAGAACGGTAAAAAATAAAATTATAACGCAATATCGTTAAAGAACGATAACAAAATAAAATGATAACTTCAATATTATTTATAACGATACCAGAATATAAATGATAACTTGAATATTATTTATATCACTAAAGAACGATAACAGAATATAAATGATACTTAGATATTATTTATAAAGGGCAAAGAACAAAGGAAAATGATAACTTGAACAAGGCTCGAACATACAACCTTCGAATCATTAAACGAACACACTACCACTGCTCTACGAGACGCAGGTATAAATGACTGCTGCTTAAACATCTTAGTTTCGAAACTGCTTCTACAAACACATGCATCAAGTAACACCACCGTTATCCGATGTGGACTTAGAAAATATTCGCTGATCACGAGTGCAGCCACTTTTATTATGACAGCTGTACATAAATAGTATGTTAAATTTTCTGTTTATAACAAATCTAAATGTAGCTTACACATTTCACGCCACTGGTTGATTCTTATGTCCACGACGAACACATTTGCGGGAGTAGAAGGAGACCAATATCTGTAGATCGCTCAGGCTAAAGCATATATCCCCAGACCTGCTCTAGATCCTGTATTTAGAATAGTCTATATTGTATCAAAAAGGAGTAGGCCTATTATAAAAGAAAATTAAGTCAGAATAAATGAGAATGTCGATAAACAATATAATTATTTTCGTTAAATTACATGACTGTGAAATGTGATTCAACATTAAATGTCAAAGAGGCACATAGTCGACACCCTAGAACGTAGAATTAGCAACTTCGGATAAACACAACATCCGTGTCGTAGGTGGGATTCGAACCGAAAGTCGCACTCAAGGCTGCACGCTTCTAATGAGTGTTGACAGGTTGCGTGCGGCGGTCGCATCGATTTCGATAGAAGAGGCGTGAATAACGGGTTCGAACAGAGAAAACCCCTGCCCACGCGCGTCCGGGGAGATAATCGAGCACCGTAATGATCCTTAAACGAACCACTTGTCTGCCTGTCAAGACGGGTTCCCTGTAAGGAAACAAGCGCAGTACATCTTTGTTGTATATGGACCGATTGTCATCAGCTCGGTTTGCAAATTCTGCTGTTATTTGCGATATAACAATTTTAGTCTGGTTCCATAAATGTAAAAAATTAAGTTCTACTAAAAACCTTACTGACTTACAATGAAAGAAAAAAATTCATGTTATTAGTAGGGCCGTGATATAATAATAATAATAATAATAATAATAATAATAATAATAATAATAATAATAATAATAATAATAATAATAATAATAATTTATTTAACCTGGCAGAGTTAAGGCCATACGGCCTTCTCTAACACTCAACCAGGAGTAAATCTGCGTTACAAAAAACACTATAAATTTACAAATTACACTACAATTTTACACACAAAACTGAATAAGATAATAATAAAATGTAAACAACAAGTAAGTAGAAATCAGACATAATATACTGTATAACATACAGAAAGAAAGGAAAAAGCATAATGAAATGTGAACAGCAGGTCAAAATAAATGAGACATACAAAGTATAAAAAATAAGACAATTATTGATAATAATAATAATAATAATAATAATAATAATAATAATAATAATAATAAATAAGAATAGTAATAATAATAATAATAATAATAATAATAATAATACTAATAGTAGTAATAAAATAGTGCAGTACAAACATACAATGAATACAATATTTTTAAGTACATACAGTAAGGAAAATTATGATTATAGGCTATATACCTCAACTTATCACATTATAGATATACCATTGTCGGAAAATATGAAAACAAAAATATAAAATAAGTTAAATATCACTTGAACATAAAAAAAATGTGAATACGTGGAAACATGCAATACAACACTTGTAATAATAGTAAGTTAGTTTGGCAACTCGTCATAAGATAATTTTCTAACTTAGATTTGAAAGATTTCAATGTTCGGCAGCCCTTGACTTCAGGCGGCAGAGAGTTCCAATGACGAGAGGTAGCAACAGTGAAAGATGAGGAATACAGAGATGATGTGTGAAGTGGAATTTCTAGCGTGTTATCGCGTTGTGATCGAGTATTACTATTATGATGGCGAGAGAGAGTATGAAAACGAGTGAATAAAATAATAGGGGGATGAAGTGTGCATAATTCGATATAAGAGAGAAAGTAGTGCAGATTTCTCCTCTCATGTAAACTAACCCATGATAACTTCTCGAAAGAAGGTGAGATATGATCATAGTATCGAACATTACAAATGAAGCGGACGCACGCGTTATGAACACGCTGTAGTTCTGAGCGGAATCAATCCTGAGATCACTGAAGAAAACGTCGCAATAATCGAAGTGAGGTAGAATGAGTGTCTGTACCAGCGTCTGTTTTAATTTAGATTGATAATGATACAATCTTTTTGGTGAATGGAGAATGGAGAAGCTTTCTTACATGATATCGGTATATTAGTATTAGAAGGTGAACATACGACGCCGAACAGAATGTAGTCGACGTGTTTCAAGCACAGGTAGCGGAAGTGAATTTGACACACGCCTAAACAAGCACGTTCCGTGTTTTGTATACGATTATTGCGTATTATAAAATATAGACAATACAATCAATGTATATAAGGGTTAACATCGGAAAGATCTAAAATGTTGAGGTTGAGAATATATGTTGGAAATCATACTGAAATTGTCACGAATGTGATAAAACATAAGACTGAAATGGCATTTTTTTGTAATATTTAGAGTTTTGCATTACAGTTTTAAAATGCCGAAAACATATATGGCGTATGATGATATAAGCAAAAAGGTGTGTGCGAAACTGAACACAGTAAATTAATACAAAAACTGTGGTTTCTATACATTATGCAAAATTGCAAGAGTTTTGTCAGATGACAAGTGCGGTTGTTATAAACTAGATGTAGAAATGGATGATGTGAAATAATTTACATATGAGACCATGGTTTCAGCCGGTGTAGAACGCAGTTTGTACTATCCGACACACGGCGGTCATTTTCGTTTGAAACTTCGAAAATGAATATTGTTGTTTATTGCAGCAGGAACCGAAACCAGGCGAACAACATGCAAGAAAAGTAAGGTACAGAATAGATGTGATACATTAATATTTAAATATAGGGAAAGCAAAATTGTGCGCCATATACCTTTTCGGCATTCTATAGGTAAAATTGTAATGCAAAACTCTAAATATTAAGAAAAAAAAATCTTTCCAGACTTATGTTTCACCACATTTGTGACAATTTAAGTATGATTTCTCAACCTCACCAGAATTTGAGATCTTTCCGATAATAACCCTTATGTACAATAATTGTATTTTCTTGATTTTATAATACGCAATAATCGTAGGCTATAAAAAACACGGAACGTGCATGCCTAGGCGTGTGTCAAATTCGCTTCCGCTGCCTGTACTTGAAACTCCGACTAATTCTGTCCGGCATCGTATGTTCACCTCAAACTAATAAAAATATATCGATGTCACGGCCCTAGTTATCAGACAGTAGTAGGCCTATATACATTATGAGGCTGATGCATAATTGCGCAATGCTTTTGTTTATCATCACAATACTGCATTATTGGCGATTGCTTATCGTTTGTCGTTTGCTATTTGGAATGTTGTGCTTCTAATCACATATTGAATTTTGCATTTGAAGAAGTTTGTGCTATTTTTGGGTTATATAAAATAGAGTGTAAGCTGAAAACAGACATTTGAGTTTGATATAGAACTAAGGGCAACATAAGCGGCTCCAAACATTTGTGTTGTGTACGGGGAGAATGCCATCGGAGAAAGCACTGTAAGAAAATGGTTCTGTCATTTCAACACACAACATCCCGTACAAAATTTAGTGTCCATCTACATAAGATGATGTTATGCGTCTGGTTGGGCTAGAAAAGGCACGGTATACTACGAGTTGCTTCCCAAGAATGTAACCATAACTGCTGACACTTACTGCCAACAACTCAGATGTCCTGTTGCCGCAATTGAAGAGAAACGACTGGGAAGACTGAATCAAGTGCTGTTGCAACACGATAATGCACGCCCGCACTTCCTTAATATGATAAAAGCAGCTAACCAGGAGTTTGGATGGGAGATGATTCCACGTCTCCCATATTCTCCCGATCTAGTGCCCTCAGATTTCCACCTTTTCTTGTCTTTATACAACAACCTTCAAGGAAACTTCTTTGATAACGAAGATGCTTTACAAATTTGGTTTGACTACTCCAAACCAGCAGATTTATTCAGACACGGAATCGAGAAACTACTCCAGCATTGGCAGTGAGTCATAGATAATGTAGGAGAATTTATTATTAATGAATTTATCTTATAAATCATCTCAAATTAAAACTACGCTACGAAATTTTGCATAAACCCAATACTCTAAACCTCGTATCATGAAAAGACACCAAGGGCCCTATTCATAGACATTCTTAACACGGGCTTTCGGTGGATGATCAGCGAACTAACGTTTTTCGCATTCATAAACCAGTGTCAGCTATATGATATGATATGAGTCCTGTTTAGCACGCTCGTAGCGCGGGCTAGCGAAATGTCTATGAATAGCACCCCAAAAGTTTGTACGCGGGGCAGGAGAAGTTTCTCTGTAGACCGATGTAAATGTATCAGGTCATTGCTTTAATGTTAATACAAACACAAAACTCTATTGAAATTGTTATTACACAAAGTATACAGAAGTTAATGAGTCATTTCACGTCAAATCGCACAAAATTATACAAATTTTGACCTTCGTATATCTGATTGCATTTATATTTTTTTTACCAACTCTATGGGTCTAATAAACCAACAAGTGTGTTTTTATTTCCTCCTAAGTCCATATGTTTTTAAAATATTGCATGCTAAAATTCGTTAAAAATGTCGCACAATACATTTAAAGCGTTATATTTCTGAGGATAATGATGTTAATTTTTTTTTGAAAAATGAATTTAAAAGTTTAAAGTACGGTCTTTTGTTAAATATTTACTAACTAATTTTAATATAATTATTACAAATATTTTTTTATGATTCAATTTTTAAAAGTTAGTTATCAATGTGAAATAGCCGTATTAAAATTTAAAAAAAAAATGCCTACTAGGTGCACAGAAGTATTCTTAACAATTCCAGAAAAAATCACAATGGGATCTCCAATAGTTCAATGCAAATTTCATTACTTACGAAACAATGTGTAGCGGTCTGTGCAGCAGTAGTGGACGGGAAGCGTAGCAGCGCGCTGCGGGTTTATCGGCGCTGGATAATCGAGTGAACGTTGCAACATTACACCCAGTACGGATCAAGTCACCCGAGGAAACACTGCTAATTTACTTGTTATGATATCTTCAAATATTTGTACATTATGCTTTTTAAACGTTTGTTTTCATTCACACTACACTTTGAATTTTCATTCGCCTACTTTCTTTCTCGAAAAAATATTGTTTTGCTAAATCTTCAGTTTCTGACAACGGGGTAAAAGAATGTAATTTTAATGTACCAGTTATTGGTTTTAGATTGTGGTATCTGGCCTGCAAATTTTCAGTGTGGTTTTTGTGCTTATTCAATGGACAAAATATAAATGACACGTTAGAAATATTTTTTGTGACCAATCAAACAGTTTTTTTTTTTGTCGTGTTATAGGATCTCGTGGCAAGTCTCTTAACAATTCCTCCAATGCCATCACATGGACCTTTACCATGCGACGTTGCAAAGAAGTGTCATTCGGCGCTAATTCCGTAATCGTCTTCATGTAGGCAATTATTTTTAAAATTCTTTTTGTTTTTGTATTGTGAACTTGATCCATCGGAAAAGTAAATGATTTTTTTCATATCGTTGAATTCTTGATTTAAGAAATTGATTGCTTCGGATTGAAAAAAGTGAAAGGAATCGGTGTCATGTTTCATGCTTTCTGAGATGACAACAATACTTTTGTGACGAATTCCTGTATCTTCTTTTAAATATACTACGAAAGAATGTATTGTGGCTCGACATTTGTCCAATGCACACCTTGTACTGAATCTTGTATTACAAATGAATAATTTTCAGAAAAGTCTGCAATAACTATGTAATTTTCAGGTTGTACATTTTCTTTGAATTCCGTCAAAAATAAAATATGGCCGACTATTGAAGGGATGACGATGCATCTTCTACATGAAAAACTTTACTTGCTAGGGAGTCTTACTTTTTGAAACTTTTCACGGGAGTATCGTTTTTGTTGTAGATTTCTTTTCTTGATAAGGGATTCTATTGACATCGAACTCTTGTTTAATTCCTCAATATTACTGATTTCTAGCGCTGTACCCATATAACTGCTAAAAGAAGAACTGGGATAATCACTTTCTCTGTCCGCATTTTCATTTGGTTCATGTTTATTAATATCACAAGAACTACCGGCTTCACATATAATTTCACCTGACCTATCCGGAAGTTGATAGATTTTTACGGAAAGAATCACATATTCCCACATTCAAAGACTCCTTTAAATTGAGCTTTATCAATAAATCGCGACTTACGCGTCTTGGTGTACTTTTCTTTTCAAAAGCGTGATTAGGAAGGTGAAATGTGTTTAAACACTTGTTATATATTACGCGATCTTTGCTGTCACTAATGTTGTATAGAAGTCACACCGCTCCATGAAATTCGAACCCTGATTGATTATTTTTCTCTTCTAAATTTTGTCTCCTGCCATCTGTTTATTTTCATAAAGTTTACTGCCTTACCCAGCCTTGCTATCGTTAAACACTTGGCTATATACAGTATAAACATAGAGCATTGTGAAGGGCTCCCCGTCTCAGCTGAGCTGACAATAATAAAATAACTTTAGATAAGATATTTACTGTGATGTTTTGTAGTGTGGCGTATATGGAACGGGGGATATCGTAAAACTTTCCGTGGGCAGCCTTCTAGCCCACGGTCACAAGCAGTTCGTTATCTGGGGATTGCGAGCGCGTGCCTGCCTCCGGAAAATAAATTGTTACAAATATATGTGTGCAGATCCCACATTTATAAATGCAGTAGTTTATAGATAATACATCAGGGAAGAAGTCTATATATTTTTCAGATTTTTCACTTGGCTATATGATATAGTAAATTTGCTTTGAAAATAAATCATTAAAAAATTAGGCCAAATTTTAAATTTATTTTTGATAAGCCTAAAGCAATAAAAAGTGTTGTATTTAGTCTTTCAAATGCGTCAAACCGCAAATCCCAATTATTTGTAGACACAGAGTTCCAAGTGAGTTTTTGTAACAGTGCGCGCATAATTTACCTAATTTCAAATAGTCGTAATTACACAAATAATTAATAATTGTGAAAATAAAACAATACGGGTTTTCTTGTTTATGTCTGGAATTCATGAAAAAAAATTCGACTATTTACGAGAAGGTCGTGTTTTATTGCTGTGCGATTTGACTCTAGTATGTAAACTGGAAGTAAATACTTTGGTGTTTCGCAGTGTCACATAGATAAAGAAAACTATCTACATTTGGGAGCCATGTATCAGCTTCACCATAACAAAGACAAAGAAGTAGGAGTTATATGCTGGATTTTTTTATTTTAGTAGGTTATTTTACGACGCTTTATCAACAGCTTAGGTTATTTAGCGTCTGAATGAGATGAAGGTGATAATGCCGGTGAAATGAGTCCGGGGTCCAACACCGAAAGTTACCCAGCATTTACTCATACTGGGTTGAGGGAAAACCCCGGAAAAAACCTCAACCAGATTACTTGTCCCGACCGGGAATCGAACCCGGGCCACCTGGTTTCGCGGCTAGACATGCTAACCGTTACTCCACAGGCGTGGACTATCTGTTGGATCCGTTACGGAAAACTATTCTCGTTTTCTGGAAAGTTCACTTAAAAAAACATCTAAAAAATTTGCACTATGTCTCCATCAGCGTCTCACTTCATTATGATGTCACAAACACGACCTACTTTTAACATCGATGAACAGATATTCGTGAAATACGAATTCTGTTGACCGAACTTCAATGACTTTATATCACCAGTTCGCTCTTTCCAGTCCTGCCTAAAATAATTAGCGACTTGCAATAATGTTTACACACATCTAGGTGTGCCATCTTGGTTTTTATTGCGGAGCACTTTTCAATGTGTTGAAATTCTGCGTGCATGACGTGATTGTTATTTGTGTGCCGTGGAGCAGTGAAATTTTGAAAGATTATGTTGCCATTTTTCTCTACACTAGTTATAGTGTGACATATCCGAGCAAGGATTGAGGAAGGAGTGTAGGCGGATCTTGATTTTGAGATAACAAGGAAACAGCATTTGCCTGTCTACCACTGTGGTCTCGTGGTTGCGTGTTTGCTCTCGAACCCAACGGGCCGCGGTTCAATTCCCCGAATTCCCCGATTAGGACGAGTTGCCTGGGTGAGGTGGTTATAGTGGTGAGATGTCCTAGGAAGGATTCAGACTAGAGTTTAGGCGGATCGTGACAATTGTGACTTGAATTTGTACTGAGAAAGGTATTTTCACATACAATAAATCCACTACATGGAACCAATGCTTTATTTTCTCTTGTGCTTAGATTCTAGTGAAATTTTGAAACAGTATTTTACCATATTTCGGTACAATAGTTACAGTGGTGAGATGTCCTAGGAAGGATTCAGACTAGAGTTTAGGCGGATCTTGACAATTGTGACTTGAATTTGTACTGAGAAAGGTATTTTCACATACAATAAATCCACCACATGTAACCAATGCTTTATTTCCTCATGTGCTTAGATTCTAGTGAAATTTTGAAACAGTATGTTTTCATACTTCTCTACAATAGTTATAGTAGTGAGATGTCCTAGGAAGGATTCACACTGCAGTTTAGGCGGATATTGACGTTGTGATTTGGATTTGTAATGAGAAAGTTATTTTCACATACAATAAATCCACTACATGGAACCAATGTTTTACTTTCTCATGTGCTTCGATTCTAGTGAACTACTACTACTGCTGCTGCTGCTGCTGCTGCTGCTGCTACTACTACTACTACTACTACTACTACTACTACTACTACTACTACTACTACTATCACTACTATTACCACTACCACCACCACCACTACCACTACCATTGCCACTACCACTACTAATTTGATGACTACTCCTTCACATTATTTCGTCGGGGTGCACCCGCGTTCAATGGACCCAGGTACAAGTACTGTTACACCACACAGGCCAATATGTAAATGCGTGAAACTAGTTCTGGAGAGTCATTTTTCGTGAAATACTAGTATAATACCTTTTTGTACTACTTTTAATACAATCAGGAGCATAATATGACGACAGGGCAATGTTGGTAGAATGAGAAGGTATAAGCTTACTGATAACACTGGTATGCAACCATTTTGCTACAGAGAAACTGTTTATATTTTTCAGTTCTCTACTATGGGTAGTTACAAAGTCCATATGTAGTTTCGTTTCATCACTTTCAATTTTCTAAAAATAGCGATTTTTTTCGAAATTCATGAAAATGTCTAAATACTGAAATTAGTATTTATCCTTACACAAGTTATTATTATTATTATTATTATTATTATTATTATTATTATTATTACGTTAAAGCTGGTAATTTAGACATGATGGAATCACTAAAATGTTATAAAACAGCATAAAGTAAAAATTATCTATAGTAATGTCACATTTGCCGGTGAATTTATGGGGAAATCTCAGACCTTGAGTGACATTTATTAGGGCTATTTCGTGAATAAAATAAAAATGTGAATAATATATCTCTCAAATTCGCCAACAGAATGTTAATAATTCTATATTTATAAATACTTAACCTATCCAGACACTGTGAAGTTGAAAAAGACTGCAAAAGTCTTTACTGCAATAAACAAATTAGATGTTATTCACCTTAATGCCAATTAAAAAAAGCGAAATACAGGTTTAACAATGTTAATTACACGTACTGCACTTTTCTCTTATTATAACAAATATATTTTTATTATCTGCTGAAATCATATTTTAATTTAAACATATTATAATATAATTACAAATAACCTGTTTAATACATTAATTAAGTGAACAATTGTTATGGAGGTGTGTTATTTCATTTAGATGCAATAGACATGGGATTAGAAGATGTAGATTTGGAAGTAGAATTTCACACTTTATTTATTTATTTATTTATTTATTATTATGCTAATAATCGTAACATAAAATATAATATACACAGAAAAACTTTAGCTCGCCCCTGAAAGAGCAGAACTCGTGCTCAGGGGCGGATTCCTAAATTGAAATTAATAATTATACAATACAATTTGTCTTATGCCTACTGTGCAATTACAGTATATAAATTTAAATTTACAATTTTTAAATTTTTATAAAATCCATACATAACTTTTTAAATTTAATACTAGAACTATTAGAATTGACAAGATTAGGATATTTAAATATAAATTTGTTATATATTCTTGGGTCTAAATTACTACTATGATTAAATACTGTAACAGTGTTGCATTTTGGTTCAAACAATCTTAAAGAATTCATACCTTTTGTTTCATAACTATGAGAATACAATTCAAAATTATTTCGATTTTTACGTATGAATTTTATTAATACAATATAATAAATTTGTCTTACGTTAAGTATATTAAGTCTAGAAACAAATTTTGAGATGGAAAATCAATAGGTTTATGAAGACATATTTTAATTATTTTCTTCTGTAATAAATAAAGTGGATTAAAATTGGATTTAAATGAGCTACCCCATCCTATAATTCCATACATAATTACCAATTGAAATAAAGTTAAATGTATTGTACGTAATAAACTTATTGACAAGTAATTCCTCAATAAAACAAAATAATATACTATTTTACGTAATTTATTACAAAGGTAATTAATGTGTTGTTTCCATTTTAAATGATTATCGAAAATTATGCCTAAATACTTAACTTCAGAGGACTCTTTAATAATCGGACATTTACACTGTATAAGACAACAATCAGAATTATGTAATTTAATACTTAATATAGATGTAGGAGGTTTCTTACATTTTTCAGACAATGAGAATGGAATAATTATGGTTTTATTTTCGTTGATAGAAAGATAATTTTTGTCAAACCATTTTTTTATTAATTTAAGTCCATTATTTGAATTATTATATGCATCATACCATGTTTTTCCACCAAAAAGTAAAACTGTGTCATCTGCATAAGAATAATGAACACCATTGTATCGTTGTAAGTCAATTTTTAATAAGTCATTAATATATATTAAAAATAGAATAGGGCCTAGAACTATGCCTTGGGGAACACCTATATTAAAAATTAAACTTTCACCTGAATAATTGTCAATTTTCGTTATTTAAATTCTGTCGTTAAGGTATGATTTTATTAAGTTTAAGGGGATACTGCGGTGAAATTTATATCTCAGAAACCTATGGATATTTTCGTTCCATTTTTTTTACCACAAACAACTCTTATAGACTTACTTACGTGTTTAAATTTTCAGAATGATTGGTTGAGAATTGTGCCGTTAAAAAAATATTTTCATATAAATTATATAAAATCTTGGGAATCATTTTGAATGTGTATCTGAAATTGTGATGACATGTTTTTGTGCCCAAAATATAGAGACAACATGGGTCTATGCACTCCTTGATTATTGTTCGTTAACATCACTTTTTTTAGCCAGAACAAATTTTTATCTTTCATTACAGTACAAATATTCGAATTAAAAATTACATGCAATACTAAAATAATCATATCTCCGATCTGGTGTTAGACAGAACAAAATGAATACTTGAGTTATTGCATAACATAATATTGATCGTGTGTGCCAAATTTCATGCATCTAGTCCAAGGCAATAAAGAATAAAATGAAACCCAATATTGAAAAATGAGAAAAATTAAATTTACAGACAATCCAAGTTGAAAGTTTAGTTAGTGATTATATCATCAGAAATAGCTAGAAGGTTATGTTTTGAAGTCTGACCTTGCTAGAATCCTCCTGAAGCATAACTACATCCTTCCTGTTGCTTAAGGGCTCCTTCTGCTCTTATTTTGGCCATCTTCACCTGTTTTCGGTAGTGCTGGAACTTCTGAGTCAAACGTAGGATTCTGTTCCTGACGCGTCTCCTGTCCCGAGCAATACTAGTCTTCATCCCTTGATGACCAGAAGAAACACCAGCTTGCTGAAGAGTTCTTGTCATAGTTTTGCTGTATCCATGATTAAATTCACTGACTGCAATGGCTACAGCTATGTCAATTTTCCTTTTCGATACAAAATTTTCCTTTGGGCACTTGTTCCACACCATGCTGTGGAGACATTCATTGGCATTCTGTGTTTTTCCTCTCATACACCTTTCCAGGAGGTCAGTTGATGCCAGCTTTTGATAAAGAGGAATAATTTTCTCTAAGACAAATGGAGAGATTGGTGTCTGAATATGTTGTCGGTGCGTGCCGGGTTGTGTTCCCATAGCCACAGCTTTGTTGTAAAAGCACCAACTTTCAGGGCCAGCAGGGCATTTTGAGTGGAAGGGATTCGCATCAGTTGAGGAACAGTGGTGTAAAGTGGCCAGTACTGCTGTTCTCATTGCTGTAACATCATTAGTGTTTTCTCTTATGGCATTTCCATAATAGCGGGTGAGTTTCTGAATTGTAACATTTGTAAGACTCCCTGGCTTTTTACCTCCCAATTTAAATTCTTTGGCAACTTGTCTCAGCCCTGTACCTAGTCGTTTTGACAAATGATTCACACACTCCTCCTTCACCAATTTAATAGGGCCATAAATCTTTAGATTTTGAAGATGGTTGAAAGTTTTGCTGTCGCCATCTGACAACAGGGTGGTGTATCTCAGTCCATAATCTGTAGATCTCTTCCACAGTAACTCTGCAGCAAATGGCTCCATTCCACCAGACGATCCACTATAATTTTGTTGACACTCTGATTTATGACCCAGTTTCCATATACTGAACTCAGGGGATTCAACACCAAGATCTTTTCTAGCTAGTTGACATGCATGGCAGTATTTAGATATTACAGCATAGTCAACAACATAACCAGTGAGAATATCTATTACAAAACCGACACCATACAAGGATGTGTGTCCCCTCTTGTGCCAAGAGCCATCGAAGCTTACAGCAATATCCACTGGCTCATTTCTATTGTCATCTGTTATGTTTTTCTCCCTATATACAGTTTTTACCTCTTCCCTAATTGCATGCATTGAATTTTGGGCTACTGTAGTGTTTGTTGCAGTAATAATTTTTAAGTGATCATTGTAAGAAGACAGTGATATACTGTTCACATTTAGCACTGCTGAAAACTGTTCAATTGCTGAATGCCCTCTCCCAATATTTGTAAATGCCTGGACTACTCTCCTGTTTATGTCAAATGGTGCCCTAGTCGATGATTCACTATTTACCACTCTATTCGATGTCAATACTAAACTTTTCTCACCATCACAAGTTGTACATTTCATGGAAATTCTGCAAGCAAAACCTTGGAAATCTCTTGTATGGAAAGCTAGTGTCTTGTTCCCACACATGTCACAAGATATATTATGCAAAAGTTCATCTAAACACTTCAGATTTACTATAACGTAACTTGGAGAATTGTCTGGTTCACAACATACACTATCTACATTGTCTTCCAGGGAACGTAATCTTACATTTGTATCGTCACAGTTACCAAATGGACCTGGTTGTGATGTAGGCATAGTATCTAACACTGGATGTTCCTCTTGAACAGATTCAGCTGTACTTACCACATCACTTTTTTTCCATCTTGCCTGAATCCTTGCCTTAGCCAACTTCTTTTTTTGCAGTTTTGAAACACCTGCACTTTTAATTGTATGCAGCTTTTTCCTAGGCATTATTAATGATGGTCTACACTAAAAAAATACCCTAACTAAAGTATATCTATTCTACCTAAAATATAATGCGCAATACGAAATAACTAAACTGTATAAATGTAAAAACTAGGAAATAAAAGTTCTAGAATTGAGAACTAAACTAAATTACTTTGCAAAACATATAACCTCCAGACATAAAATAGCACATGGCAATGTTTACAAACGGAATGAGTCGCTTTCTGTACTCATATTTCCCACTGCATTTGTTGTGGTCACCATGAAAACATGTTTTCAAGAAAGAGTTTATGAAAGGTTCTAAAAAAATTGAAAGTCGGATTTAGAGACATCTAGGGAATTGTTTGGAACTATTTGAACAACTGCAGTGTCTCAGTAGATAATGAAACACAAAGTTCAAAGAAAAACGTAGAAAATTCCATCCCTAAACTGTGTTCCTACTCCAGGAGGGAGCAGGAGATTTAAAAGGAGGGGGGTGTGGCTCTTGAGCAATGCAGGCATTTAAAAATGGCTGTAATAACAGGTGTTCGAGTTGCGCAAAGGTCACCAAACTTACCACACTTGTTAAAAAGGACATGGAGAAAATTTTAATGTAAGAAAAAAAAATATTTTTTTAACAAAAATGGCCATATTTCACCACAGTACTGTCGTTAAGGTACGATTTTATTAAGTTTAAAGCATTACCTTTGATTCCTAATAAGTTTAATTTCTCAATTAAGATATCATGTTTCACTGTATCAAATGCTTTTCTTATGACCAATACATTTGTTACCTTGATCAAATTCTCTAACAATTTTTTTAGTAACTTGATATATTGCATTATCTGTACTGAATTTTTTTCGAAAACCAAATTGATTATCACATAGTATATTATGTTCATCAAGATAATTCATTAATTGAACTTTAATAGATTTTTCTAATAATTTGGAAATACATGAAAGTAATGATATTGGTCTATAATTCTTCATATTTCTTTTGTCTCCTGTTTTAAAAATAGGTTTCACAATTGCATTTTTTAATTTATTTGGGAATTTGCCATTTAGGAAACATAAATTAAAAATGTGAGTTAGAGGTTTGGCAATATAATTTATAACCAACTTAAGTATTTTAGCACTTATGTTATCAGGACCGGGTGATATATTATTTTTTAAAGTTTTGGCTATATTGATTATTTCGTCTTCTGTTACGGGGTAAAGATACATACAAACATTTACTGAAGTTACATTGCCAAGAAAATTGTTATTTTTATAGACGATACAATATCCAAGCCAATGTTTGTAAAATACGAGTTAAATTCTGTTGCAATATGTATTTTATCACTTAAGATTAAACCATTTCGAGAAACAATCTCATTAAATTGTTCTTTTTTAATTACTTCAATATTTGCCGCTTCTCGCACAGTTTGCCAAAACATTTTAGAATTATTGCTATATTTTTCTAATTTGATAGGGAAATAATTAGCTTTCGCTCTCTTTATTACGTTAGATAATATGTTACGAAATTTTTTTAATTTGTTTTTTAAAATAATATTAAATGGTTCTTTTCTTAATTTGCTTGCAAGTTTGTCTCTCGTACGGATTGATTTAACAATACCATTTGTAATCCATGGTTTAATCTTTTTAAACTTACTAGAAACTTTTTGAGTAATTTTATTTGTATGCTTTATAATATTCGTATTTAAAATTTGATAAAAAATTTCGATACCATTATCGGGATCATTACAACTCATTACAGTTTCCCATGTTTCATTACTTATATCTAACAATAGGTCACCATAATTGATATTATTGTTATATTTATAAGTCTCAGAGTCTTCAAAATCTACTTTATTAATAAATGTAATTAAAGCAGTGGTAATGTAATGGTCAGTAATATTGCTATGATAAACACTTGGTATAAATTCAAGTAGTTTGTTATTGGTTTTAAAGAAAATATGATCAAGACAATTTTTCGACTGTGGTCTAGTTACGGATTTTAATAACTGGTAAAAACCAAATTCATACATGATATTCATATATCTATGCCATAAGTCATCCATAGAGTCATCTAGAATTTGAATGTTAATATCTCCAACTATAATGTGGTTATTAACATTTTTCTTGTTTATTAGAAAGCTTTCCACATCATTTATAAATTCAGCTTTGTTTAAATTGGAGGATCTATATATTGCCGTTAACTCAATAATAGTATTGCTGAAATTAAATTTAAAATGTATGCAATTTGAATTTAAAATTTCAATATCTGAAGCTGACACTTCAATATCATTTCTAAAATACACTACAATGCCATCACATTTATTATATTTACAAGGTTTAATAAACTTATTATAATGTGGTATGTCAAAACCTATATCATAACGAAGCCAAGTTTCAGTAAGTACTATTATGTCAAAATTGAAAGAAAAGTATTGTAAGAAGGCACAAAATTCAGAGAAATTCTTTTTTATACTACGAATGTTTAAATGAATCAGTTTTAAATTAAGATGTTTGCAGTTAGCAATATAACTATCAAAGTTAAGTATGTCATTAAATATTTTTGTTGGGTTACACTTGATATAATAATTTTCCACATTGTTATATAGATTGTTGTTATTGTTGTTATCAATGATGACAGTTAAGTATAAATAATACAAAGAAAATAATCAAGAGATGTAATTGCCTAACAATAACAATTTTTCAAGATCATAGTAATCAAATACTCTATTCACTTGGGAATTTTCATTTTTCCTAACAAAAATGTTGCAGTCTTTAACCCAAGTGAATTTGTAGCCTTTTTATCTGGCTGTAAGTTTTGTCTTGTTGAACAGATTTTTCATGAACGGCGTAAGATGATCCGAAGCTGTGACCAATCCAGGCTGGAATTGCTGACAAATTGTTTGAGTTGAAATGCCGAATCCTTCTTTGTTATTTTTAGCCTCTTCTCGGAAACGGCTTAGCCATAGATCGCTACTTGAACGTTTAGAAAACCGTACAACAATTGGTCTTGGTTTCCCAGGGCGTGTCGGCAGTCTTTGTGTAACACTAACGTCTTCAAAACAACCATCTGCACCAATAATTGTAGAAACGGTCTTTACGATTTCATTCACTGATTCATTATTAGTAGAGGGAACACCATATAACACATTATTGTCCCTGCGGTTGTACTGTTCCAAATCCTGAAGTCGAACATCTACAATGGATCCATGTTCATCGATTTACGGGGAAACAGTTGGCGACACTCACTGACTAAACAAAAGAACGGCCATTCGATAAATTGATAGTGATAAATCGAGCTGCAAAAATTATCGCTATGTACTGTATGACTGTATTGGTTGGAATTCAAAATTTCATTATACTTCATTGGTAAGAAATAGAATGACGTCATATAAACGAAATAGTCAACAAAGTATCCTTAAACTTCATTTTTCTTGCTTAATATTGCTACGAAACATGAAAAAAATTCACTTCATCTCTATATTTAGTCTATGCCATTCCTTAAAAATGGTAGGTATAGGCTTTAGATGTGCGATTATTTTGTTAAAAAACATTCTTTTAACTGGTGCAAAAAAATTACTTCCTGTTGAAGTGTAACGCCAAAGAGCAGAATTCCAAAACCGCGCAACGTTTAGAGCGACATTTTGGACATCTGAATGGGTGTAAATAGTTTGTAATTATATTTTATAACAATTACTATAATATTTAATATAATATAACATAATGATATAGTATTGTGGGTCCCTATCACCACAGCATGGCGCGTCCTCAGGTTGCGGATAGGGGAGACGGCTTCCAGATATGAAGGGTAGCTGCGATTATATTGAATAAGCAGTTGTGGACAGCCGATAAGAGGTGGTCCTCCAGCTTGGGGGTTGAGCGAAGGGCTAACGACCCATCACCGCAAAAAACAGCTTGTTACGAAACCATACAATAAGCCTCGGAATGGGAGTGATTCTCTGGCACGACCACAGAAAAGAAATAAGGTTAAGAGATTTGGTACTTGGAATGTAATTAGTCTTTATAGGATAGGAGGGATAACATCAGTAGCAAAAGAACTAGCTAGATATAAAATAGACTTCGTGGGAGTACAAGAGGATAGGTTAGATGGGTATGGCATATCACAAATAAGTCAGACATTGCTTGTTATATTATGAGGAAGGAAACAATTCGAAATCGCTATAGAAAATCTGAAAAAGTACAAGTCTCCAGGTAGGTCTATCGATCAAATTCCAGCAGAATTAATACAAGAGTGTGGAACCGTATTATCTAGCGAAATTTATAAGCTTGTACTTGCTATTTCGGAAAGGGAAATTGTACGAGAACAATGCAAGGAGTCCATAATTGTACTTTTTTAAGAAGGGAGACAAGACTAACTGTAGTTAATTTCGAGGAATATCACTTTTGCTGACGTCGTACAAAATTTTGTCCAATATTCTTTTGAGAAGATTCACTCTATACATAGATGAAATGATTGGAGATCATCAGTGCGGTTTTAGGCGTAATAGATCGACTATTGATAAGATTTTTTGTATTCGAAAGATATTACAGAAAAAATGGGAGTATAAGGGTACAGTACATCAGTTATTCATGGATTTCAAAAAGGGATATGACTTGGTTAAGAAAGAAGTTTTATATAACATTCTTAATGAATTTGGTATTCCCAAAAAACTAGTTCGATTAATAAAAATCTGTTTCAGTGAAATGTAAGCAGAGTCCGTATAGGTCAGCTTCTGACTGATTCTTTTCCAATTCACTGCGGGCTAGAGCAGGGAGATCCAGTATCATCTTTACTTTTTAACTTCGGTCTAGAATACGGCCTATGCCATTAGGAAAGTTCAGAATAACAGAGAGGGTTTGGAATTGAATAGGTTACATCAGCTTCTTGTCTATGTGGATGACGTGAATATATTAGGAGAAAATCCACAAACGATTTGGGGAAACACAGAAATTTTACTTGAAGCAAGTACAGAGGTAGATTTGGAAGTAAATCGAAAAGACAAAGTATATGATTATGTCTCGTGGCTAGAATATTATGCGAAATGGAAATACAAAAATTGGAGATATATCCTTCGAAGAGGTGGAAAAATTCAAATATCTTGGAGGAAGAGTAACAAATATAAATGACACTCGGGAGGAAATTAACGCAGAATAAATATAGGAAATGCGTGCTATTATTCGGTTGAGAAGTTTTTGTCATCTAGTCTGCTGTCAAAATATCTGAAAGTTAGAATTTATAAAACAGTTATATTACCGGTTGTTCTGTATAGTTGTGAAACTGGACTCTCACTTTGAGAGAGGAACAGAGATTAAGGGTGCTTGAGAATAAGGTTCTTAGGAAAATATTTGGGGCTAAGAGGGATGAAGTTACAGGAGAATGAAGTTACACAACGCTTAACTGGACGCATTGTATTCTTCACCTGGGATAATTAGGAACATAAAATCCAGACGTTTGAGATCGGCAGGGCATGTAGCACGTATGGGCGAATCCAGACAAGCATATAGAGTGTTAGTTGGGAGGCCGGAGGGAATGAAACCTTTGGAGAGGCGGAGACGTAGATGTGATGAAAATATTAGAATGGATTTGAGGAAGGTGGGATATGATGATAGAGGCTGGATTAATCTTGCACAGGATAGGGACCGATGGCGGGCTTATTTGAGGGCGGCAATGAACGTGCTGGTTCCTTAAAAGTCTTTTGTAAGTAGTAAGTAGTAATATACTATTATATTAATTATATAAAATTTATTTTTATTAATTTAAGATTTAATCCGTAATTTTTTACTCTGGAATGCTATATTACTGCGTTAAAATATGTTTTAAAAATAAATATATCTTATTTTATATTTTTAAAATATTAGTTTAAAGTTCGAAATTTTTTCGTTCTTATTTCCAAAAATTATAGAAAAACCTGACGCGATATACAGATTCGGATTCAAGGCACTTTAGTGAACTAGAATCAGCCTTTTTTCTTGTAGCAGAAACTTTTTTCGAAATACTTATCAGTGATAATAGAACCCATCCTCTTCTGCACAATGTTGTCATAATTTCACATAAAGAAAGAGATTTATTTTCTCACAAGATACAATAATAAGAAATGTGACACAACAAAAATACAGAAGTGAGAAAACGACAATGTATCTTTAATACTCGTAACATTAGATCCCTATCTTTCTAGTACCTTTCGCAAATTGTGAATTGTTGCAATGCTGGGCTGGATATTAAATCAATGTTCATAGTCCACATCGATTTGGCTGTCTTAATATACAGTACCAATTCGATAAAATGTATTCCCAAACAAACATGGCTTGTATATAGTTTAAATTTGTCAACAGCCAGTCTGGTACAGTTTTATCACTGATAAACGCGTTCCATTTACTGCCCTGTGATCCTGTGTGTACAGTGGCTTGATATGTTCTGTGTTTTAGATTGATTCGGTATGATAAAATGCAGGGGCGTATTTTGCGGACTACCGGGGCTACCGGCTACCGGCTACCGGGGCTACCGGGCTACAAAAGAAAAAGTTTATAATATAACATAATGTAATAATTTTGTATTATTAGTTTTACCACAGTAATTAAAATTAAAGTAATTGTTAGATTTATATGCGCTCTCTGCTCTCGAAAAGAAACAAGTTGTCAAGGCGGCATCGCTGGAGAAACCGCTTGCTACGTGAGGTAGCCTGTGACCGTTTCGCTCACTCTGTCCTTCGCACAACTGCCCGTCCCCCCCGCTCCCTTCTGTTTCCATCGTGCACTGTAGGCCGGGCGAGTTGCCGCTCTCGTGATCGGTTTCTTCGCAGGCGCGAAGCAGCAATACGCTTAGTACGCTAGCAATTGAATGTGATTGTGTTCTTGCAGTGCATTATTTTAAATCTGTGATTTGTTGGAGTGTTTAAGAGTTATATTAATTGTGAATTATTAAGTGTTTAATTTCCCAATTAAGTGATATTGTGAAAAATATGGCAGAACAAGTTTCTGGAGAGATTTGTGTTGAAAATGACAGTGTAATAGAAGATTTATTAAAAGTGCCTTTTAACCGTCGTACATAACAACGAGAAAGTTGAAATTGTGACAATGGAAAGACCAACTCCTGAGTTAAATTTGTCCATGGACGTAAAAGAAAAACAGCGTGAGTACACACGCCATTTCACTTCAACATCATATGGTAAGTGGAATTGGTTGTGTGGTACTTCTAAACTGTCTAAACTATTTTTCTGGCCATGTTTGTTATTTAGCCGCGAAACTAATGTGTGGTCAAAAGAGGGGTTTTCTAATATGAACTCCCTTCGAACGGCAGTCCTAGAATACGACAAATCAAAAGCTCATATTTGTAGTAGCATGAACTTTGCAAACTTTGGGAAGACAAGAATTGATTTACAGCTAGATAAGCGAAAAGCTCTACACATCAACCAACACAATGCTCTTGTGAAAAAAAAAAAAAAATCGGGAGATTTTACTGCATCTTATTAACGCAGTCTGCTTTCTAGGAAAACAAGAATTGGGGTCATAACGAGAGTGTGGAATAAGACAATATAGGAAATTATATTGAATATTTAAGTTCCTTAAGTGAATTTGACCATTTACTGGCCAATCATCTTCAGAGTTCAACAGTATTTCGTGGTACTTCTCTCGCAATTCAGAATGACTTAATATTTGCTATAAGTGGGGTTATGATAAAGAACATAAAACCTTTTGTGGCCATTGTTGTTGATGAAACAATTGACTGCTCTAATCAGAGTCAATTTTCCACTGTTTTAAGATACGTCGACAGTACTGCCAATGTTCAAGAACGGTTTATAGGATTCACAAATGTCAGCTCGGACAAAACTGCTGCTGCTTTGTTTCAGCATGTGGAAGGTGTTATAGCCGAATACAATGTCGGCAATAAATTAATTGCACAGACATATGATGGTGCTTCAGTTATGGCGGGAAATATTAATGGCTTAAAAACAAAAGTTCAAGAAAAGTATCCTCAAGCACTATTTGTCCATTGTTACAGTCATGTTCTCAATTTAGTTTTGCAACAAACTACTTCATCCATTCCAGAATGCCGCATTTTTTTCAAAACACTGTCGGGTTTAGCTGCATTTTTCTCATCATCTCCTAAAAGATCAGAAAACTCAAGGAATTTATGAACAAGAAACTCCCAAAAGTAGCAGGAACTAGATTGAATTTTACATCTCGGCTTGTAAATACAGTAAAGGAATACAGAGAAAAACGGACTGCTTTCTTTAAAAATATCATTTGTAATGACTCTGAAGAAAACTGGGATGATGATGTAAATGTGCAGGCTCAAGGATATTTGAATTTTTTCACACACTTTCAGAATATATTTCTTCTTGAAGTCTATGCTAGAGTGTTCGCACATACAGATGTGCTCTACAATATTCTTCAGACAAAAAGTCTAGACATAGCATACTGCTTGCAAGAGGTATCAAAGTTAAAACATACTATATCCGAGTTCAGACGTAGTGGGTTTCCGTCCATATGGAGTAATATGGAAAATGAAAATTCTTCAGACAATACAATGGAACCACCATTAAAGCGAAGAAAAGGAGATGATGAATTGAAATACAGGCAGCTGTACTACAGCATACTAGATCGTATGCACATGGAAATTACTGACAGATTTTCTGATTATGGAAAGCTTCAGTTCACACATCATCTAGATTCTCAAAAATGTTCTGCTTATAGAGAAAACTTCCCGAATGAGGCACTAAACAAATTATTTCAGTCCTATAACAGTCACTTTGATCAAGTGCGCTTGAAAAATGAATTAAGTGTAATATATTCAGCAGAAGTCTTTGATTTTTCGAACAAACCTATCCATGAAATATTATCTGCCATATATGAAAACCAGCTGAACCAAGTTATTCCTGAAGTCCTTAAATTGGCAACATTAATTGTGACAATACCAGCTACGTCAGCATCGGTAGAAAGAACATTTTCTGCGTTGAAGAGAATAAAATCCTACTGTAGATCAACTCATACACAAGAACGTTTATCCGGCTTGGCACTAATATCCATTGAAAAGTCATTTCTGCAGAAACTTTGCAAGTGGCCCAACTCTAATTACAAGGACGAAGTCATCAACGTATTTTCGTCCCAATCAAGACGTCTGGAATTCACATAAATATGTAAGGAATTTTATTATAGGGTTTTTAAAATATATTTTGTGTAATAATAGGGTCAGTGGTATCCCAAACCCTTTAACCAGTATACGCCACTGATAAAATGCTCCTCATGGGGAGTTTTTCAGAATTTCATTAGGCATACCCATTTTTTTGGCAATATTGTCGGCATTTTCGTTACCTTATAATCCAAAGTGAGGTATAACCAATTGAAGTACAACTATTTTGTGAATTTCTTACAAATTGAACTAAATTTTTCTGCGAAAGCCTATATCTTTTATTGTAGCCGGTTTTGTAAGAATTATTAGGGTAAGGTTGCTATCAATGTGCCGGTTCCTTCGATGGGCCGACTAGATTTGCCCATAGGTATTGACAATAGGCACACTGTGATGGCTGTTTTAGTGTACTTCGGGTTGCCAAATTGTTGCCATATTAGTTGTGAGATGCTTGACGCAGACACAAAGCAGCAGTGAAAGAAGGTAAGATTTTCACGTTTTTCTTCTAATTTACTAATGTATTAAAGGAAGTATTCCTATCAAATATTAATCCATTATAAATTTCTACAGACAGTGTATGAAAGTACGATGAATTCTCGTTATTTAGTCACATTTACATTATAAATTTAGTTACTGTGGACAGAGACAGGGTCATGTTAAACGATGCAGTGCTAGTTGCCTTCAATGAGCCACTCCGAGTTGCTATGAATGGGCTAGTGGCCCAATGATGGAAACCGTACCCGCGCGCACTTTCCTAAGTACTGTTTCGAATTAGTTAATAAAGAGCCGTGCTAGCTGATTTAATACGTGTATAATGTAAACGAATGATTAGTTATAAATGCTTATATTATAAATATGTATGTTTTCTCTCCTAGATGTCGTCAAAAATGAAATATGGTCAGTAGCAGGAAGAAGATGTGAGTCGTGCTTTAGCTGCAGTGTGAAATGGTGACATAGGCGTCAATGAGGCTGCCAGAACATATAGTGTGACCAAAGTAACATTACAATTCATTTAGCGGGCAAGAATTGTTCTGCTGTTGAAAGTAAAAAAATTATAAATAGTATAAGTAATCTTCCCGCAGATGTGGAAAATGAACTTGATGCTCATGTTCTCAAAGTTTAGGAATTTATGTTGGTGTTACACCAAGGGAACTGCGCTTCCTAGCTTTTGATATAGCAGAAAGAAACGAAATCCCTCATAGATTCAGTAAAGAAACGAGAATCGCCGGAAAGAAATGGTGTTATGCATTTATGAGGAGACATCCCGAACTTAACTTGCATCAACCAGAGTCGACCTCTTTCGCTCGAGCTAAGGGGTTTAATGAAGCAAACGTAAGTCACTTTTTGACACCTTTCAGAAAATTGTTGATGAAAACCAGCTCGATTCAACGCGAGTTTTCAACGTTGATGAGACTGGTTTATCAACTGTGTAAAAGAAACCTAGAAAGATGCTTGCCTTCAAAGTTGAAAGAGCAGTAGGTTCGACAGCCAATGGAGAAAGAAGTTCCACTACTTCTCCAATTTGCTGCAAAAGTGCTGCGTGTCACTATGTTCCACCACTGATCATCTACAAACGTTTGCGTTCTGCGGAAGGGTTAGAAGATGGAGCTCCACAGGGAATAATTTTTGCTTATGATCCTGAAAGTGCATACATTAACAAAAATATATTTGTGAGGTTGTTAAGGCATTTCATCGACACTGTCTTGCTTCTTCTCGATGGACATTCAACTCACACCACAAATCTCGATGCTCTAGATATTACTCGAGAGAATGGAGTCATCATGCTGGCATTTGCAGGACACATTACTCATAGGTTGCAGCCACTGGACATGTCGTTTTTTAAGCATTTGAATGAGCAAATCTGAAGTTGTTACCCAATTTCATATTCCACGACTGTTTGGTAAAGCGTATGGTCTGGCGGCAACAATAGGGACTTCAGTGAATTAATTTGCAAAAACAGGAGTTTGACCAGTCAACAGGGATGTCTTCCATGATTGCCATTTTGTGGCAGCGATGCACTTTGAAACAGATGATGTTCCCGTTATGCAAGCTTCTACAATTGAGCCTGTCAATGAGGAAATTCCAGAATCAAATATGCCTAATTCCAGAAAAAGGAGCAATAGCATCTGTAAGTCAAGATAGTTTAGAATCTCTTCCAGCTGATGCAGCAACATTGACACCAAAATTGCAAGTTTCCTTGTGTGAAATCTCTCCTATACCAAACAATATTTCTCTCGGAAGAAGTGCAAATAAAGCTCAGAAAATGATAGTGATCATGAGTAGTCCGTACAAGCAGAGAGTAGGAGAGGTAAAAAGCCAACAACTAAAAGATGGCGTTTTGAAAATTCTGCACCGGAGAAGTCGGCTCAAACCAAACTCTCGTTTTCCTCAAATGGTTCAACGAGGTGTAATTCTAACAAGGAGTCATGGT
Organism: Periplaneta americana; assembly: GCF_040183065.1. Taxonomy (NCBI): domain Eukaryota; kingdom Metazoa; phylum Arthropoda; class Insecta; order Blattodea; family Blattidae; genus Periplaneta; species Periplaneta americana. The sequence goes on along the minus strand of NC_091130.1, from coordinate 84,268,537 downwards.
ATTGTGGCATCTATTGCAATGACATAAAAGAAGATACTGTATCATTCACTATCTGTCATGTAACGAGTGGGTTCATGAGAATTGTGCTGGTGTTACAAAAGGAGCCAAAGTGTTCTATTGCGAAAACTGTGACTAAAGTGTGACAATATTTTATAAAAAATGTTGTTTTGTCTCATCATAGCTCCTATAAAAAACTGAATTCATGGTTTTCATTGCAAGTTCTTTCTTAAGTTTTTCAGTTTTTTATTTGGTCAGCCAAAGAAAGAAGAAGGATAGAGTTTAATAGATTTAACAAAAATGGTATTTATAGTCTAATACTTCAATTTTCTTGATAAGTTTTGTTTTCAGTGTATATAAATTGTTGTTTTGTTTGATTAGCCCTTAAACTTTGGTTATTTTGAAATGTTTTAGTTTTGTTTAATTACACTATAGAACAAATAGGGCCTAAAGTGTTTTCTTTTTATTTCTGTAAGATCGTAAATCGTTTGAAAGAGAAATGCTGGAGGTCTTACCCTGATTGCAAACTAACAATGATGTATTTCGTTTTTTTGTGTTAAAGAAATATCTGAAGATTTTTAACTGCCCTAATGGTCTTGCTTGGGTTCGAATACACGTTCTGTGGTTCCACATACCAACACAATACTCCTATTAATGCCGAAGGCATTGTGTATAGGCATTTATTTAGATGTGGGTTATTATTTAACAATATTATTCTGCAGCCCATTCATGGAAACTACCTGGCCCAATTAAGGAAACGAGTCACCTTCATTGGGCCGATGATGCTTATTTTTATTTTCCAAATATTTCATTAACATCGAATGTTTATAACTTCTATTTGTAGCGTAGTGAAATACAGAAGATAATGTTTAAGATTGCTTGAAAAAGGAAATAAATATTACTTCATCCGAGGATATTATATAAGATTCCTTTTGAGTGGCCCATTGATAGCAACATTCCCCTAAGGCCTGGATAGCAGATTTAGGCTAGCAGATAGAACAGCAAGGACTATTTCGTTTATATGACGTCATTCTATTTTCGGCCAATAAATTAATAATGAAATTTTGAATTCCAACCGATCACAGTCATACATAGCGATAATTTCTGCAGCTCAATTTATCACTATCTATTTATCGCATGGTCGTTCTTTTGTTTAGTCAGTGTCACCAACTGTTTCCACGTAAAACGATGGGCATGAATCCATTGTACTAAATAAAGTGCGAAATCCTATTTCCACATCTACATCTACATCTTAATCTTCTAATTCCATGTCCAATTGTATGTAAAGAAAATGACATTCCTTCATAACAATTGTTTATTCAATTAACGTATTAATCAGGTTATTTGTAATTATACTATAAAATGTTTAAATTAAATTATGATTTCAGCAGATAATGAAAACTTATTTCTGTGATAATAACCAGAGAAGAGCGCAGTATATGTAATTAACATTTTTAAACCTGTATCTCGCTTTTCTCTATTGGCATTACTGAACAACACTCAATTTCTTTATTGCAGTAAATCGTTATTCATCTATTTCGACTTCAAAATGTCTGAATAGATTAAATATTCATAAATATACAATATTAACATTTTGTGATTGATTTCTAGGGATATATTATTTACATTTTTAATTTATTCACGAAATAGTCCTAATAAATGTCACTCAGGGTCTGAGATATCCCAAATATATCCACTCGCTTCGCTCGTGGATTTATAGACAAATCTCAGACCTTTTATAACATTACTATAGATAGTTTGTAGTTCGCTATCAAAGGCTGTGATATTTCGTCCATGTGTTTTATAGAAAGATAAGAGAGGGTAATAGGTGTGAGCTTCGACGCTGCCATCGGTGATAGATTAGTTTTGGACTCATCGGTATAGACATGGGAACATTGATTGCTTGGATATACAGGCTGTTTAAAAAATACGGGGCATAATTTCAGGTATGTATTTCCCACATGTAGACAATGAAAATAGTTCATTACAACATGTGTCCGGAAATGCTTCATTTCCGAGTTATGGCCTTCACAACATTGAAATTCACCGGAACGTTTTTCTTTCCGCAGGTCGTTGTCATTACAGAAGATGTTCAAAATGTCCACCTCCTGCTTGAATACAGACCTCACATCGATGTCTCATTGACCTGCGAACACGATCCCAAACTCAAGGAGTATTGCGTATGTCCTCAGAACATGCCACAATTCGATTCCGAAGGGATTCCAAATCAGGCACCGGAGACGAATAAACCAATGATTTTAAATGGCCCCACAAGTAGAAATCGAGAGGGTTCAGATCAGGTGAGCGTGGAGGCCAAGCAATTGGGCCACCTCTACCTATCCATCGATCAGGAAACCTTCGATCCAAGTACCGGCGAGCCGTACGACTGAAGTGTGCAGGAGCGCCATCATGCAAGAAGTGAATGTGTTGACGATTGATCAGTGGAGTGTCTTCTAAAACATGAGGTATGGTGTTTTCCAGGACGTTTGTGTACGCCTGCCCCGTAAGTCTGTTTACAAGTACATGGGGTCCAACTAATCGATCACCAATGATACCGGCCCACATGTTGAGGGAGAACCGCACCTGGTGATGAGATGGAAGAGTTGCACGTGGGTTTTCATACGCCCATACATGCTGATTGTGGAAATTTGTTATGCCATCTCGTGTGAAGTGTGCTTCATCTGTAAATAATACTAAGGCAGGAAAGTTCGGATTTACACCACACTGCTGCAAGAACCACTGACAGAACCTAACTCGTTCGTGCAGGGTAATCTGCTGGTGACAGGGCCTGTACACGTTGCAAATGATAAGGATACAATTGATACTCTTTCAACAGTCTCCAGACAGTCGTATGAGGAACATTGACTTGCAACGCTACCCTTCGTGTGCTGATAGAAGAGTCATGTTCACAGCCTCCAGAATCTCCTCCTGTACTTCTGGAGTTGTAGATCCTGGTCGTCCCCTTCCCAAACCAGGAGAATTAAATTTTCCATACTCGCACAGACGGTAATGGAGACGTACAAATGTCTTCCGATCTGGACATTGTCGCTGTGGGTACCTCTCCTGGTACAAACGACGAGCCAGCGCAGCATTGCCGTCCGGCTTACCGTACATGAAGTGTATCTCTGCCAGCTCTTGATTTGAATACATGTCGCACAGACTAACCCCTATACAACACTGAATGTAACCTTCGCCTCGGAATGAAGTGTCAGAGTGCCCTCTTAATGTCTCCTTTGACGGCAACGACCTGCGGAAAGAAAAACGTTCCGGTGAATTTCAATGTTGTGAAGGCCATAACTCGGAAATAAAGCATTTCCGGACACATGTTGTAATGAACTATTTTGATTGTCTACATGTGGGAAATACATACCTGAAATTATGCCCATATTTTTGAAACACCCTGTATTGTACTGATATTCTCTAATGCATAGGATAAGAGTAGTTCTGATTGTATTTGATATATAGTAACAGATTGATAAAATATAATTGAGTCTTACAGATTCACCTGGAATGTTTATTCCATGTTTGTTTTTCCCTTCAATATTTTTTTGCACGAGGTCACGGTAGATATTATTATTACGTATTATTACTATTATTATTACTATTATTATTATTATTATTATTATTATTATTATTATCGTCATCATCATCACTGTATAATACGCATACCTAGAAACTGTGTGCAACCTACATTAGAATGTTTATTCTTAATGTATTCGGAAATATTTCAAGGATCTTCAAAAGGATGCTGTTGGCAGAAATGAGTTTTCGATTGAAGTGGTCTATTTGCTTATCTTTAATGATAGTAGGGCGTGTTATTTTTGTTTTGAGAACTGGTCTGGACTGAGAGTGAAACCGGATGCAACTTTCATTACTCTATGTCAGCTCTTTTTGCTTCTTCGATATGACGTGCCCGAACGATGTTCAGCGAAGGGATAAGTTCTAGAAATGTAGAGTGTATTTACGTCGTCTCTTTCTCTGTTTTATTTTTAGTACGTTACGCTTAACAGTAATTATATGTTCTTTCGTAACAATTCATGTTACGTAAAATAATATGCTGGAGTGATTTCCGGATACGTTGAACAGATGTACAGAGATGTAGCAAACAAACAGCGTGTTCTAGCGATACTCGTTGACAATCAATATTCTACCATTACTTTAGGGAAACTACTGCACATCGACAAGCGGAAGGAAAGCCATGCGTTATTATTTTCTGGATCAAGACTGCCGAAAACATACATTTTCATGACAAAATTGAAATCATTTTCTTGTACTCGTAACATGATAATAGAGTAAAACGTGGGTTGTACATAAGTGAAAGGGAATGATTTAAATTGCACACAATTCAGAACTACGTATAAATATGGTACAAATATAAGATGATTTTCGAATGACTAGGAACGAGTTTAACAGAACATAGAAAGGTGGTAATATTTAAGGATTTTTTTAACTGGTCCAAGTATGTTTTAATCAATAGTAACTAGAATGTTAATGCTTAACATAAATGCACTGCATAAATTTATTATGAAATGTTCCCTTCAATCATGAATTCAGACTTTAAGTAAGGTATCTTAATGTAATTAATTTTTATATTTTGTATGAGTCATTCTCCTGAAAAGGTACATTTTACGTCACTGCAACATTTATCCGCAGATAATAACTCCAACCACTCAGTATTTATATTAAAATGAAAGAGTAAAACTAGATTAACATACATTATTATAAAGTTGAAATTGGAAATTATTCTATTTCCTATAAATAAATGTCAAAGAACTCAAAACGTCACGTCACAACCATCAAACAGATTAATACAAAACGTTGAAAATCAAATGGAGAATTAAATTATAAACCTAAACTGTATTATTTCATAAATATAGTTTACTAACTTACTACCACAGAAATCAAATAAAACATAAATCTAATCGACATGAATATCGTACTGGAAAACAAAAGTCTACTTTCTCATTAATTGAGCCTAAATATCATACAAGTGCAGCTCTTAAACGTGTTCTTAGTTTCGGCCCAAGACTTTATAATAACATTACAAACCACTTTCCAAATTTTAAATATTTAAAAATTGAAGCTTTTAAAAAAAGAAATTTATAAAATATAAATTTATAAAATTATTCATGATATATAATATTAACAAACGTGTGTATTTTTTTCCTTTTATTCTGTCGACTATATTAATGTTTTTATTGAATATCACTGGATTTTGTCTGATTGTCAATTTATATTAAATGTGTTTTCTCTCTCTTTCTCTCTTTCTTACTATTTTTTTTTGCTCTTGTGTGTTATTTATTGGTTTGAATTAAATTACTTACTGTATTTAGTAAACTGTCCATGTAAATTTTATGTTATATTATCGGCTAAGACCACACCGTACACGAGCCTGACTCTTATGGTAGTGGCTAGAAACATTTTTGTTTTATAATTTTTAATTTTAATTTTTTATATTTGCTATCTAAATACATCCAATAATAGTATTTACTCGTACATGATGACTACATAAGTCATGTAATAGAACAATATTCAATTATAAGAATATACAACATCATCATAACAATGAATTTTAGAACAGACGAAATACTTGTCACAAGAATTGAGGAGTTGAGATCAAAAACGGACTTGTCATAAATTTTGGATTATCCCAGTTAAAAGTGCTCCCGTATTATATGAGCGACTCTTCAACGTTTAATATAAAAATGGAAGTTGTCAAGTGACTAGTCCCTTTCTTCTAATAAAGTGTTTCATGCACTTCGAGATACAGTGTTAAACAAAATGATCGAATATTCCAAGATTCTCGGAATGAGTTGTTAGACAGTGAAGATGAGTGAATTGGATAGTGTTTTACTGAGATGTCAACTTGTTTATAAATATATTTGTGTGCTTTAATGTTTATATAACAGTAATAAAATACCAAAAAAAGATTACCATCTTTGTTTACTATATTTTAATGAAAGTCTGTTCCTTTAGATGAAAAAGGGGACATGTCAGCAGTTTTCAAAACTATTTTCTATATACGATGAAACAGTAATGGAAAGGAGAAAAATTCTCTCGGGCGCCGGGATTTGAACCCGGGTTTTCAGCTCTACGTGCTGATGCTTTATCCACTAAGCCACACCGGATACCACCCCGGCGTCGGACAGAATCGTCTCAGATTACGTTCCAACTCTTGGGTTCCCTCTAGTGGCCGCCCTCTGCACTACGTCATAGATGTCTATGAACGTAGGACCGAAGTCCACACATGCGCTGAGATGCACTCGTTATGAGTGACTAGTTGGCCGGGATCCGACGGAATAAGCACCGTCTTAAATCACGAAGTGATTTACGCATATCATATATATTATTTTAATGTACCGAAGTACATATGATATTTCCAGGCAGATATTCTGCGTCATCATACGATGAAAGAATCCCGGCGCAGGAGAGAATTTTTCTCCGTTCCATTACTCTTTCATCGTATGATGACGCAGAATATCTGCATGGAAATATCATATGTACTTTGGTATATTAAAATAATATATATGATATGCGTAAATCACTTCGTGATTTAAGACGGCGCTTATTCCGTCGGATTTCGACCAACTAATCACTCATAACGAGTGCACCTCAGCACATGTGTGGACTTCGGTCCTACGTTCATAGACATCTATGACGTAGTGCAGAGGGCGGCCACTAGAGGGAACCGAAGAGTTGGAACGTAATCTGAGACGATTCTGTCCGACGCCGGGGTGGTATCCGGTGTGGCTTAGCGGATAAAGCATCAGCACGTAGAGCTGAAAACCCGGGTTCAATTCCCGGCGCCCGAGAGAATTTTTCTCCGTTCCATTACTCTTTCATCGTATGATGACGCAGAACTGCATGGAAATATCATATGTACTTCGGTACATTAAAATAATATATTTTCTATATGTTACGTTTTCTAAAAAGAAATTAGCTCCATGTGGGACAAGTAGATCTGGCCAAGTGCAAAGTAACAATACCAAAAACAAGGGGTTAAAGCGAGTAGAATGCAGTCTGTGAAGTTTTTTTTGTGTTTTTCTCAAAATTACGTCTGCATGACTAGTCCCGTTTTTGATCTCAGTACCTCAATTTAAGTCACGAGAGTGGACGAATCTATTACTTTATAGAAAAATTCCTACAATGCAAACGAGTGACTATTCCACGTCCTGGTTATTAACGGCTAACCATATTTTATTGGAAGCTCATTACTTTCATTATTGTTTAATATACTGGCGAGATAAATTTCTATTGAAGTACTAGATTTTGATTTTGCTAAGATCGCCCTGTCACATTTGTGGATATGTTAGTTTTCTAAAAAAAAAAGTTCATTTTACATATTTAATAAGTGAGGTGAGTGGGTTTTGACATTACTTGAAAAGAAAAACTTTATCACCTCAAAATTACTGGATTCACGGAATGTTTTCAGTAAATTTATTACGTCCGTGGACATCATGTTCGTGGATATCGCATTCGTTGACATATCATGTCCATGGATGTAAAAGTTATTCAGCGGAAGTAATTAAACTCTAATTTTAGTGTATTTTAAATTTATTTGAAATTATGGAATATTACAGAGGTCCCTAAACTAGGGTCTGTTGGACAGTCGGGCATGTTGGACACTCTGGACTTTAACGTGTTACCATGCCACTTGTGGGCACCACATTCTGCTAGAAGTCAATGACGGAAGTAGCCCCACTCGTGCCTACTTCCGTCATTGACTTCTAGCTGAATGTAATCCCACAAGTGGCGTGGTAACACGTTAAATACGGAGTGTCCAACATGCCCGACTGTCTAACAGACCCTAGTTTACACTATATATTTTACAAACAAATAACCAAAAATAGAGCTTAAAACACCTGTATTCTAGCGCCACCCAAATGAGCGAAGCAATCTGGCATTATGATTATTAAAACTAACAAATTATCTAGTGTTAGTATTATTGTAACTGTTACTAAAAAACATAACATTTACAGATGTTAATGGGTACATAATGGAAACATCTTATTTACAGGACGCAATATTTAAAAAAAAATCAAGAAAAATAAATTATATAATATACTTAATTCTACTTTTTTTAAAAATTTGTCATTGATGAATTTCGTTAGTCCTAGTTTTCAATAAAAGAATTGAATAACTTGAGCTAACTTGAACTTTGTTTTAAATCAGCACTTATAAAACGTTAGGTTCAATTAATGGATTTTTGTACGGTTTGTAATTATGCTTACTTGTTAATTAGATTATTTTAACTATAATTTTTAATTGTAATTATTGTGTGTAATTAATTTACCACTGCCACCTGGTGTTTGCCTACTTACAGTGGAAAGAAATACATACGTACATTTTTCTCTTATTCGTAGATTAGATTAGAAAATGAGGAAGACGGATAAAAGAAGAGAATGTAAAAGTTGACCATGGAAAGGGCTACTGTAACGTACGAAAACAAGCGAAATGTTTGAAGTGGATTTAATGCTAAAATACTAAAATTTGATCAAGACTAATAATGTAGTTTAACAAAGTTAGCAAGGAGTAAGGCAAAAACATATATAAAAAACATTATTATCCTAATAGTAAATTTTGGAAAATATTACTTTAAAGATTCACCTTTTCTGGAAATGACTCATATGTTTATTACAAACTTCAAGTTCTTTCAAAAACCCAACTTTGTCTTCTAGCGACTCCTTTTATTGTTACACGCGATTTATAGACTGAATTGAAACTGAATAATTTCAAGGGAAAAATTGTTCCGGGCCCGGGTATCGATCTCGGGACCTCTGGTTGAACGTACCAGCGCTCTACCAACTGAGCTACCCGGGAACTCCACCCGACACCGTCTCAACTTTTCCCTTCGTGCCCGGCCCCGGAACAATTTTTCCCTTGAAATTATTCAAATCTGCTTTACAGGTAGCTTTACCTGAAAGACTAGATTTGCATAATATATATATACGTCACTGTGTACGTTAACAGAAAACCACAATTCCAAGTCACACAGAGATTGTGTGCACTCGATGTGGGTCTCTGGCGTTACGTCAGCCCACGCGAGTTGTGTGGATATGAAGGGAAAAGTTGAAACGGTGTCGGGTGGAGTTCCGGGTAGCTCAGTTGGTAGAGCGCTGGTACGTTCAACCAGAGATCCCGGGATCGATACCCGGCCCCGAAACAATTTCTCCCTTGAAATTATTCAAATCTGCTTTACAGGTAGCTTTACCTGAAAGACTAGATTTGCATGACCTGAAACTGTTATCAAATGTTTGGAACATGTCCCTGATAAATAAGATAAGCCAAGGTGTAACGTCGAAACATGCCGGCTCTTATTCGCCTGGGCTGTGTGACTTTACTTCCTAACGGAACGCGTCCCGTAACCTTGAGGAGACCATGAATATAAAGAGGCAGCAGTCTTTCGCATCTCGCTGCTGACATTCATTATTGTGGGAATGATTAAAAGGATTCGAAGTCATAAGACAAATCATGTAAAAATTAAAGTATATTAGATATCGAAGCGAACAAAAATACGTAGACTACAATTCAAACCCAATTTTAAAAAACTACTTCCAAAAGTGAATTACGAAGAAATCAATTACATACGATTCAGAATTAATTTGTATAGGCTATAATTAAATATATTTTGACAGAATTTGTGCATAATTACGTACAAATCAGAGCTACAAATAGCTGGGTTACTTACAACCCGAGTTCTATTGTACATTGTCTTTACCTCGTGTAATGAGAAAGTAAAAATATAAGAACTCCACTAGCCATAAATCTTGTCTGATAGGAGTTCCCACGTGAGAAATCTAATTAAAACGTTTCAGGTTATCATAATTCAAGAAAGATCCGAGTCGACCCTGACTGGAGGCAGTATAGACAAAGTGCAAAAACAGAGCAGAGCGGCGAAGTGTGGTGCGTACTGTGCGACGCGCTGTACTGCGTCAAGGCGGACGAGCCGACCCACGCCGCGGTCCTTGAAGCCGATCCCGACGCATCACCGCAAGTATTTGTATCATCGCGGCCCCGCCCCCCGCGCTAACCACAGGCTGCACATATCCTGCTCTCCAGCCGAGTGATGTAACGACCGCCTTGTTTGCATTTAAATGACAAGTTAAGCGATCCGCAAGCATCTCAACATGATTGCAACAACTTCCAAAGCGATATTGTTTGTACCTGGTAGCATTTCTTGCTATAAATGGCGCTCAGGACACCAGATGCGGAAATAATAGGTAGAAATAGCACTGGACTAGAATCTCCGGGAATCTGAAATACCTGCAGGAGAATAGCAGTAGGGCGGCAAGGGAAGTCAACAAATGACTGGAAACAAGGCCCGATGACGAAATTTTATGTAGCAGCAAAAATTTAATAACGAAAGTAGGAAAACTATTTCTCAATTCTGCGAACTTGAGATAAATTCCCAACAGGAAAATATATACCATCACCTTCCCACTGGAACTATGTGGCCTTGTTCTGTAACCAGGGAGCCCAACTATGTGTGTGTAGTTAGAATTGGTGTAGGTCTAATTCTCACAAGAGGATGAACGGAGAAGTGCTAGAAATCTGATGATGATGATGATGATGATGATGATGATGATGATGATGATGATGATGATGGTGGTGGTGGTGGTGGTGGTGGTGATAATGAAGAAGACGATTAACTTCCTAGGCGATAAGTCCACATGCGTTTCACCCAATATCATTTTATCCTCCTACATATTTTGTCCACATTAGATTTCCGTCTACTTTGTTCATGTCCATGGAAGTTTCGTAAACTCAGCTTCTTCTTCGTCCTTCTCCTCTTATATAAGAATGTAGACTGCTACTAAAGCATCTAAGCACCCCATCAACTGAATTCTATCCAGGTGACCTCTGTGACTGACTGGCTTTGCTATGCTGATGAATTTTATTCCCTGAAATTCTTAGAATACAATGTTTTATTTTCGCTGGCAGAGTTAAGGCCATAAGGCCTTCTCTTCCACTCAACCAGCCTTAATCAATACAATACATATTTAAATTACGAATATTTACACTACACTTAAAATCTTCTAAAGCAATATTCTCCAGTTACGTTTTAACGACTAGTACATGTTTATTTAAATTTATATAAATTTATAAGATAAAGTATTTACTTACTTACTGACTTTTAAGGAACCCTGAACTTCATTGCCGCCCTCACATAAGCCCGCCATTGGTCCCTAGACTAAGCAAGATTACTCCAGTCTCTACCATCATATCCCACCTCCCTCAAATCCATTTAAATATTATTTTCCCCTTCTATTTATACGTCTCGGCCTCCCCAAAGGTTTTTTTCCCTTCGGCCTCCCAACTAACACTCTACCCATATAGGCCTATGCATTTCTGGATTCGCCCATACGTGCTACATGCCCTGCCCATCTCAAACGTCTGCATTTAACGTTCCTAATTATGTCAGGTGAAGAATACAATGCGTGCAGTTCTATGTTGTGTAACTTTCTCCATTCGCCTGTAACTTCATCCCTCTTAGTCCCAAATATTTTCCTAAGCACCTTATTCTCAAACACCCTTAACCTATATTCCACTCTCAAAGTGAGAATCCAAGTTTCACAACCATAGAGAACAACCGGTAATATAACTGTTTTATAAATTCTAACTTTCAGATTTTTTGACAAAAGACTGGATGATAAAAGCTTCTCAACCGAATAATAACAGGCATTTCCCATATTTATTCTGTGTTTAATTTCCTTCCGAATGTCATTTATATTTGTTACTGTTGCACCCAGGTATTTGAAACTTTCCACATCTTCAAAGGAAACATTTCCATTTTTTATATTTCCATTTCATGCAATATTCTCGTCATAATAATATACTTTGTCTTTTCGGGATTTACTTCCAAATCTATCTCTTTACTTGCTTCAAGTAAAATTCCCGTATTTTCCCTAATCGTTTGTGGATTTTCTCCTAACATATTCAGGTCATCCGCAAAGACAAGCAGCTGATGTAACCCGTTCAATTCCTAACCCTCTCTGTTATCCTGAACTTTCCTAATGGCATATTCTAGAGCAGTGGTTCCCAAACTTTTTCGGCCACGGATCCCTTTTTGAAGTAAAAGTTTCTCGTGGACCCTAAGAAATGTTTAGTGTTTAATTCAGTCTGTATTATCCTATGAAACATAGTATACACGATATGCATACGGAGGTATGAATAATAAAGTATATATATTAATGAAGGAAACAATAGTAAAAAATAACTGGAGACAATATTATTTAAATCGACAAAATAAGTATAAGTAGTACCGGTAGTTAAGATATTTAAAAAATGTTACAATGTTACATTTACACCCGAATTAATGTGAAGAATGTGCCTGTTTCTTGCGACAGAGTTTGTCAATGTCCGGTGTCACAGAAGTCAGTTGAAGATGCATATCGACTGCTGCATCGAAACGAGCTCTATATTTTGTTTTTATAACCGTGTACTTCGAAAAGGCCGTTTCACAGAGGTATGTCCAAAAGGCAGTAAGAGGAATTTAGCTTTTGAACTTAATATCGAAAGATTCTCCCCTAACAGCCCAAAATTCGGAAAGTGGTTTGCTTTTAAATTATGCCTGACATTGGCTGTCCGAAACCATGTCTATGAGGACCTCATATTCTGCCGCATTGAGGGCTGCTGGTTTTGACTTTACTGGAAATGGATCTACAGTCTACTCATATTTGTTTCGAATTGATTCCCGAGTGTCCCTTGGAAAGTATGAATTCATATTTTGAAGCAAATTATCATGGTGCTCTTTTATTATTGCTATGAATGAGTTATTCATTGTTATGTTATTTTCTTCTATAAAGTTTCGAGTCAATGAGAAACATGTCAGATTCTTATTATAGACTCTTTCCATGTAGAAAGTTATCTTTTTCTTCAGTGCGGCAATTTGTCATTAGCATTGAATATAGTCTTCTATTTCCCTTGTATGGATGTGCTGAATTCGTTAATTTTTTAAAAAATGTGTGCTAAGTATCATAATTTGCACAACCATTCCTGATCATTCAAATAATCTGCTAGCAAACTCTTTTGATCATTCAAACGACAACCGTCGCACTTCAGTGTGTAATTAGTAATTTATAACAATGACTTGTATGAGTTGTGTATACTTCCCATATCTTCATACATGATTTTGAGTAGCCTACGCTGCAAAGGTCGTGCCTTAACAAAGTTGATAATTTAGACGAAGTTGTCTAGTACTTGCTTCAATAACGCTGGTTTTTTTTTCATTGCGAGGGCGTGTCGGTGTAGTACACAATGACTACTTGTGCAGTTTTTTAAACTTTCTTGATTTTTGTTACAGCGCAAGCAACAGGACCTACCATGGTCTTTGAGCCATCTGTGCATACATCAATGCAATTGAGCGTATTCCGAATTTCAGCGCTGAACAATCTGATGGCATCACGGTGTTCCGAATTTCAGCGATGGCGTCACTGATGCTTCACAGGTGTTGAACCGGTGCCATCAGCTTGCAGAGGTGGTGGCAGTCTCCATCAGGGAGGGTATTAGCAGACGAATGACATTGTGCACTGTTGTGTCATAGCGGTGTGCTCTGCTTTAGTTCTGCTGTATTGTTTGTAATGAGCACAACGTAAAAACAATATGTTAATGGCTTATGAGCGAACATGTCAACGGACCAGTTATTACTACCGGCTCAAGAAATAAATTGTTAATGCTCTCTTTTCTTTGAACGAGATGGCAGTACGGAAATTTCGCAAAATTTTGCTAGCATAGCACAGACAACAACTTGTACAATCGCCATGACAGCCATCTATTCTTCCAGCAGTTTTGTTCCTATTTCGCTGCAGCGTGACGTCATTGTTGTCCACAGGTCCGGTGAGATTCGGAATACATTGATTGTCCCATGGTATCGATGAAGGATGGATAGAACAGAGAAAAATTCTCTCCTGCACCAGGACTCGAACCCGGGTTTTCAGCTCTACGTGCTGACACTTTATCCACTAAGCCACACCGGATTTCAGTTCCGATGCCAGATCGAATCCCCTCAGTTTAAGTTTATTTTATTTTATTTTATTGGGTTATTTTACGACGCTGTATCAACATCTTGGTTATTTAGCGTCTGAATGAGATGAAGGTGATAATGCCGGTGAAATGAGTCCGGGGTCCAGCACCTAAAGTTACCCAGCATTTGCTCGCATTGGGTTGAGGGAAAACCCCGGAAAAAACCTCAGCCAGGTAACTTGCCCCGACCGGGAATCGAACCCGGGCCACCTGGTTTCGCAGCCAGACGCGCTGACCGTTACTCCACAGGTGTGGACTCAGTTTAAGTTCTATCTCTCACTTTTTCCTTTGGTGGCCTACCCTCGTGTACTGTGTCCAGAATATGTGACAATGGCACAATGTTCAACGCACTATGTACAGAGGTGCACTCATTACGAGTGGCCGGGATCCAATGGGATTGTATTTCGGTACATCATAATAATATCATGGTATCAAGTTTTCATTGAAAACATCTATCAGGAAAAAAAAAATCACTACCGCTTGTAGAGGATGGCAATGGCTTGCAGAACAAAATATCTTCATGAAAAGAACCTCGCACAAACGTCATTAGCAGAGCTAATCCGGCAATGTCCGTAGCAAAAATTTCGTTTGACTGATACGAGAAATTATGGCATTTTAACATCATTTGATAGATCCTGGATCCCATTACGCACAGTGTTATTTGATAAGAGCACACTGGAGATCAAGTTTGCGGTTTTTCGTCCACCATGCACTTCACTACCTTCACTAATAGTGGTTTTATAAGAATTTGGGCAATGGTGTGAGGTTTACCAGTAAGAGCCAGGTCATGACTAACCAAGTACGACGATTCCAGTGCTTTATAGTTATTTGTCTTTCCATGAGATAAAATTTTTGTCTGAATTGAGTCACAATTTTGTTTGAAGTAGCTAGTCTGCTGTTTTATTTGTGAAGTCAGGATGAGTTTCGAAATGCTGTCTAAGCTTGCCAGGGAACATAGAACTACTGGACAAAACTTTGTTACATATCACACACTGTGGACGTCCATCAGCAAACTCAGTGAATCCCAAATCTAAATATGAATCACAATATTTTCGTTTTTTACTTCCTTTCGGTACCTCTACATTAGGCATCGTAAACTCTAAGCAGGATCATGTGCAGCATATTCTGAACTAAATCCCAAAGAATTCGCACTATCTTCTTCGAAAGTAAGGTTACAGATGTTGTTATCGCCCTTTGACTGAGCAATGGTTGATGGCTGATGACTCTAGTAGATCTATTATTGCTGATTCTATCTAGCAAGAAAAAATCAAACTACTTCCTGAGAAAGTACTTTTCGCTTGATGGAAGTAGTTTGTTTTTCGCACTAGAGGCTAGATGGAAGCAGAAATGTTTCTCATCTTCATAACTGCCTCGGTCGGAGCCTCTGAGACTCACTTGCGGAGCCCCAAGGGCTCCGCGGAGCACACTTTGGGAATCGCTGCTCTAGAGCAAAGTTAAAAAGTAAAGGTGATAGTGCATCTCCTTGCTTTAGCCCACAGTGAATTGGAAACGCATCTGACAGAAACTGACCTATACGGATTTGCTGTACGTTTCACTGAGATACATTTTAATTAATCGAACTAGTTTGTTGGAAATACCAAATTCAATAACAATATTATATAAAATTTCTCTCTTAACCGAGTCATAAAATAAAGTAATAACTTAATTTATGAGTTAATTTAATTCAATCAATTGAGATAGCAAGTAAAATGATGAGAATTAATTTAATATAAGTTTACTAGAACTATGTTATGGGGAGAAAAAATATAAATCTAAAATAGCCTATATTTATATAATGAGAATATTAATGTAATGAAATTTTGCCATTTGAGGTTTTTTATTCTATGTAGAGAAATTAATGGTAATAATAAGAATAGGCACATGTTAGTTTCATTATAAGTAACAAATATTAATCATTTATTAATCTGTTAATTAAGAATTTATGTGATTTTGACGTAAATGAAGTTATTGTCCAACAATCCCTTACATTACTCGGAAGCAAGTTCCAATTTCAAGCAATTGAAACTGTATAGGATGAAGAATATAAAGATGCATTGTGGTAGGGTATAATAAGTAAATTGTTATGATGAGACCTGGTACTTAGCTGATTATATGCGGATGAATTTTGAAAACGAGAAGCCCAATAGAAATTCTTCAGAAAACAACATGTGTTTCCTGAGATGTAGATGTCTGATGTGGCTTAAAGAGGCAAATTGTGAGGTGATGACTGAACCTACATCCCACATTTCCTACAAATTGCGTCATCATCAATGAAGCCCAATAATGTGTACAGCTGTCAAAAGAAAAAGTGGCCGCTCTCCTGAAACAAAGTGCCCTTCGGGTATCTTCGCTACAATTCGGAAACAGCCGATGTTACATGTTGTTGGACCACGTTGCCTGATATCTACAGTTATAAGTGAAGTATTCTGTGTGTTATCGATAGCATAATGGTAGCGTTCAGGCCTCTTATTCATGAGGTCCTGCGTTCGACTACAACCACGTGCTTTTTATGTTCTTTTTTGTTATGTTTTTGAGAGAGACAAACTATACATAATGGCTCCTTTCTATTTTACGATTATTTTAGTAATTAACATCAGGTTCATTGATATATTATGCCATGACTTTATCATTATGATATTGTGGCTGCAAATGGAAAGAAAAAAGATTTTATTCTCAATAAAAATATCTTTCGTGGCATAAACAAAACAAATTTGCTGGCGTCGGCCTTAAAACATTCAAACAATTAAGCGTTCAAAAAACAAAACAAAAAGCCACAATTCAATATTTAGTCTATCTTCCTCTTATCTCGATCATCTTGCAGTCGAGTGGGCATGGAATTGACTAGTCTTTGCAAATAGCGACTGTTCTTAGACACGATATTCCAGGCATTCTGAACATACATACATAAGTGTTCTGTCCATGGGCAGGTCTTTCATTGCAAACCCAGCAATCTCCAATCTTTCCTATTTTCTGCCTTCCTCTTAGTCTCCGCATATGATCCTCATATCCTAATGTCGTCTATTATTCTTTTCAACCAGAGACCCAACCAGTTACTTTTTATCTTTCTAATCAGTTTCAGCATCATTCTTTCTTCACTCACTTTTTCAAACACAATTTTATTTCTTATTCTATCTGTCCACACGCACCGTTCTTCTCCACATGCACATTTCAAAGGCTTCAATTCGTTTCTCTTCATTTCGTCGTAATGTCCATGTTCCTTCCCCATACAATGCCACACTCCACACAAAGCACTTCACTAGTCTCTTCCTTAGTTCTTTTTCCAGAGGTCCGCAGAAGATCCTTCTTCTTCTATTTAAAGCTTCCTTTGTTTATGTTTGCAGTTTTTCTTGGGAAGGATAGGCCTAAATGCGGTAACATCCCGTTGCTTTCCGCACACCACTATCTCTTTCGCATCTTATTAAATTCCAGGGGACCCAAGCGTGGAGATGAGGAGAGTGGATTTGACTAATTGGGCCCTCCGGACTTCACCGAAAATCACGGCAACGGTTAAATATTAATTCTATCAGGATGTTTGACCCTATCAGAGACCGGGAAATCTCAATTAGCCTATGCCCCCGGCTTCCTGGACTAGCTTCTACGAATCATCAGAAAATCTTAGAGTGTGATTGGGCCAATTTTTCCGAAAATGTTTCCACACTTTTGCCCTCGTAGCTCAGCGGACGAACGTCGAAATTTAGATGTCAGCGTCTCAGTTCAATTCCTCGTTACTCCTTTTCATTTTATTGTAGTTCAAGATAGTATAATGTAATAATACAAAAAGAAAAACTAATAGCAGTATTATGCAACTGGATTTTTCCAAACCTATATTAAATTTATATTATTTATATCGCTAAAGAACGATTACAATATAAATAACTTGAATATTATTTATACAGTATCACTAAAGAACGATAACACAATATAAATGATAAATATCGGTTTGTTTTAATTAATATAACATATTATATAATACTAATTTAATTATCTAAATAAAATAACCTATTTTACAAAGAAAGATGTTTATTTGTGTTATAATAATTACTTACATAAAATACAGATTATTAATATTGCGAAAGAACAATAACAATATAAATAACTTGAATATTATTTTATAATGCTAATGAAGGAAAACAATATAAATGATAACTTGAATATTATTTATATCGCTAAAGAACGATAACAATATAAAAAACGTGAATATTATTCATATCTGAATTTCACAGATTTATTACAGATGTATTTAAGAAATTGTAGAAGAATAGTAATTAGTAACAGTGTCCTATTTATTCTTCTTGGAGCCAAATTTGTAACTTTTAAAAGTGTGGTTACTATGTTGAAGTGTATGTGTTGCAACGGATGCTTGATTTGTTATGTATGTGAGTCAGTTATGGGATGCTTGATGTCGTCGCAATGTCGTAATTATAGTTTGATTGTGTTTGTGTGACTATTGTGTATTCATTTATGATGTATGGTACGGAAAGCTGCATATTTGTGTTATAGAAGTGTTACGTATGTGTGTTGTTAATGTTTTTGTATGTTTCAAATTGATAACTGATATTTGTTTTGCAATCGCAATGCCTAATTTACGGATTGTTTATGTTTTGTTTACATCGAGTAAGCTAGTTTAATTTTCTTTTCCTTTTCTCTTTATGCTTATCTTTTTTGTGTATAAAACTATAGCCCTCACATACATATGTAAAATAGGGCTAACCCCCATAGGAGATACTGTAGCTACAATAGTAATAATTATTATTCATATCGTTATAAAACGATAACAGAATACAAATGATGACTTGAATTTTATTCATATCTCTAATGAACGATAACAAAATATAAATAACGTGATATCCATCAAGAACGATAACTGGATATAAATGATAATTTGAATATCATTTACATCGCTAAAGAATGATTAAAACATAAAATGAAAACTTGAAGAAGGCGCGAACCCAGAAGTTTTGAATCATTAAACAAGCACTCTACCGCTGGTTTGCGAGGAGCAGATATGGAACACTTTCATAGTTCCGGAACTGCTTGTACAAGCA
Source organism: Periplaneta americana (assembly GCF_040183065.1). Classification (NCBI taxonomy): domain Eukaryota; kingdom Metazoa; phylum Arthropoda; class Insecta; order Blattodea; family Blattidae; genus Periplaneta; species Periplaneta americana. Next base: position 84,249,473 of record NC_091130.1, on the reverse strand, counting down.
CATGCATCGTGTAACATCGCCGCGACCCGAAGTGGACTTTGAAAATATTCGCTGTTCACGAGTGCGGCCACTTTTTTTTTTGACAGCTGTACATGCCTGTTCAGAGGGCAGGAATCAATTTATTAAAGTTTTCTATGTGAACACTATTATCCTGAAGGGAGATGGTGAATCCATATCGCTTTATTCATCATAGTGAACTATTACGATAACCTCTATTAGGCGCATTATTACCCATGTCAGTTGACTGTGCTACGGTTCGCTGCGTATTCGGATTTCATCTCAACTCACCCCTACACCACCCTCTAAGCACTTCGAAAAATGATGATCCGAGTAGTGCTGTAAATAATAGAGTGGCCAAAATGATGTTAGTTCCCATTTATGAAAATGAAATACACTAACAATACACGGCACATCATGAATGTTAATGATCAGAACTTCCCCATCACTCGTGCTTTTCTGGAGACTGTGTCCTGTAGAGAATCCCTTTGCCATTTTCCCGACATATTTATTAGTTATAAATATGTGTCACCAAGCGTTCAACCATATTGGAGATATTGAACTAAATGTCGTCATTTCTGACAATCGCAGATCGCATGTAACATCACACCTGCCAACGTAATGAGATTAAATGCAAGAAATAAGAATTTGGTATTAGACATCCGTCTTAACAACAACAAAACAACAACAACAATAATAATAATAATAATAATAATAATAATAATAATAATAATAATAATAATAGGCTAATAGACCCTCTAATAATATTAATCGGACGAAAGCAGAACATTAAATATGAAAGTTATGGTAACACCACTAAATCCTGGAAGTTATAGTGTCCATATGGCAGAGCGGAAGTCGTGAGCGTGAGATAATTAAGGGTGACTTTTAATCACAAACTGATGAGTGATGACAACAAACCTACAGCAGCGACCTGGTTCCGATACTGGTCATAACTTGACCGCATCGTATACAGCAATATTTTGTTTACTCCCAGCTGAGATATTCTGGAATGATTTATATGTCAGGATTTTTCTGCAGTTCAATGCTTGAAAACTTACTATTTAACTATAATATTTCACTTAGAAACAAGTCTTCAATGAGAGGGATATTTTTGTTGTTCCAGATTGTTTATTTTTGTGTAAAACTATCTGCCCTATAGAAATAAAAAAGAAGAGTAATTTCATTTAGCCTACGATCAGTGAAAAAAAAATACATACGAGTGTAATGATCATAGAGATAATTTTGATGTGTATAATTGTTATTTTTCTTAGGAACATTATACTAAGTGTTATTATTATTATTGTTATTATTATTATTATTATTATTATTATTATTATTATTATTATTATTATTATTATTATCATCATTACCATGTCCTCCATGTGTTAGACCCCTAGTGGATCCGTTACGGTCTCATGCCAGCGTTTTCGTGGTCTTCGCAAATTTCTCCTTCCTCTTGGTACATAGGCAAGAATTATTTGTCTAGGACATCTAGTGCGATCCATCCTTTATTATTATTATTATTATTATTATTATTATTATTATTATTATTGTTATTATTATTATTATTATTTTGTTTTCGATTGTTATTGAAACATGTACATTTCTCGATTATATTGATAACTGGTCCTATTTCAATTATTTATTAAGTACCTGTAATCCAATTTTTTCTGGTTCAATGTGTGTATTTGAACGTTTTTTCTAAAAAATTTCATTTTCATTTAAATTGACTATTTACATTTTTAGAGCCCAAACTTCAATACCGTACCGCAGAGTCGGAAGGATTAGTGTGTGTGTGTGTGTGTGTGTGTGTGTGTGTGTGTGTGTGTGTGTGTGTACAGAGTGTTTCCGAGGTGGTGTTAAAAACTTTCAGGGATGATGGCGAGGGGCACATGTATCAATTTGAGATAAGGAAACCTGGTCCGGAAATGACCGAGTCGAAAGTTACTAACAAAATAGTTCTGTGGAAATGAAATAATTTTATTCCTCTGTACACCTTATTTATGTGTATTTATCTGTACATATTACACATACTGTATTCATCTGACGTTGTTTACGTTGTCTACTTACAGTATTCCATTCAGTGCGCTGTCTGAGGGATGGGGGACAGGGAACCACACAAAAGCAATGCAGATAGCGTAATGTGTAACGGACATGGTCGGTCCTGATATGCACTTCTGTAGACAGCAGTGTATGTGTACAAGTTGCAGTGTCCAGTCGATCAGTCCTAGTGAAATGGACGAGTACACGAGAGCGGAATAAGCAGACCTGATTTTCGAATATGGATGATCCAATGGGAACAGTAGACAAGTTCACAGATTGTATCGGGCCTTGTACCCAAGTAGGAGACATCCGGCCCATACCATCTTTCCACGACTGTTCCAAAGGTTAAAGGAAGGAGGGCACGTGTTGCCAAATTACAATTCCATTTCCACACAATTATTTTTGCTTATAACTTTCGACTCAGTCAATCCCGGACCATGGTCCCTTATCTGAAATTGATACATTTGCCCTTCGCCATCATCCCTGAAAGTTTGTAACACCACCTCGGGAACACCCTGATATATATATATATATGAAACACTCTTTAATTAAATTAGGCTGTAGAGTGCTGTTTCATATAACTGCAATTTCTGTGAATTTTTCCCCAAACATTTGTTCGTTACTGTAATTTTGAATCGTGTTAGATCATATCTTAAAATGCATTAACTTACGACTTTCCCAGTGATAATGGCATTAGAAAAACTGCCAGTTTTTTAATTTGAGTATTCTTTTCTGTATAATGTCCTTTGAACTGACAAAATCTGATTATCTGTAGACAACGATTTACGGAGAAATATCCGTGATCTCAAAGTACCATGACCTTATTGTCAGTTCATGCACATGGGGAATGTACCTATTACCAAATACTTACATAATAGATGTCAGTATTTTGATTGGATATCCCTGTGACAACGTTCGTGCTAAGGAGAGACTGTGGATATAAATAAAGCAGGCAGGTGGGGGAGGCTTTCAGGGTGAAGCCGCGGTTTCAAACCTCAGCGATGGAGTAATATTTCAACAGATGCACGACATAGATACGCCCGTCAGAACAAGGAAAGCCAATAAACACAGCAGATGATAACCTAATTAATCCGAAGTCAGTACCAGTCAATAGACGGGAGGCCGTTCAGCTTTACCAGGAGAATGTATGGAAACCCCGTGACCCTGACAAGTGGGCAGTTTCCTTCTTATTCTTCTTCCATGGGAAACACTGAAGCTTGTTCCGGTCTCACGTTTCTATGAAGCCTTTTGTGGACAGCCAACATGGCGCCTACTTGATTTATATGCAAGTATCAGACAGATACTTATTCTGCCGTTTCTTCCGAAATTATAAATTTCAGTAGTTTCCTTTTTTTAAATAATGGCTTTTCTGCAAGTTCTTGTCGAATGCCTTCACCTTTAAAAGCGCCCAGTACAGCCTTTTACTTACATACAAATGGCTTTTAAGGAACCCGGAGATTTATTGCCGCCCTCACATAAGCCCGTCATCGGCCCCTATCCTGTGCAAGATTAATCCATTCTCTATCATCATATCCCGCATCCCTCAAATCCATTTTAATATTATCCTCCCATCTACGTCTCGGCCTCCCCAAAGATCTGTTTCCCTCCGGCCTCCCAACTAACACTCTATATGCATTTCTGGATTCGCCCATACGTGCTACATGCCCTGCCCATCTAAAACGTCTGGATTTAATGTTCCTAATTATGTCAGATGAAGAATACAATGCATGCAGTTTTGCGTTGTGTAACTTTCTCCACTCTCCTGTATCTTCATCCCTTTTAGCCCCAAATATTTTTCTAAGAACCTTATTCTCAAACACCCTTAATCTCTGTTCCTCAAGTAATAAGAAAATTCATTACAAAATATAAACATAGAACCAATAAAGAAAAAAAATGATCTTAAAACAATAAAAATAATAACAGGCATTTCCCATATTTATTCTGCGTTTAATTTCCTCCTGAGTGTCACTTATATTTGAATTTTTCCACCTCTTCGAAAGATAAATCTCCAATTTTTATATTTCCATTTCGTAGAATATTCTGGTCACGAGACATAGGCTAATCATATACTTCGTTTTTCGGGGTCTACTTCCAAACCTATCGCTTTACTTGCTTCAAGTAAAATTTCCGTGTTTTCCCTAATCGTTTGTGGATTTTCTCCTAACATATTCACGTCATCCGCATAGACAAGAGGCTGATGTAACCCGTTCAATTTCAAACCCTCTCTGTTACCCTGAACTTTCCTAATGGCATATTCTAGAGCGAAGTTAAAGAGTGAAGGTGACAGTGCATCTCCTTGCTTTAGTCCGCAGTGAATTGGAAAAGCATCAGACAGAAGCTGACCTATATGGACTCTGTTGTAAGTTTCATTGAGACACATTTAATTAATCGAACTAGTTTCTTGGGAATACAAAATTCAATAAGAATGTTATATAAAACTTCTCTCTCAACCGAGTCATATTCCTTTTTGAAATATATGAATAACTGATGTATAGTCTTTTACTGGAGATAAAAAGTGACAGGAGATTAACTGATTATTTTTTAAATTGCGTGAAAATTTTATGCCGTTATTGTTATTGTCAACACGGTTGGGATTGTAAGGTTGTGTGAGATTTGAAATAAAAGTTTAATACGTCCTTTTATTTTGTTTTTCTACCCCCCCCCCCCTTCTCCACATTTAAATTTAACAAGGCGGAGCCTTCTCGTTAATTGTTTCCCCATTCCATTAGTCCCAGTCTCGATCCATCATTGCAAATGATAATCGAAACATTTCACGTATCAATAATGATGACAATGAGTTATACCACGCAATTATTTCAAGATTTTTGCGAGTGCAGCATATTTAGCGTCCCTTATACAGAAACAGTTGCTTTCGGCATGTCATTTGTCCTCAGATAGTAACTTGTACATAACTACTGTACAAATTGTAATTAAATTCAGTATTTAAGAGTCATTTTATTCGATTGAGATCTAATGAAATATGAAACAGAGTAATCGAGTAATCGGTCTTCATGTGAAATGGAAAAGCCAGCGAATTTCGATATGTAGAAACAAAGCTTTATGCAAAGACTTCATTTCTGAACATAATACATTAATTAACGTGAATTTAATTCATTGGCCTTGATGTAATTAACAACTTTAATAGCTTGAGTTAGAACTTTAAGTTCAACTGACATTTGTTTTGAAGCCAGTGCCTCAAAATGCAAAATGCAATGTATCCATAGTCGGACAGAAGAACGCGAATCCGATTATGCGAAATGTTCAAAACATACAGAGATGAGCCTGTCTGGAGAGAAATAAAAAATAGGTTGCAGCCGCCAAATTACTCTTCAAGGAACGACCACTCACATAAATTGAGGGGAAAAAAAAGACAGAAGTAGGACAATTGATAGTTTTCTTTTCTCAATCGTAAAATCAGGGATTGGGATGCTCTACCTGAAGACTTACTAAAGGCGTTACCAATAACCAAAAATGTATTTAAAATAGGCTTAAGGACTTTACTAATAGAGGTAACATATTATGCACATTATTTTGTTGTTTTACAAATATAGTGAGCAAGCAGAGAAACATGGTGAATCTTCAATCATTTATATTGGGTGTGCAATATATTGTAGTGAAATTGCAGTGAGCTTCAAGCAAATACTGAGAGTTATAGTCGTAGAGAAAAGAGATTGATTTCCAGTGAAAGAGTGTGATATACGTGAACGTGCTAAAATAACTTGCAGTAGGGTCTAGGCTGGCGATTTTGAGGTTAATACAGTAAGTACGATTCTATGAAATATTAAGGGTGTAATTGATGTTTTGTTATTTGAAGTGTTCTATCAGTGAAGAAGTGTGTTGTGTCAGTGAAGTGTGTTATGTCAATGAAATGTGTTTGTGTCAGTGAAGTTTTATAGTTTATAGTAGTAAAGCAAAGTATTTGAACAGTGAAATGTTTTTGAAGTGTTAATGAAATCAGGATGGTGTCCGTGAAATATGTCGTAGTTCCAGTGTAGTGACTGAGTTGAGAGCGAAATGAGTGTAGTGCTTAAAGGTACTTGTGCATGTATTAACATATCACATATACTCGTGGGTTTAAGTTCGAACTTTAGGTTAAGATACAAATTAGATTTACTTTAAATGTTATTTTAAGTGATCGAGCTTCATTTAATTTAGAATACTCCTTGTTAATATTACACTATTATTATTTTATTATTATTATTATTATTATTATTATTATTATTATTATTATCATCATTAATAATATTATTATTGTTATTATTTTAATTGTAATTTATTATTGTCATTATTGAGTGTAATTATTTACTACTGCCATCGGGTATTTACAGTGTGAATAAGTACATACATACACATACTCGTACATAATCTGGAACTACTTCTCTGAATAACTTAACCATTCCAACATGTTTGCTATTCACGGCAGCTGCACCATCAGTTGTTTCATATTTCTGAGGGTTTACAATGTTTGTTGTAAAAGAAAGCACATCAAGGCAGAAAAATATCCCTTCCTGCTGTATTACATTCCAAACTTGTACTAAATAACGAATCCTCGTGATTCTCATTTCAAAGTAATACTTTACGTACAGAAGTAATATTGATTTAATAGAGATATCAGTACTTTCGTCAAGCTCTATAGAAAACTTTATATAACTTATTGTAACAGGAAACATCAACTAATCTTAAATCTAATTGCTGACGCGTCGTACGATAGTGGTATCAGAGAGAGGAACTTTCAGTCGATTGGTTACTATTTAATCAAGAATTTTGGACACAATGTATCGATGGCGGTTGGTAAAATGTGAAGAGTCCACTGCAAAAATGGGGGGGGGATGTCGTAAATTTTTGAAAAATGAAATGAAGGTTCAGTACTATAGATCAAGGCAGTAGAATATAAAACACTTCGTTGCATTGGAAGAAAGATGATAGTTCCAGATCTACATCGTGTTGAAGAATTGGTATACCACACAAAGAGTGGGAATGTCAAAGTTTAAATTGCATTTCCTGCAAAATCCAATATATTCGACATTCCCCCTTTTTGCAGTGGACTTTTCATATGCTCTTCACGCAACGCATTTGATTTCAAATATAATAATAAATTTAGCTTCCCTTATGAAAAGGTTGCCAGATTTGACAAAGCATATTACATATAATTTGGAAACACATCTAAAAGGTAAAATTATATACATTTGAAACGGTTAGGGAATCGAATATCCAAAATGTCAGAAAAATTTACGCCTAAGTAGCATTTGTGCTCATTTACAGTTAAGAAAGGGGGGGAAATATCATCAGATAGTACGGATTGATTGGCATTGATATCTAAACCAATCAACAGCCATCGGTTAAGATAACTTGAAATTTCCATTATCACTCCCATACAAATGATTTTTCAATATCTGAACCGATCCTTTGAAGGCACTAATGGCTATTTCCTTCACAATGCTGTGTGTTAGGCCCAGGTTTTTACATTTGTTGGCAAAGAAGGAGGGTATGGTACCTCGTGCTCCCACCATCAGACCTATCACATCAATGTGGGACAGGCTATATTTATCTTTATAGAACGGGATTGTTGGTTCATAGATCCGTTTCTTTTCACTGTCCACCTCATGCTGTTGATCTGCATGTGTCTAAAATCTGATAGTGGGATCGAGAATGTATGCCGAGTTGTTCATAACGGCTATGATATCAATTCGCCGAACATTTCCTTGTTTGGCTAGTCCCTACATTTCTTGATGGACCGTAAACCCTATTTCCTTCAGTGCCTCGGCCAGCATAGAACGGACAGCATGGTGACGCATGTTGCGAAGGGCCTCACTATAGGGGCAGAAGCCAAGGATATGGGGAAGAGTTTCAATCTCGCTGAGACAGCGTCTACAGCGGGTACCATCCCGACTTCTACCCGGTACAGCTCGGACCGGAGCGACATAGCCTACCATTTTAAGGGCGTCTATCCATTCCGAGAGGGTTAGACCTTTGTGATTTCTTATCCAGCTGTTTGCTGGAGGGAACTCTTTGTTAAGAATCACTCCTTTACCCTTTTGTTCCAATATACACAAATTTTCAAATTCTTTCTCTCTTAAAGCGTCTCTAACTTTTCGACAGTCCACAAAATTTTCACGATTATTTAAAAAAGAATTAGCAGGAGTTAATTTAAGACTCTTTAAACATGTTTTACTCTCCTCAATAAGGTCCCTAGTGGAAGTAATGTAAGGATCATTAGTTTTGTGTAATACCTTTAAGCCTTTAAAGTGTTGTAGCGTGGATTCCCAGCGTGCCCTAAAAAAGACCAAGACCTTTATATTTACGATGTGTATATGTCATAGAATCGGGTGTGTCAGCTGGTAGTTGCAAAATTTCTTTAAGAGTACTTTTAATAATTTTATCAGCTTTATCTAAAAAAGTATTGGGTATTGTTTTCAAGGGCATTGTCTGAAGTGATGGACAAATTGAGGAATTTAATATACAAAACTTTTGGTCAGGATGTAATAAAGGCGACGAAATTAGCAAATCTAATCTAGTTTTCAGGTCTTTTAAAACGGTTTGGGAATCGAATATACAAAGTCAGAAAAATTAACACCTAAGTAGCGTACATGCTCATTTGCAGTTAAGCATGTAATAGTAGTGTCATCAGAAATGTTTAGTTGATTTGGATGCAATTTACCGCGAGAAATATTAATAGCTACAGATTTATTTTCATTTATAGCTAAACGAATAGCTTTGAAACGATCAATAGCCATCCTTGTGAGTTCTAAAGCAGAGTTTTTGTTTTTAGCTATGATAACAGTATCATCTGAAAAACCAAGTACAGTAATAGGTTTTAAACCTGAAACAAGATTGAAACCGTATTCGGCAGTGATCGAGTCTTCTGACAATTCATTAAGGATGTGATCAGTACATAGATTGTATAATGCGGGTGAAAGGGGCGATCCTTGCATAACTCCTTTTCGTAAATCTATGGGATTAGTTTTTTTATGATTGATTTCTACTCTAGTGAAATTATTTAGTTGAAGGTTCAAAATTAATTTTTTCAACAAGCTTGGAATAAGCAAGCTATCTAATGTGTTTGATAGGTGCAAGTGCCCGATATTATCGAATGTCTTACTAATGTCAAGGAAAACGAGAGTTGCATCACATTTTTTTAGATTTTGCGGACATTAAAATGGACCTGAGAAAGGATGTATTAACTATTGTTTCTGGAGAATGTGTAAATCCCCTCTGATGAGGATTGAATTTTATGTATTCTCGAAGGCGTTTATCGAGGACGCGTTCAATTACCCTACGTAACACGGAACAAATGGTAATCGGTCTCCAGTTTTTAAAGTCATTTTCGTCACCAGATTTATAAATGAGAATACTTCTTGCGGTCTGGAAGCATGGAGGTACGTGACCAGTCTGGAGCATTCTTGTAGCTATGGAGGAGATGATTTCTGCAGCAGTATCATCCTTCAGAACTCTCATCAGCACGTGGTCTGGGCCAGGAGCGGTGTCCACAGCGATTCGAGATATTGAAAGCGCAACTTCTGACTTGGTGATAGATTTCTGGAATGTTTAATATAATTCGAGTATTTCTGCTTCGGTGTAATGGGATGCATATTCTGATCGAATATTGTTATTTGGTTGAGAAAAATTTGAACTGTAAAGTTGTTGCACCTCGCTGACATCTAATTTGCACGTTGGTTTATTTTGACTCAGTACTGCTCTTATTGTTTTTCGCCGTTGATTGAAGTAGTCGAATTGTGTTTTCTCATAGAGAAATCTGTTTTTTCTTTCCTGTCGGTCTCGTTTCATGGCTCTTTTTGGGTTAGTGGATCTGCTGTAAGTCCTCTGGTTATTTAAATTTTTCTTTAGTTTTCTTGCTTCGTAATATTTCCTGGTTGGATGTTTGGGTCCGGGTAGATAATCAATTACTCCTTCCGTTTGAACCTCGGTTGTTCGGTTGGTTGCAGTTAAGGTATTACTACTTTCAGCAAACGAAATATTAGGTTGGTACATAATTTCGTAGCGATTTTTCATAAGTTTGTAAGGAATATCTGATACATATAAGAGAGTAGTTAATCATCAACAATATGTTCTCCTTTACCATTTACAAAAGTATAACAACACAAGTAGTTTTTCGATTCCACGCCTGTGAAATCGCGTGGTTTTGAATTAAATAAGTCGTCAAGCCATGTTCGGAGCGCATTTTCATCCCGAAAGGAAGTTCCTTGAAGGTTGTTCGATAAAGAGCGGAAAAGAAGAAAATCTGAGGGCGCAAGATCAGTTGAATAAGGTGGGTGCGGAATGACTTCCCAATCCAACTCCTGGATAGTGTTTTGTGTGGACGGGCGCTATCGTGGAGTAGCATCACTTCACGAAGTCTTGTTGATCGTTTTTCTTGGATTTCGTATGCAAGACGTCTCAGTTGGTGGCAATAAATGTCGCACGGTGGTGGTATGTTCACAGTTAATCACATTTGCCAGTTCTCGGTTACACTGACGTCGTGGATAATTGTGGATTAATTTTTTTAAATGGTCTTCATCAAACCCCGAAGGTCTTTTTGAACTTGGAGTGTCACTAATGTCAAAAGGACCCTCCTTAAAACGAGAAAACCATTTTCTTGCCGTGCTATCTTCGATAGCATTTTCCCCATACACGGCGCAAATGTTTGTGGCCGTCTCCGCTGCTTTCTTCCCTCTATTGAACTCAAAAAAAAAAAAAATGTCGGAAATGTTCCACTTTCTCCACTTGACACTCCATTTTCTAGCGTCCACTGCTCCATTCACTATCTGCAAAAATAAAAACTTCAATATGTAAACCAAAGCACAAAAACTGAACTTCAATTAAAAAATGAAAATCAATAAATAAACCTATAGCAACCGGAGTACCAACACGCGAAACGAAAACGCTACCAACTTATGCACCAACCCATACAAGTTCGCAGCTTCTAGCCAAGAGGATTCATTGAAACTGTATTCAGTGTATTAAGAGGAACGACATTCTTCTTTCTCATAATACATTTCTCCATGTTATAAGAAATTATAAAACCTAACTGAAGCGTTAATCATGCATACTGATTGTAACACAGTTTAAACAGATTCGCTGAACACTAAAGTAATGCACAAACAGCTAGCAAATAGCTCTCAGCACAGATTTATCTTTTACCCTTCATCAGTCGGAATTCGGAATGATGATACCTCATGAGGGTCTCCAGCCCCTGAACAAGGCCGCGGTTTATGGCCTCCAACATCTCTCAACTTTCTCTTTGAGAAAAAAGTGAGAAGGTATCAAAGAACTTTGTTTTAAATGAAGTCCTCACTTCTACTGTAAGAAATAGGATACAGATATGTTTCCTTACTTGGAAAAGATGATTGAAACATTACTGCTAATAAATAATATAGACTCTGTAGAATTTGATGGTTTCAGAAATTGACTTATTAACTTCAATTTTAAATTCAAGCAATTTAGATTTATTTATGAATATACTTTGAAATTAAATTTGGCGACTCGCGACCTAATCGACTGGTTGAATACCATGTGTGTGAAGCACTGTTCTCTCAATATCCCCCACAACTACGCATCAGACAAAGACAAATCAAAACTTCGTGCACGATATGAAATCAATCAACAGGAGAACATCTGTTCCCATGACCAGAACGGGTAAGGATGGTCGTCCCGTCTTATTGAAACCCTTGCTTATCCATGTCAAGATTGTTTAGATCACAAAATATTTCTAAATTCCCCTGATGACGTTAAATAACGTTCAGTCTGATGGAACCGACTGACCTCGTGATGAGAGATAACTTTTAAATGTGATAATTTGAACGGGGTCAGTGATGAGTGTCAGTGGAGAATAATCGTCAAGTCTGAATGATTTTATGACTTGCTTGTCGTGAGACATCTTTTAAATGTCTGGAACAGAAATTTTACCTAGAATAAAACCGAAAATGTGAGATAAGATATTTCGACAGTTCATAATCCTGGATGCATCGTCAACAAATATTAAAATTATATCAGGATATTTGTATAATTTCACATAATCCATTTCGTTATTTCCCTACTCTGAAAGCGAAAATTCTCAGTACTGTTGTTTTTTCTGTCATTGGAGATTGAACTGTGTAGTGTCCTGTATGCAGTTGATCTTCTGATCACAATGACATAATTTGACCTCATTTTAAAAATAATATAGCAATGACGTAATATCGTACACCATTCTTGCCCTTGTGTGTGCATAGGATCTGTATTGCTCCATATATGTTTAGAATGCTTAAAAACATGTTAGTTGGAAATGTTTATTTGAACAACGTAAATGAAAATAAACTCGAACAAGCAAGCATGACTAAGTCATTTTATAACTCATTTAATTTATTTTCGTATTTTTTCCATTACTTATTGTATTTTGCTTTCCTTCTCTTCACATCTCCTATTTCCCTACTTCTCCTATTCCTTCTCCTCCTCATCACCCAGTCTTCATTCTTTATTCATAGTTTTTCATCAGATATTTACTCCTCTTCCATCTACTCCTCCATTAACCTCTCTGCTAACTCTTTATTCCTCTCATCCTCCTTTTTATCCTCTTCCATTTTGCTTTTGTCCCAAATACTCTCCCTTCTCCTTCTGCCTTCATTCCCTCCTCTTCTTTCTTCATCATCTACCTTTCCTTCGCCTTCTATTTCTCATTTCCCCTTTCTGCCTCTTCTTTCCTTTGCCTTTATGTTATTATTCTTCCTTCATGTGTTTCCTTCCTCTTCATTTCCTCCACCTTCTCTCTTTCTTTCTCTCTCATCTTCTTTTTTCTTAGCCTTTTCTTAAATGAAAGTTCATTAAAGCGACAAGTGAAGTGTTGCTCTTTGCTCAAGAAGTATTGAAGTCCATTCCGGAAGCCGATATTTAATGTACTAATATTTATTATTATTATTATTATTATTATTATTATTATTATTATTATTATTATTATTATTATTACTATTATTATTATTTCTATTAAATTTAATAAAGGTAATGGTGCACTTACAGCGATAGATAAGTGCTTGAACAAATTGCAGAATATAGCGACAAAAAAACCTGTTTAATATTTATAGAGATACAGTATTGTAGAATCGAAAATATTGTATAGGGGAGAAGTGGGTACAGTAAGACAGGGAGAACAGTGAGACATTTTTTATTAGATGGTAAATTTTGATGTTGAGATGTTGGTAACAGTGGAGTTGTATGTTGCATGAGTAAAGTAACAGTATTTTCATACTCGATTTGATTCTAGGTATAAAGGTGAGTGATGAAAAAATAATTCGTAATTTTTCACTCTAGAAGTAAAATTTTGACTTGTGTTTATTGAAGGTTATATTGGATATACAAATGAGATATAAATATGAATGTTTTGTTACCTAATACTATGGTATTTGAGATTATGTTTGGCAAAGTTTCGTCTTTCTTGTTTTAATTTTGAAGTGATGGCGTCATTTTTAAATGAACTATGCGTAAAGGGAACAGTGAGATATGCCATTGAAGGGTACACTGAGACGTCTCACTGTTCCCATGTACCAATGATTTGCAAAAACAAATTGTAATTATATTACATTTACCAGTAACTAACATTAAAAATGAACATACTAGTAACCAATTTAGGAACTGTAGCTTAAAATAATGGATAAATTACATTTTAATGGTTTTATAAATAGACAATTATTCACAAAATTTAAGAAAATATTAAAAAATAATGAAGAATTACATTACATTCTTATAATCATAAGCTTTGTTGTCACCAAAAATTCATTTCATTTTTTCACAAAAGTTTGAAATGTCATGGAAAATTCAGTTTTCCAAACCTTGCAGATGTTTCAATGGTTTCGAAGTCAGACATCAAAATGATTCTAAATAAGCCTACAGAACATGTCAAGATAAAGAGACAGCAAGTTCTTGTTTTGTTTTGAAATAAATGTAAATCATTTCAATGTCCGTTAATAGACATTGTGATGTCTCACTGTACCCTCCTGAATGGGAACAGTGAGACATTTGCATTTTTTTGACAAGCACGTGTTGTATATTATGTCCTTCATCTATTAACATTTTTGTTTATGTATTATTATACTCCATGCTTTGATGTCTATTTCTATTTCACTTGATTTTAAAAATACTTCAATTATCACTTGCATACATATGTCTTAATATTTTGTGTCTCACTGTACCCACTACTCCCTTAATATGGAAATTTGGAGTAATAATTTATCTAGCCAGCTTATCGATAGAATTAGATCTAAATTTTGTAAGAAATTTCTAGGAATTCCGTGAAACGCTTCTAACCTAGCTGCTACATTAGAAATGAGGGTAGATAGTATTATGGGAACGATACTAGTAAGGAAAATGAAATTCTTAGGTCATATTATGGAGAAGGAGGGTAGTGCCATTGAATAGAAGTGTTTGCAGTTTTTTCGGGACACGAATTTGAAATCCCATTGGCTAGAAGATTTAAAGAACAACGTGAGTAGATTTGATCTAAGATGGTTGTGGGAGGAAATTGGAGTAATGAATTTAAATGTAATTTGTAAAATCGTAAAACAGAGGTGTAATGAAACTACGAGACAGGAATTATATCAAAATCTCAAAGAATTAAGAACATTAAGTAACTATAATTAAGGACATTAAAACGTCATGGGAACAAGAAGAATATGTCAGAATAAATAATTGGAAAGTGAGGATGGTCTTACCTTGGTGGAGACTAGGAATATGGAACTCGAAAAACAGGAAGGGTACCATAGAGGATATCTGCCTCCTTTGCGGCATGGGAGAAGACGGGTTCCATATATTATTAGAATGTCAAGAAACAGATAATACAAAGCAAAGTGGATAAATAATATTTGTTTTAAAATATGAATAGATATGTAACGTATAAGAAAATATGTAATATAACTAATATAAGAGAGTTAAATAAAATTGGGCAAATTTTTAATGATAGTAAAGATGAAATGGGAAGAGAAAGTTAAAATTAATAGTGTATTAAATTGATGTGTGTGTGTGTTTTTTTTTGTTTTGTTTCTGTTGTTTTTTTTTTAGTTGTGAGACTTGGCATAGGTGATTGAAATTGTAAAGTAAGGCAGATCTGGGGTAATATAGAATTGTAACAGATCTGCTTTACAGATATATAATAGAAGAATAAATATATATGATATCATATCATATCATTATTATTAAATTCTAATATACACAACATTTCTTTAATTTATTTTTAATTGGTTTATTTTACGACGCCTTATCAAATGCGTTGTTTATTTAGCGTCTGAGTGGAATGAAGATAACAATGCCAGAGGAATGAGTCAAGGCTCCAATGCCGAAAGTTACCCAGCATTTGCTCTTAATGAGTTGAGGGAAAACGTCGCAAAATCCACCACCATGTATCTTGTCCCTACCAGAATTTGAACCCGAGCCCGCTGATTTCACAGTCAGACATGCTAACCGTCACTCCACAGCGGTAGACTCCAAAATTTATTAAGAACACACTTAGCAAATGCTATAATGACTTAATTGATAATTAGGAAGGACGTTCTTGTGAAGCTATTTTACGTTAAACATCCAACTGGAGACACGTAGAGATTTTAATAACTTATGGAAACATTGATTTCGAAAAGGCATTCGATATATTTCATAAATCTCAACTCTTAGAAATTGTAGCGATTGGAATTATTACACAACCAATCATTTTAAACTTCCATGAATTCTTCGTTCTTTAGTTTTTTATGTTCAATTTCTTTATCACCTGTCTTCCTCCTATCTTCTTCAGACGAATATCTACTTCGCATAACAACAGGAGGACATGACCTGAGTTAATATACGCTCATGGTAAAGCATTTTTTAAGCAATTTCGGAATCTTTCCTGTACCAGTATATAGTCTATCTGATATCTTCTTTCGTCCCTTGGGCATGTTCATATGTATCTTCTTCGTTTATGTTGTTGGAATAATGTATTTCAAACAATCATTGCATTTCTTTTACAGAAATTTACCAAAGATTCTCCTCTATCTTTTCTTTTTCCCAATCCATATTTTCCAACTATTCTTCCATCTTGTACTTCTCCTGCAACTACGTTCCAGTCGCCATTAGGATTACGCATGCTCCTTTCTTCTCCTTCTCAACTATCTCTTCTATCTTGTCATAGTTTTCTTCCACTTCTTCGTCTGCTAATCTACTACGTGGCATATAAACTTGCACTAACACTAAGTTTCATCAACAAATCCTCAGCAGATACAGTTGACGCGGACTACACATTTGTGTCGTTTGGTTCTTTCTGCGTATTTTGTTTTCACGGGTGAAGAAGTACGGACAACAGGTAATAGTGCGATGGAGGAAGAACTGTAAACAACGGTGAACGATACGAAGAAGAAAGATTTGACGAATAAATTAACGAACTCGTTTGAAAGCAAAGTTAAAAGAAAAGATTTTATATGTGAAGTTGAGAAATCTCCTGCCTTGTGGGACAGCAGACCAGAAGAATACTAAAAAAATTGCAAAATTAAACGCATGGGAAAGTGTTCTGGTAAATTTCTTTCTGGAATTCAAAGAAAAGCTTGTTAACGAGAAAAATCATGTTGGTTTTTTCCACTTATTGATTATATGTATTATTATGGAATTTTCTTTGTGTAATAAATACTTAACAATACAGCACAAATTGATTTTGTTTTCTTCTATTGTTAAAAAATATTGTGGTCTTGATTCAGTAATTCATATGCCTTACTGCAATGTTACGACTAACTTTCCTTCTGCTGGAATACTTCGTCTCAACTTGGTATCTTGGCCAGTTACGTCTTCTATTATGTAATTCAGCAATTCATAAAATGATGATTTCGACATGCGAAAGTAATTGAACTTGTTTTCATGCGAACAGAGATCCTCAAATAATGTATAATAAGTCCCTTTTCTCTTCTTAAGGCTAACATTGGCTGAACATGAAATTTTCGTTACTTCCTTCTCTGTTTCTTAATCAACAAGGCGAGAACCAATAGTTCTGCATTACTCGACGACATTTTCCCGGCTGAGCTTGACCGAGGCCCCCGGTATACACTGGGGACCTCGGCTTGACTCACATTCACTCTCACACGCTCGCTAAACTGATTGCAGTGTGGTTTACTTAACGTGAAACTGCTTGGCACGTAGATTGCAATGAGTTGCATGCAATCGATTGAAATTGTGTAATAGAGCTTTAATAATATCGCCGAGATATCTATTTCACTGACTGCGTGGTCACTAGCACTAGCAATAAATTGATGATCACATAGGTGCACAGTACTGGTTATACTAATACTAGTATCAGTAGCAGTAGTAGAAGTAGTAGTAGTAGTAGTAGTAGTAGTAGTAGCAGTAGTATTATTGGTAGTAGTGGTGGTAGTAATTGCTGATTTTGCAACTGTTAATCCACTTTTAGATTTTTGTACACTGACAAAGAATGAACGAATGACTGTCTTGCGAAGTCATTGTCACGAAATCTCTCGCAATCTGTCAGGTCTAAAATTACGTGCAACCTACTTTCAATTTAATATTTTGTTAGCTTCTATTTCATATAGGGAATTAGATGTGTTATATAATTTATTATAATTATATTATATTTATTTATATTATTGTCACGTTGTTTTCCTCTTTTATACAAGGTATTCCTTATGAGTGAAACAGATCCAGTACAGAACGTTAATGAAGTAGCATTCGTTACAACAATTAATTTAAGTACCAGCTGTATATTGTAGCAACATCTGGAGCTAGTACAGAGTCATAACAGTATTTAAATTAAATAACTTCAGATGAACAAAACGAAATAAAATAGGAAGTAGCGCACAACCTAGCTGGGGTCTTTTGTGACCAAAATTCAAAATATTAGAAATTAAATTACTAATAAATATGTAAAAGAGAAACAAATACATATACAAACTATTTTAGAGATTGTAATAGAAGCATATCTAGAATTCTGAATGAATACAACTACATTCTGCCATTTTCAAGCGTATGTAAGTAAAATGTATGGGATCAGAAAAGACCTGGAAATAGCTAGAAAAGATTAATGGTGAAATGACAGTACAAAGTTACAGTACCGTTTTTATTTGTGCATTGTTGTCACCGATCGGTAAATTTATAACATATTCACAACAATAAATTGAAAGTAAAATTGTAACAAATTATACAGACAATTTTAAACTTAATTTATCTGTTTATGCCAAAAACCAAAATATCATGCAAATGTAAATTCTAATTATTTTATTTAATCTCGTCTTAAGTTTACACATTATACCAGGATCACTTTTATTTTTTTCTGGATTGTTGTGCATATTACCTCAATTGGCGGCCTGAACATGTGCAGATTTCTAATACATGAGTACAGGATATTACAAAACAAACATTACAGTGCTTCCGTTCCTCGAACAAGGTAGAGCATTTCTTATATATTGAGAAATTTAGATTAAATATTATAGTCCAGACATATGATCTAAAACAATAATTCGTAAATTTAAGCACAAAACTTAATCATAAAGAAAAATCTTTTGACTTCAATATTTTCTAAGGTTAATAGAAAAAAAAAATTTAAGACAAGTTTGGTAGGCCTGTGGTCTACAGGAACACTCTGTATATATAAGTTGTACAGTACATATGTATGAGGGTGGAACAGACTCTACACAGTGAGTAGAAATAAACGTTACGGCACTTATACTTCTTGATTATCTCTTTTGCGCGACCTTACCAGCAAATCGACGATATTTCTCAAAGCGATCAACCTGCCTGCAAGTAATTACCGAGGACTCGTCACGTCTCCATTAACAAGACAAGAAAGGAGAGTGCTGGGATCTCGCTCCGTGAGACATGAAACTGCTTCTCCTCAAATGAGAGCATTGCATTCGAACCGTCACGTTAACTGCTCAATGTAAATCCTCGCACTTCCTGTTTATAAAGTTAGATGGTTATGGAAACATTAGCGCGACATTTGTGTGTAGCATTAACATTAATAAAATTGTTAATACTGAATGCGACCATTATAATCTTAGTAGGTGGAGACACGAGAGTTGGTGAAATGGTAATTCTTCAAATAAGACGATATTTCAGTTGACATATAAATAACCTACATATGTTCTATTACACAGTGTAAAATATACTGAAATTGACTTACCATTGTTCTCCGAATACTTATCAGTGCAACCCAAAAGAATAAAAAGCACAACAGCACTTTAGACATATGGTTCCTACCCCAAACATGAATTTGGTTATAAAACTGTTTCAATGAAACAAATATTAGAAGCACAATAAAGCACAATTTTTTTAATAAAGCATGAAAACATAATATTTAAAATAGAGCATAATTCTTGGACAATGAACTGCCTGCTTCAATGCACTATTTATAACAATTGTGACCAACAATTATTAATGTTAAAAATACTCACATTAGAATGAGAAGCTAGTTTTTTCGACTATGGAAATTTCAAACTTAAGAATTTAAGTTATATTTTAACTTCTTAACTACAGTTATATTTGCAATTTTGTGAGGAACAGGACAACAATTAAAATAACATTTTTAGATTATTTTACGACGCTTTATCAACAGCTTAGGTTATTTAGCGTCTGGATAAGAAGAAGGTGATAATGCCGGTGAAATGAGTCCGGGGACCAGCACCGAAAGTTACCCAGCATTTGCTCATATTGGATTGAGGGAAAACCCCGGAAACAACCTCAACCAGGTAACTTGTCCCGACCGGGAATCGAACCCGGGCCACCTGGTTTCGCGGCCAGACGCGCTATTATAGAGTTCAAGTTTAACGGTCTTATGGCCAGTTCACACTTTGAATCAGAAGGGTTCACATCGATTTGATAACAGCAAGCAGAAAACATCTGTAACTGCGATACAAAGGGTTCGCGAGTATCCTACAGACAATTTTGTGGCTGAAAAGGGAATAATTTTTGTGTACCTTACGTTCAGAGTGTATTAATTTCGAAAAACAAAATCCATTGTACAGAAACTTGTGGAAAGTTTTAAGCATAGATCTCGGAAACAGAGATGGACAGAGTTCAACTTCAGGTGGTCCTAGCAACGTACGTGCCAGTACGATACCTCAAGTATGGCAGTGTATGGAAAAATCCAAGGATAATATGAAAGATTTGTGGAAGCATTCACTTCTGCCGGTATTCCATTGCATGTCTTCCGTAACCAACGATTTCTTCAGTGGATAGCAACAGCTACATGTATGCAGCCGGCTCCTAGTGAAACCACTCTAAGAAGGTATCTTGCAAAGTGTGCTGAAGACGACTTTCAGGAAACTAAGTAAAAATGTGAGGGAAATTATATCTATCTAGTGGTTGATGAAACAACAGATATAAAGAATCGTAAGGTGGTGAATATTCTTGTTGCTCCACTGGGTGTTGTGAATGAAAAATCTCGCCTTGTAAAAATAAAAACTGTTGAACACTGCAATGCCTATGTCATAGTAAATTTAATACTTGATACACTATATCATATCGGTGTTCACAGAAGCTATTTTATTGTTTTAATATCAGACAGTGCACCATATATGCTTTCTGCTGGGAGGCGACTGGCTGGAGTTGCACCTCAGTCTTTTACATTCTACACGTTTGGCTCACGTATTGCATCTTTGTGCTGAAGAGATTAGATTTTCACTAAAAATTGCTGATGTATTCATTGCAGCTGTTAAGGCTTCTTTAGCGAAAACTCCAACCAGAACGGAAAGATTGCTGAACTGCCTGAAAGAAACATTTGTTCTACCTCCAGTTCCTGTAATAACTCGCTAGGGGACATGGCTGAAGGCAGGAAAATAACACTGCATCAATTTAAATGCAGTCAAACACTGGATTTACTTGGAAAATGGTGAAGGCAGTGCTGCTGTAACAAAATTGAAGTGACTGGTGAAAATAAAGAACTTGTACCTCAACTCTGAGCTATATCTAAAATTTCTGATGGACTCTGCAATCAAATTCAGGTTTTGGAATCAGATAATCAAGATGCAATAAAGGTCTAGATTCTTCTATCATCAATTCTTCAAATGGTTCAAAGTTTAGGTGTAACGTGTAAAAAATTGGTAGGATATATGAATGAACGTCATCCTGTTCTAAATTTCTGGAAGGAAGTTCAGAATTTGGAGCCAACATCAGCTGTTCCTGAGAAGATTTCTTCGGTTTTTACTTCAGGTGAACTGAAACGTTTCTTTGCCATTGATGTTCCAGTAGAAGAAATATCAACATATGCAGCAATGGTACATGGAGAAAATTTGTTTTCAACTTCTGCTTTATCCTTCTGGCAGAAACATTCCACCATGATGCCTATCCTAAGTAAGCTGGCAATGAAGGCAATTATGGTTCCTCCATCATCTACTTCAGTTGAGAGAAGCTTTTCTATTCTCAATTGGATTTTGAACTCTAAACGTTTATGTCTGACAGAAGAAAACCTACAGTCTCACTTACAACTTGCAATTAATCAAAATCAACTTCAAGAGGGTGTTATTCATCTGTGAGTGACAGTGACAAGTATGATTAGATTTTCATTCATTTCATGACTAGATTGCTTATAGTGTATTCTTTTATAAACTTAATACCTATACTGCAAACTAACAGTAGTGACAAAAAATTGAGTTTGATGACATACTTAAATAGTATTAGACTTAAGTTTATTGGTATAAAAGACATTATTACCTATTATTTTTGTTGAAAGAAATTTAAAATGAAGCATAATTTAAAAAAATATAAAGCAAAAATAAATCATGATGTGGGTTGCTCTACTTATTAGTTAATAGGTGAGATTTGAACGACAGTAAATACTCGTACTTTGCTAAAGAATGCGTTGCGATTTCCGAACATTTGTTCTGGTTTCAGCGTATCAGGATATTCCTATTGCCACATAACAATACAGAATATATATACCTAATATTAATCCATTATTGTTATACTAGAATATGTAATCACAATATCGCATCGAAATTATAATATTGCGGTAGTCACAAATGCTGCGGATACGATATAGGGTCATTTTGGTACATCTCCACACTTTTAACAAAAGTTGCCATTGCGAGGACTGTTCCTAGTGAAAAAAGTTCGAACTATACGAGATCTGTATTGACTGTGTTTGTAATCTCTGTGTAAGTGAATATCGTGGCTTCAACCTGTTTTACGTTCACAGAAGGCAATAAATACAATACATGTGAGTTACACTTTCCTTTCCGGTCATGATACATAATATACCGTCTATAGTTTATTGTACTTTGACTGAACATGCGTCATATTAGTAGATGCACAAATTATTGTATATATATATATATATATATATATATATATATATATATATATAGTTTACAAGTTAGTGAAGGCGCCAAAGTGATTGCCTCAAACAATTTATCTTTATTTCGGGTGTGCTGTGATTTTTTGAATGAAGGTGTATGTCGGGAAGATTCCGACACTGTGTTTTAGGGCGATCTCAACATGTGTCGTGTTCTTGCTGATTTTGCTTTTGGTCTTTCTGATATCACCTGCAGCACTGTCTCTATAAAAAAATTGTTTTTTTTTTTTTTTGTCTTAGAAGAGTTCGAAATTCTTCATAGAGTTTTAGTGCTACTTTATCCGTCTCTCTGTTTTTCTTTCTGTGTGTCTGTCTGCATATATGAAACTACTCGTCTTCAATTCCACCAATATTAATTAAACTTTATGTTTTAATTTTCATTGATATCAGACAAATATGAAAATTCACAACTCTCGATAAAAACATGAAAGATGAATTTATTAGTTCCGAATATTCTTCGCCTTAAATCTGAAGGCTATATGGATTAATAATTAACGCAAGGGAATTGACATCCTGACGCACTGCAGTATAACATGTTTGAGTTAGATCTGATTCTAGCCGAAAATTGAGGGTGAAATTCGCGTTGAAGAGGATATTAACACTCCCTCAAGAACACCACAGACACCATCTGCACAAGGACATTTAGGCTCATCTAATTCCACAACTACTGATACTTCCTTTGAAAAACTGTCGTCAGTTTCCCTGCTAAGATTTTCATGGTAGCAAAAGAGTGAGAAATGTGCAAGACTCAAAAGTAGTAATGTCTGAAAACAGCTAAAGGAGACTAAAAAGAAAAAAAAAAATGTTAGGCTTTCCACAGATGGAAGCCATCTAATGCTCGGCTTGTATGGGGAAGAAGCTAGTTCATCAAATAATCTGGACAATAAAAAACGTTATTGTCCTGCGTATAATGGGTATTACTACTATCACAATGCTATAGAATTTTGATTTCAGTGTGTTAAATAATGCCAAAATATGATTGAAGACCTCCCTCGAAAAAGGATGTAGCATCAAATTAATGAAATATGTGACTTCGGTGAAAAAAGTATTTTGAAGCATTCACTTGTAACAATAAATTACTGGATGCAATAACTGAATAAACTTTTATCCTTGATTAGTCAAATGGTTCTGCTAGTAAATAGAGGTCTAACGAAATGTGCCTCTCAAATTATTTTTTCTCCTGTAACGTGTATTATAGATCTGTTGCTTACACTCTCATTCGGGAGAGGTCTTCAACTGTTTCACGAGGTATATCTGGAAAATAGCACCGATGAAAAATTCACATATCCCCAACGTGAGTAAGGGCATTATAAGATATTTAGATACTGGTATATTTCAGGAGCAAAATTTGTGTTGTCAATGTTGGGTTTTAAAGTGATCCTATGTTTGCCATACTATGTCGAAATCTCCCCCATTATGGGAGGAGTTGACACTTCTGCATATTTTTATTTTTATAAATACAGATATGTAACATTATCACATTAGCACCAGATATGTGAAATGTACGGAAAACAAATTCATACATATTAGGGGATAAAATTTGAATAAAATTTGCAAAAATTGGTACCAAAATTGACGCTTTTCCTTAGCGTGTCGAGATGCTCCTAGACTATCCTATATTCCCTAGGAGAAACTGACATACAGACAAACGCACAGACTGACACACACATACAGACACACACGCATACACAGACACAGAGGTAGACACAGAAGGACGTGCAGACAGACAAAGACAGACATAGACACGGACGGACGGACGGTCATACAAACAGACAGACAGACAGATAATCTGCTATGTGATATTAGGAAACCGTACTGAATAATTTGTGAATGTCTTTAATATTTAAATAGGACTCGATACTGACGTTTCTGCTACATCACTCAGTTTTCTAGAATTTATAGACTTAATTTTTATAGTTAAACAATTTTTTTATTATTTGTGAATGCGTTATATAAACCAAACCTTTTTAATACGAAATGAAATATCTACAGTAAAAATCTTAATATTTACCATTTTACTATCATTCTATTGCAATTAATTAAAGGGTGATAGTGGTCATAATAGAAATAATAATAATAATAATAATAATAATAATAATAATAATAATTATTATTATTATTATTATTATTATTATTATTATTATTATTATTATTATATTGCAAGGATTGTACTGTTCTCAATTTTTTTCCACGTTTTATTAAAAATTTTATACAAACACGAAATTCAGGAACTACGGGATTCCTTGTCCATGTGGTCAGCAATGCTGAATATTCCACGCTATGACAGCCATGCCCAAGAATTTTAAAATAAAACTAATTTGTATCTCCATGCTTACGTAACTCTTTTAAATTTATAAAGGGGAGCTGTGCATTTGGTACACTAACAAGCAAATATTCTCATGAGGACAGATAAATGTTCCAAATGTTGTTAATGTCAAAACAAGTGCTTACAATATATAAATTTTGGCCACTCAAGCACAAAGTCGTTCAGATAAGTTTCCCTGATCTCGTTTATAGGAAAGAAACACAATTTCATGGAAATATTTATTGGAACAGCTGCAGCATTATTGTTGGTCTATTTTTCAACATATTCCCCAGCGGAATTGAGATATTTGTCATACCATGGGATCAACAGAGAGATGCAGACGCTGTCAAACACTGGTTCCGATCCCAAGCGGCAGCTTCTTCGACACAGGGATACAAAAGTTTGTCCCACGGAATGACAAATGTCTCAATTCCGGTGGAGAATATGTGTTGAAAAAAATAGCTCAACAATTGCTATATCTGTTCCAATAAATTGTATTTTCTTTATGTAAATTGCCCAGAGAAACTTACTTTCTGAACGGCCCTCGTAATTGCCCTCGAGTGACGAAAATTTCCTTAAGCACTTGTTTTGACCCCATGAGACAATTCGTTTCAGAAAGTCCATGCTCTCCTGCAGAAATGATTCAAGCATGTCATCATTCGCTGGCCCTTACGGTCGTCTGTCAGGTTCTTAGGCACCCAGCGGGACTGACTTTATGAAATTTCAATATGTCATGCACGCTGTCGTACACCGCACCGTATGAAATGTTGAACTGCTGAGATAAGGTTCGCAGTTGAATCTGCCGGTCATTCAAAATGTTTGCTTGTAATCGGGAGACTTGCCTCTGTCTGTCTCTTGTGAGCTGTCAAACTGGGGTCAGAGGGGTGATATAAGTTGCCTCCAAGGGGACTGTTTACCTCATTATAAGTTCATAAATTTCCTCCTGTTTATTATCCGTCCGAGTCGCATCTCGGTTTCCCCCACCCGTTTCTGCTGACCTCTGTGCAAACGCTTGTGCCTGAACTGTCTTGGCTATTTCCTGAAACATTATTTGCTGTTCGGAATTTAATTTCTACGCAATATTACACAACTGTTTAAAATAACTTGAAGAAATATGCCACATTAAGTGACACGCGATTTCCTCCGTTTCGATGACCCTGCGACGCAAAAACTCGGACGGACAGTACTAGAGATATTGTACGTAAATTGCTTAGGACGTCCAATCTTCAAATTCGCCACTGAGTGCATCTCGCACGGTACTACTTGTTCATCCGTCACAATGACGTCATTTCATTGAAAACTTAACTATTTTTTCAACTCCAGCCGTCCAAATATTTGTCACATCATTGAAGTTCTTAAACAAATACAGAGCGACCCTATACGTCGCTTACAAGCCTAGGCTAAAGGAAGAAATTTATTTTGCGAAAATAAATATTTTTCACAAAATAAAATACTTATACTTACGCGAGAACAAATTACTCGACTCGAGTCTGTAAGAACTGTCTGTTTTAAATTCCTGCCTTTTAAAGAAGTTAACAATTAATGTTTTAAACACATTTTAAGTATTATGACCAAGTTTTTCGAACTGAAGCTGACCAATATTTTAATCAAAGTGAATCACATTTTTAAACATACCAGTAATTTGTTCGAATTATGCCCTTGAGCCTAAATTACTGACAGTCCTAAGTCTGCAAATGGGAAGGAAAATGTTGATTTAAGTGACGTGTTTACGAATGGGAAGCACTTTCACACTCTCAGGTAAAGAAGAGGCAATTTACGTACAGTAGCTCATATAAACAAGGGATAATTTACGTGATTTTTCACCTGTTGAGGCAATTTACCGTGTCCGGTCAGTCTACTGTTCGAAGAAGTGTCTGCATTTGTGTGTGCCTAACGATTTAAATTTCTTAGATTGACTGTAATTATACTAGCTACAACATTTTTTCGCGAAGAGTTCATTTTCTGCTTTCAAAAGAATAAAAACTTACTGCAGGTCAGTAAAAGGACAAAAGCAACTGTCACCGTTAATTCTGGGGTCCATTAAGAAAACAGTGTTTATGATAAGGAAGTTGGAAGCAACTGCTACCGATCAAATTATGATGATTTTAGAAAGTGACACAGAGGAGAGGAACTGTTTCTAAATAAAGAACGGAAATTTAAGACAAAATATTTTAACCATACGGAATTCCTAACAATTATTTTTATATGTATGTATACAGAGGTTTTATAAAAGATTGTAACAATTGATTTGTACTGACACATCGCCGGTAATCTTACAGTCGCACCAGCTATATGTTGGGCGAAGGTAGCGGTCATGGCTTCCAATCCCATTCATAGCATGAGTATTTGTTATAATTGCCATGTTACTTGGATCGAGGTCCGACATCACGCTGTTGGTCCCGCCTTGTGTCTGCCTAAAAATTTCGGACATTAACTTAAGGCAAACACTGTTAAGTAAATGAGAAACCTTCGGAAAAATAACCATGCTTCAATCTCACATCTAATCCAGCACTACTCTAACCGTGGCAAGAGCACATCTAACCAGAATTTGCCACTATAGTCAGCAAAGATGAACTACTTTGTCCAAAAATAAGTCAGATAAAAACATGGAAAATGAAACTGTTCTATCCACGTCAATATATGAAACTTTCTCTTCATATCCTGAATCTTTCTCGGGTTAAACGAAATAATCTCTTCGGGGATTTGTCGCAAATTACTGCACATTCATGATAGTTGTGACGTAAATACGTCTATGCTGAAGGTTGATTCGAAATGAAGTGAAAGTCACAAAAATGTGTAAGATCCAGCCAACTTCAAATGTCAATTGATCAAGTCAGATTTTTTGTGTAATATTCCAAGTGTCCTTTGGTTTACCACGCGGTCCGTTTCACTCCGTTCTGTATATAATGTGCCTCATAGCGGTCGTAGTGAGACAAGTGACCTTCAGGATATGAGCTCACATAAATGCTAAAATGATTCCCAAGGACCCTATCAAGAATGTGATTTTCATCTTGTACCTTTTAATTGATAATTCTTAATTTCTTCCTCTTTTGATTTATTTATTGGCTTATTGGTTCTTGTTATTTATTGACTTATTTATTTGTTTATTTATTTATTGCGACTGCATGCTTCGCCCCTATTCCAATGTGGTAGCTTTTAGGTTATGTGTTCATTTTCGGCTTTCCTTTCCGAAATTCTTTAATATTCCTTCATATGGAACGGCGAAAATCGGAATGACACAAGTGGTCAACATGCTTGGAGCTCTAAAAGACACTTCCTCTCAGCCTCAATTTTCCTTGCAAATAGGCGTTTTCGCGTACATTTTAAATGTTTCTATCCTCATTCCTCCTATTTATTCATAAGAAGAAAAGCTTTTTCATACAGTTCGTCTCTCTCCATTTTCTGTCTAACAATTCGATAGGGTGTATTTAAACTACTGCGGTTCAAGATTTAATAGTTGAACATGAGAAATCATATTTTGGATAATTTTGACACGTCTATATAGAAGGGTCGTTGCGCCTGAAAAAATATTTAATAAAAGTTGTATTTACGTAAAAATCTTTGGAAACTAAGGTTTCACTCTCAAGTTTTATCACCGCCGCAGAATTTTTTACTATTCGGCTTCCTGTCTGTTCCACGTAGGCCTACTCCTTGTTTTCATGTCGTCAGCTCTGGTTTTAAAATATTTGTGTTCATCAAATTGTAATTAAAATCAGTGAAATTTTCACATACCGTTAATTAAAATAGCAGTCGTCTTCAGTGATGTAGCACAAACTATCCCGGCCGCTGAATCGCGGGCTAAAACCCAGCCAAGAACTGTGTATTTCAAATTATGATAAAATCCTTAGCATGGCTTCATCCGCGAGGAAAATAAAGCTGTGGTTTCCTTATCATAAATAAAATGTACTCTACGTAGAGGAATTCTGTACCTGAAGTGGGCTGCAGACAAATTTGTCGGCCATTTTTCACCCGCAAAGTAATTTGGTGGTAGCACAATGGGCCCATATCAGTGGCCTAAGTGTGTGTCTTTTCATTCTAAATTTCACACAATCTCAAGATCAACCGTCTAATGGTTGTCATATTCACCGCAAATATCACATGTTCAATCCAGGCCGAGAGTTATGAATTTTAGGCACACAGGAGAGAGGGGAACATATGAGTATAATATATATTACATTCCTTCCAAGATAGTATTTCTAAAAGTATGACGAATAAAAAGTATAACGACATTTTATTTCTTAATAGAGATGATATTGTGATGTTGCAAAAAATTTATGAAGAGATTTTCGAAAAAATAAAAATTTTCTATCATTAAGAATACTGTTATCGGAAATGTGATTCTGTGTATAGGATAAGGTTGCCTAATTCCATGACATACTTAATAAAGTATATATTTATGCCAAAATTGTAATGAAATTTTTCAAATAACACCTAAATGACGTTATTTGGACCTTTCGCTACAGTTTTTACAACATTCATTGTCAACAGTTTCACAAGTTTGGTATATAATGTATGATTCTTCATTGTTATACATTGACTCCTAAATCCGTGATAGGGATCCAATTTCCGTGATATTGGTTTCCTAATTCCGTGAGTGATATCCTAATTCCGTGATACTAAAATAATCCTCATTAACTGCTTAGAAAACAAAGGTGTATTTGGAAAAACACATTAAAATTTGAAAGGCATGTTGGTCCGACAAGTTAACAAATTTAAAGAAATAAATATCAAAAGTCCTTCAATAACTGTCTATTCAAAATACAAAATATTGCATAGGTTACATGAACGTATCTTTGACTAGCGCTTTCGCTATTATAATAGCATCTTCAGGTCAGACTTGCGTGATGTTAAGCTTTTCATATAAAGACGTAGATGGACAAGTAACATCGAAATGTGTCAAGGTACATGACGTGAGAATATAAAAGTACAATGATAAGAAAAACAAGTAAAATTTGACTTATGAACAGTCGAATATATATATATATATATATATATATATATATATATAATATATATATATTATATATGACAGTTACACCTTCATGAGGTCTAAAAAATTAATACATAAAAGTATTTGGAGTTGAAGCCTGCAGAAACATGTATGCAGGTTATAGATCAAAATTTGTTTAAAAATTGAAGTCTGCAAAACATATATGCAGCTTAAAATTGAGACACAGACAGTTAAAAGAATAACAAATTAAAATATTGTTTTGCATCAGTCATCACGACGTGGCAGCACATTGTAAAATCTGCAAAAATCAATAATACGTTTTAGTGAAGGGACCTGTATAGAAAACAGAAAGAAAAATGAAGTGACGATAAACCACTTACGAGATCTTTGGTGTTGGCGTAGTAAAAGAAGTAATGTTGCCTGGTCGGTAGCGTGGTAATGACTGGTGCAATAACACAGTATGAGAAAAAACACGTCATGGCGTAAGTGGAGGGGGGTACGTGCCGCAGTGAGAAGAGCTTCCATTGGCTAATTTAAATAAGGGGTTACCGGAACTAGGTAATTGTTCATTAATTAATGAAACAGTATTATTAAGCGATTTAGCTATGTAAAATTCTTCAGCAACTAAATTAAAGGTTCCATTACTGATGGGTTTTAAAATCTGTAAAGCGTCGGACATTTTTTGAAGTTCATGGTTGTTCTCAATCAAATGGGTTGCAAATTTGGATTTATTACGATTGTGACGGAAATCTGCTTTATGCTCAGAATATCTCGTCCTAAAATTCTTTTTAGTTTGGCCAATATACTTTTTTGGACAATTCTTACAATGCAGCATGTACACTCCACCACCAGCATATTTATCAAAGTTACAAATATTGTTTGAAGTAACATTATTAAGTTTATTACCTGTTCTAAAAGAGACCTTTACATTTTCTTTTTTGAAAAAATTATGCAACTTGTATGATACATTATTATAAAAAGACATTGTGTTCCAGTATTTAGATTTTTTATTATCAGTCAAGGGCGTGAGCGTAATATCTGAACTCTTGTTTAAAAGAGATTTTCTTTTAGAAAGAAGTCTATCTATCAATTTTTTATTGAATCCATTTTCTATTGCAAGTCCTACTATATATTTGTATTCTTTTAAATAGTTTTTCTTGGAAAGGGGGACATTCAACAATCTATCAATTAAGAAAACGAAAGTACTATGCTTATGAGACTGGGGATGGCTGGATTGGCAGTGAATAGTATGGGTAGTGTTTGTAGGTTTTCTAAAGATATCGTAATCGAAACTTTTATGTTTTCTGATGACTTTTAAGTCTAAGAAATTTATAGATTTGTTACATTCAAGTTCTATGGTAAATTTTAAGTTAGGATGTAAACTATTAAAGGAATGCAAGATACCTTCATGGGTGTCAGCATGACTCTCAAAAACTAACAAGGTGTCGTCAACATTTATGTTGTAAGAAATGATGTTATGTTTAGCAGCAAGTTTTTCGATATGTTTGTCTTCCAAGCTCTGTAGAAATAAGTCGGCTAAAAAACCGGAAAGAGAGTCACCCATTGCTACACCTCGAGTTTGTAAGAAATATTTATTGTCGAAACGGAAATAATTTTGTTTTGTGCAAACAGAAAGCAACTGCATTAATTCATTGATGATTTTTTCATCGGTGTTAAGTTTCAATTGTTTCAATATGTTTTGCAGACTTCAATTTTTAAACAAATTTTGATCTATAACCTGCACACATGTTTCTGCAGGCTTTAACTCCAAATACTTTTATGTATTAATTTTTGAGACCTCATGAAGGTGTAACTGTCATATATATATATATATATATATATATATATATATATATATATATATATATATATATATATATATATTCGACTGTTCATAAGTCAAATTTTACTTGTTTTTCTTATCATTGTACTTTTATATTCTCACGTCATGTACCTTGACACATTTCGATGTTACTTGTCCATCTACGTCTTTATATGAAAAGCTTAACATCACGCAAGTCTGACCTGAAGATGCCATTATAATAGCGAAAGCGCTAGTCAAAGATACGTTCATGTAACCTATGTAATATTTTGTATTTTGAATAGATAGTTTTTGAAGGACTTTTGATATTTATTTCTTTAAAACACATTAAAGTAATGGTATATTGTTTTAATATGAATTAAGAAAGAAATTACAACATAAAAAAGAGCCTAAGTGACAAATTTCATAGAAAATACACTTGTGTAACTACAGGAATACATATTACATATTGATATATTATAAACAAATAAACTGAAAGTTAAATTCAATACAAAATTAAATTTGAATAAGTTGAATTATAACACGATTATTTCTCATTATTTATATTCCTAACAATAGCAATAAATAAATTAAATATATGCCCTATTATTTTATTATAATTATAATTGATGTTTTCTATAACTTCTTTCTATTATTATTTCCACTAACTATTTTCTTTCATAGACATTAATTTTCACAATTTAGCGTTGGCATCACTGGTCGAGTGAACAAGGAAGGAGAAATATGAAAATAAATACGAAAATGGAAAAGCTCCTGTAACATTGTTATTGTCTGATAATGTTTAAATAATCATACACATTAATTCAGCTGACTATAATCTACAATAATATATCATTTTTATAATGCTATATTAATTCTTACCTCAAATATAAAATATTTTTTCAGGAGCGGTCACAAGAGAAAGGAACACTTACTGGTCAACCACCTTGCACTGAACAAAAGCTTCTGCAGTCGACTGCTTCCATTCAAAAGGCGGGTAGTCAACAGAATTGAAAAGAAGACATCTTCTGGCATCTGTTAGGTGTTTCAAAAACTTCAGAGACCACAACTCCATGGCAGCAATTGAAATTTTATCACGGGATTAGGGGTATCACGGAATTAGGCACCTTTACCCTACCATTTGCCCGACCATCCAGCATCCAGCATACAGCGTTTTTTTTTCCTAAATCATTGGATCATTTTGTCCATGTTTAGTATTTAATATATTTATAGGGCTAATATATAGTTAACAACTTTAGTAAAACATAAAAAAAAATCAATATTTTAAATCAAAAGGACAAAATTACAATGAATTCGAAATCGATCCAAATGATTTTCTTAATTTGTTTCTTACGGTAGATGCACACATCGAAATGAGTATCGCAATGCGTTTCCTGAGTCATACACTTCGAAGAAATTAATTGTTAATTGCATAAAATATTTCCACTTTCCATTACAAATATCTAAGTCCAAATGGCTTGCAAATCAAGAAACACGTAATTATTATTTTCAGTGAAGAGAGTCTCATAGTAATAGAATTCAGTCGCCCAGAATCAAACTACGCATTATCAAGAAATCTGAATTATCAGATAAGACGAAAAACTAGTGCAGTTAGACTCCAAACGGTAAATTTGCTACTAAATTTAAGGCAGATAAATTCCAGTTTGACTTCAGACGAGCAGTTTATCATATTCCCGGCAAAATTCTGCACTGAAACATACCTTAAAACCATATTTCGTAATTCGGAGAAAGTACAGTTTAATTCTAGGTGACTCAATGAGCAACCATTGTCACAAACCTAGTTTACGATGTAAGAACCAAAGCAGAAACTGGTATGTATAGTCATTCGAATGCAATTTCAAACTTAAAAATGTTATAATAATAATAATAATAATAATAATAATAATAATAATAATAATAATAATAATAATAATAATAATAATAATAATAATTTATTTAACCTGGCAGAGTTAAGGCCATACGGCCTTCTCTAACACTCGACCAGGAGTAAAAACTGCGTTATAGAAACACTACAAATTTACAAAGTACACACAAAACTGAATAAGATAATAATAATAAAATGTAAACAACAAGTAAGAAGAAATCAGACATAATATATAACATACAGAAAGAAAGAAAAAATCATAATAAAATGTGAACAGCAGGTCAAAAATAAATGAGGCCTACAAAGTATAAAAAATTAAGAAAATTATTGATGATAATAATAATAATAATAATAATAATAATAATAATAATAATAATAATAATAATAATAATAATAATAATAAATAAGAATAGTAATGATAATAATGATGATAATATTAATAATAATAATAAATAAAATAATAATAACAGGCCTAATAGTAATAATAATACTAATAGTAGTAATACAATAGTGCAGTACAAAGCATACAATGAATACAATATTTTTAAGTATACACAGTAAGGAAAATTATGTTTATATATAGCTCAACTTATCACATTAGAGATATACCATTATCGGAAAATATGAAAACAAAAATATAAAATAAGTTAAATATCACTAGAACATAAAAAAAAATGTGAATACGTGGAAACATGCAATACAACACTTGTCATAATAGTAAGTTACTTTGGCAACTCGTCATAAGATAATTTTCTAACTTGGATTTGAAAGATTTCAATGTTCGGCAGCCCTTGACTTCAGGCGGCAGAGAGTTCCAGCGACGAGAGGTAGCAACAGTGAAAGATGAGGAATACAGAGATGATGTGTGAAGTGGAATTTCTAGCGTGTTATCGCGTTGTGATCGAGTATTAATATTATGATAGCGAGAGAGAGTATGAAAACGAGCGAATAAATAAGAGGGGGATGAAGTGTGCATAATTCGATATAGGAGAGAAAGTGAGTGTTATACCGGTATGCGGAAGAAAAATAAACAAAACATCACTGTGTTGGGCTAACAATGGCGTTTTCATTTCTTACTTTCCACATTGCAATAGTTATCACTTGTTAATCAAAACATCAGTGACTTTATTGGTATTGGCATCCAACAAGGAAAACTCAGTGCGCAGAAACTAGCGGGCGTAAGGGTACGGCCACACGAGCTACATTTGTCGCAGGTTTTCTGCTACAAATGAAGCTGCCGTAATTGTCGCAAAATGGGTGGCCACACGGGCGCTACAATTACTGCTAGTTTCTGCGTTAAATGTCGCTACGTGTGGCCACATGACATGCCACACGTAGCGACATTTGTAGCAACTTTTTGCGACAAATGTAGCTGGAATTATAGACCGCATTGTGTTAAATGGAAGCGGCCACACTGAGCAGTAAGTGTAGCAAGTTTGGCGCCGTCTGACATGTTAAGTCTATTCGTGACCAATAATTTCTCACCTTAAACGAATTAACATTGTTGTTAGTTACTGGGAATTTTTTTATTATAAAATGCATATTTTTTAACTTTAAATTTATATTAATATTTATTTCCGCTTTACTAATTCCCAGAGGAGACTCAGCGAGTCAAAGAATATACATGTCAAAAGACTTTTACCTACTAACTGACAATACATAAAGAATAAATATCATGCAAAAGAAAACAAAAAAAAATTGTAATAAAAGTAAAAACAACCGTGTAAAATGAATAGTTATGCTTTAATTTTTTAGGAATGAGATAGAAAGCGAAAATCAAATGTCATGTAAAGGACACACAAATTAAGACTTTAAAAAGAGTGAAATAACAAATCAAAGTTATTCATTTTACAGTAGAGAATTACAATAATTTAGCGCAATGTAAATTTACAAATGCGTATGGATAGACGCGTAAGCTAATTTTAAATACTATTTTCTTAATCTTATTTCTGTTTTTTTGTTACTTCACCAGAAGTTACAGATTAGACATGCTCTTCCCTTTCCAATACGTGCATTTCTGAAGCATCTCCAAGTAAAAAGGAGTTTTAAACATGACCCAAAACACAACTCAAAGAGGCAATCTGTTTGTAACATATTTGAGAGATGTCTTGTAAAAGAATTGTGTCTTTTTTTTTTTTACCAAATGAAGTCGCTGCGAAGGGTTTACTGGTACGCTATTGTATAGATTTTATTATCAAAGGAAACCTTTGGTCGAAAATGAAAGAAAAAAATGTGTACTCTCAAAGAACGGTATTTTGAAAAGAATCTAAGTAAACACATCTAACATAAAAGTTCTCTTTTTCTTGGTTTTGCAGAATTCTTATTGGACGTTGCGGCAATTTAAACTTGACCCTTATATCCCAAAATACAACTCAAAGTGGAAATGTCTTTATAACACAATAATATTTATAAACAATATTGATTTGTGATGTCTGTCCTGCAAAAGAATTGTACGTTTTTTTTTTACCAAACAAATTGCTGTGAACGGCTTGCTAGAACGCTTTTGTATACATTTTATTATTGAAGAATTATTTAGGTCGAAATTGAAAGAAGAAAAATGTATGTACTTTTTAAAGAAAGATATTTTGAAGAGAGTTAAAAAATAGGGAACTTAGCCTGGACTATACATAAGCGAAGCAATATTTATTGGCACCGTATTGTTAGTAACAAAATGTGTTATATATATTGGCATCGTATTGTTATAAATCTGTCATGATAATAATTTCCCATCTAAAAGTCAATCTCCCTCTCTACTTCACTCCCTCATAAACACAAGTTAATTCTGTTGTTATGATTACATATACATACTGAGAATTTCAATCATTAAAAAAACGGGTTTTCCTTCAAATTTGAGAATGCCTTTCTCCCATTGTAGGCCTACATCTTATCCTATAGAAAACAGAGTTTGCGTCCTTTTAAACATGATAGATCACGTTTTTCACATTATTAAATTTCGGGGGAGGGGGAAACTGAAATGTGAATCTTAGGGTATGTTACAGTTTCATGTCTCAAAGTTTTTTTACCAACGAAAGAAAATGTTAACGCTAAAAGATAAGCTGGGTGGTACAAATTGCGATATCTTATAGCTAATTCGAGGGACAAATTTCACTGCACTCATCAATGTCATTTGTTTTATTTTTAAATACATTAAGCCTGAATAAAATGCCAAGGTGTTGTATGCCTGGCTGCAAATTCAATTCCCAGAAAGGAACTTAGTGGCGATATTTACTTTCCTTCTGGTGAAGTAACAAAAAAAACAGGAGTAAGATTAAGAAAATAGTATTTAAAATTAGCTTACGCGTGTATCCATACGCATTTGTAAATTTACATTGCGCTAAATTATTGTAATTCTCTACTGTAAAATGAATAACTTTGATTTGTTATTTCACTCTTTTTAAAGTCTTAATCTGTGTGTCCTTTACATGACATTTGATTTTCGCTTTCTATCTCATTCCTAACAAATTAAAGCATAAACATTCATTTTACATGGTTGTTTGTACTTTTATTACAATTTTTTGTTTTCTTTTGCATGATATTTATTCTTTATTTATTGTCAGTTAGTAGATAAAAGTCTTTTGACATGTATATTCTTTGACTCACTGAGTCTCCTCTGGGAATTAGTAAAGCGGAAATAAATATTAATATAAATTTAAAGTTTAAAAAATATGGATTTCATAATAACAAATTCGCAGTAACTAACAACAATGTTAATTCGTTTAGGCTGGAAAACTATTGGTCACGAATAGACCTCATGTCAGACGGCGCCAAACTTGCTACACTTACTGCTCCGTGTGGCCTCTTCCATTTAACTCAGCGCGGTCTATAATTCCAGCTACATTTGTCGCAGAAAGTTGCTACAAATATAGCTGCACGTGTAGCCACCCATGTCGCTACGTGTGGCCACCCAACAGCAGTAAATGTCGCAGAAAAAATGGACCCGGACCCATTCGAGTTGCGACACGACCTTGGGATGCGCCAAACTTGCTACATTTACTGCTCCGTGTGGCCGCTTCCATTTAACTCAATGCTGCCTATAATTCCAGCTTCATTTGTCGCAGAAAACGTGCTACAAATGTAGCTCGTGTG
The DNA here is from genome assembly GCF_040183065.1 of Periplaneta americana. Taxonomy (NCBI): domain Eukaryota; kingdom Metazoa; phylum Arthropoda; class Insecta; order Blattodea; family Blattidae; genus Periplaneta; species Periplaneta americana. Next base: position 84,212,124 of record NC_091130.1, on the reverse strand, counting down.
GCCGTATCCTAACTGTATCGCGCAGATGACGTATTCTCCCATTCCCTGCATGCTCTCACGCCTACTGCAGGAAGGTAAGAGGGATATAGCATGCGCGCCGCTAGGATTTCGAGCTGAGTTTTTCTTGTAGGATACCTATACTATTACATGAATTTTGAAGGTTGAAGTCATGATTCTATCTTTAAATATTAGCGTTCAACTTGTCAAATGTTATTATGAAAGCAATTTGGAATCTTTCTCAAAATGTGAGAAAAGTTATAACACTTAACAATTCAATACAATGTCAATACTCTATTCAAAATTACAGGGATTTATCAGGAGATTTGAAGAAACTGGTTCCATTGCTGATAAGAAGAAATCTGTTTGTATGTGTGTGTATCTAATGCCTACCCACTTCACTTGAGTGATTTGGTATAATAAGGTATAATAATTTTTTCGGTATGAAAATTACGTTGATGCAGGTAAAGTTCGCATGTTATGCAAACCTGGCTTTCTGGTAGTAGCTCCCTGTAAAGCAGGTTTGAATAATTTCAAGGAAAAATTGTTCTGGGGCCGGGTATCTATCCCGCGACTCTTCGCTTAGCGCAGGAATGCTCTACCGACTGAGCTACTTCAGGAACTATACATGACACCGTCACAATTTTCCATTTATATCCATACAACTCAAATGGGCTGACAAGACGCCAGAATCCAACTTTGAGTACACACAAATTCTGTGTGACTTAAATTGTGGTTCCTGTTAACGTACCTCTAGTAACGAATATATTAAGCAAATATGGCTTTCAGGTAGTAGCTCCCTGTAAAGCAGGTTTGAATAATTGGAGGTACGTTAACAGGAAGCCACAACTTAATTCACACAGAATTTGTGTGCACTCAAATTTGGGTTCTGCGTCTTGTCAGCCCATTTGAGTTGTCTGAATATAAGGGGAAAATTGGGACGGTGTCGTGTATAGTTCCTGGGGTAGCTCAGTCGGTAGAGCATTCGTGCGCTAAGCGAAGAGTTGCGGGATCGATACCCAGCCCCGGAACAATTTTTCTTTGAAATTATTCAAAGTTAGTATGTGTATACCTGCCTTTATTTCGATTAAATATTGCGCTCTTTTATGTGGTAAAGTAAATTTTTGGTGTTATAAACAGTAAATATGTAAAAAAATAATATAGGTACTTATGCAAGTGGAAACATTGACTGGTATATAAATTAACTTGTGTGATTAGACCTAAGTGCAGTGTTACTGATGTTACTCTTGTATAATCAGACTATCGTTATTTACCGTATTTGTTTTATTAAATTTAAATTATTTCGTCCTTTTTATGTGAGAATAGCCTATATTATTAATAATATGATGTGTCATAATATACATAATTTGAACTAAAAACAAAGAGATAGAAATATATATGAAAATTATAAAACAGTACAGCATAGTTTTCGTTACTATTACAGTACGTAATCTTGTAATTAATTGAAATAAAGCACGCTTCATTACGAAATTCTTGCACATTCATTTATGCATCATTCAATAATTTTCATTTGCAGTGTAAGGATATTTTGATATGTTGAAATTATAGATTGTGTTTACTTGACTTACCTTATTTCTATATTCGCAATTATACATTATAATTAAGCATAACAAATGCAATTTGTCTATACTTCAATTATATTTATTCGCTTCTTATGACACTGCAATTGAAGTATAATTAGTGTAATATGTCACTAGGGCTAAATTAGCGCTGGGGTAGTTCCTTTCGTACTCATGCACTTTGCATATACGAATCTGTGACAGGTTAGGTTTGTTAGTTTAGGCTTTTATTACATCTTGCGTACACGATCAACTGCATCTCCACAAAAATCTCTTATAAGTTCAACGATTTGCACTTCCGAAATCACAGGAACTACCTCAGCACTAGTTTCACCTGTTAATAGTGAGCGATGTATGCAATGGAGAGGAGGAAAAGGAACTGGCCACCGTACCCCATTTTCTCTTGTCTTAGTTGCTTCATGAGTGATGCCTTATTGACCTTCGGTCACTTCGCTAAACGACAGCTGTACTGCAGTGTACTGGAATGCGATAATCCCAAAGCGCTATTACTAGAGCAACTAGATTTGCAAGGTTATGTTATCATGTCGAATGTGATTGTGATAGCACAATTATTCAAATTGCAGACCATTGCTTTAATATATGGATAAATATATTGCTCAATATTTATTTCAGAGTGAAAGCTAGCATTTGTGTTGAGAAATCTTAGTACGAAACACATACTAGTTATAGACATTGATAAAATTTCCTGAAAAAGATCAAGAATGCTTAATGTATTCAGTTTAAATTAAGAAGCAGTTATGTAATATTACCTTTTCTGTCTACTTTTAATGTTCTCCAATTGCCCTACCATTACATACAGTATATGTTATGATGTCATACAGAAATTATATGTAGGTTATGTTTGGATGACATTAAGATTTAGGGATGAAATTAGAAAAGGTCGGAGAAGGCTGGATTTGCAGTGAAAGACCTGTCCTGGGGCAGAAAAACTATGAATGAATGAATAGAGAAACTTTTCTGTGTGTAATTCAGAAGCCAAAAATTATTTGGTTTGGATTAAGATTAAATGCTTTCATTTAGCGATGTATTTTGAATAATATAGTAGCTCCAGAAAATAAGCTATAAACAATAACATCAATCGCGAAGCGAGAAAGTAAATTAGTTATTGCATAAAGACATAAAACTTACAATGAGAAAGTGTCTGCCATCTTCGTAACACTTACTTTTTATCCATACTGTTGCTGCTTCAAGATAATGCAAGACTAGGCCTACATAATAATGAAGTATCGCTGATATCGTTTGTAGAAATCGGCGGTACGTCTTCAGAACACCCACCTTATCATTGAGATCTCACTATTTCAGTTTTTTGGCTATTGCTAGTCATGGAAAACTGCGTGGCAATAGATTTCGAAGTTATGAAAACTTGGAAGTCCTATCATCCAAAATTTTGTTCAAACTGGAGGAAAACTGTCCACAGGATATGTTTCTGAAGTGGACAGAGCATTACAAAAAATATGTACCACATCCCAAGGAAACTACTTGGAACATCAACTTCATACCGACACCAATAATGCGAGCCCAGGAATTTTCAAACAGCGATGGTACTTCCTTCTCGAAGGAGAATTTGTACCGTATTTTAAAATTTCATCTCCAGTACAGTTTTATCCCGCGATATTTGTATTCCAATATGAAATCATTCTCTTTGGGTCTATGGTCTAAGGGTCATTATTAGAGATTTGAGACGAGAATTCCATGCAAATGCATGTTTTTATAGGAACATAGGACATAGCTCAAACTTAGCACTTATTCATTTCATTACTTTCCGGTTTCAAATATGTGTACGTTTTTCCGTGTATATTTGCATGTTTAAGTAATTTTTAGCTTAATAATGCATATAATATACATTATATTAAGTTTAAATGCAAGTTTTAATGGTTTTGAGTGGACACCTCAGTTTATTGATTTTTATGTTCCTTATTTTAGCTTTAGGAATCAGGATTGAAGAACGAAAAGAAAAAAGTAAAAATGCCTAATATAAAAATGAAATAAAATGTTTAGATTTTCACAATAAAATGTTAAGGACCTTTTCCTGGACGGTAGTTCACTTTTACAGCACTTTACCGACGACCCTCTATAGACTACGTGTCGCAAATATATTTATTACGTTGGATAATTTGAGAATAGTAAAGAGGAAATATAGAGGGTTCAAGGAAACTGCCGACAAATAATTTAGGCCAAGATCACCCTCTTTTAGGAAGGTGTAAATTCTCTCCCTTTTCCAGTACTAGTAGCAATTTAGATTCTTCTAATGTAGGAATCATTCGGGAAAGTGTCTTTGCAGTGTGTGTGAACCTCGTAAGTGGTTAATGTGTTAGTCTATTCTGTTCGCGTGTGTTAATGTGGTTCTAATATACCTCCAATTAAAGATTCCAAAAGTGTACTGTTTGCACAGTGGATTAAAGGAAAGGATTTTATTAGATCAGATGGGAATGTCGTATTCTGAGATTGTTGCAGTAAAGAGGTAAGCACTGCTATTTTGTTTTCAAATATTTTCTATGGCAGTTGTTCTTTATAAAAAATTACAAAACTTATTTTAAATAATTAATTAAATTACGATGTCCGTTTATAAATCGTATCTTGGTAATCGTAAGGTCTATTATAATTTCAGATAAAATTTACTAAAAAATTTCAAGTCGTCCAGCATGTTGCATCTGCTTCAAATATTGTAATAATGCAAAAAAAAAGAAAAAAGAAAAATTCTGCAAAGAATTCCGTATATTCCTCAGTTATGCCCGTGGAAAAGTGGGTGTATCTGCGAAGAACAAACTGGACAGGGTCATAAATGTGAACCCGGGCTACGGATTCTTTCGCTCAGTGAAGAAGGTTATTTGTGGCGAAAACTTGAATGAAGAATTTGACCTGACACTGTCACAAATATTGTACGTTCATGCAAGTTTGCACCCATACTTTCTTGCGATGTAGAGAGGTCATTCCCTGCCTACAAAAACGTATTGACTGACAAGCGCAGGAACCTCAAAGAAACCAATTTAGAAATGTTGTTGGTTGTTTACGATGCAAAAAAAAAAAAAGTGAAGTGAAATAAGACATTTGGAACAAAAATGAAAGTGCATATTTTAATGTATTTTTCGCTTGATCGTTCATGTTTCATAGTGTGATAGTGCATGAATGCATGCATATTTTGGGATTTTATAGTGTATGAAATTCTCGTCTCTAGTCATTATGCTAGCCGTTGCATCTAAGTTCGCGGGTTCAAAAGCAATTAGGCATTTAAATCTTGACATGTTCCTGAGAAAGAAAAATAAAAGCTAAGAGTTCCGTGTCATTATGATATGTAAAAGAAACCTATTCTTCATAGAGATCTCCAGGAAAAGGTTTTCGGCCATTTGTGGACCAAGTTTAACTGTTGCAAAACAACCTATGTGGTTGAAATCGTTAATAAACAACCACCACCACCACCACCATGACTACAACAAGCACTACCATAGCCAACACCACTACCATCATCGAGAACTTTGAAGGTGTTAACACAAAATTTTGTCAAGAGATGGAACAAAGGAATTTAGATCACGAAACAGTAGCCTACCCTAAATGCTTCTTGCTCATGTGCTCTAAGGGTTACGAAATGGAAGTGTGAACACAAAGTCATGCTGTATTTATAGCCACAGAAAATATCTTAATCGGTGTTAAAAAATAACATAAAATCGCACTTGATCTGGAAGACCGTCACACCCACGTCAGAGTATGCTAATCGACGGGTTCCCCCTCCCTTTCTGCCGCGGGTTCGCACGCTTCATTCACTCATCTTCGCAAGGGCATCCTTCACTATATAAAGCAAGGCGCGAAAGGTGGCATCCGACAGAGAGCGGTCCAGGTGACTGAGGAAGGAGAAGACAGAATCACAACATGCTGTGCTTCGTAGCAACGCCTGTGAGTACTGCCAACATGACATAGGCCTATTCAAAACTCTGAACACTCTGCTTTCAATAAAACAGAGGCATACAGTGCTCAAAGCAATTGTTACATATCAGTTCATTACAAAATTATGAAGAATTATGGAAATTTATTATTTTTTTTTTTGCTAAAAACTATTGATAAGTTTGTAAGAAACTAATATGTAACCTTCGTTTTTTAGCAGAAAACTTATTTCAAAGTTTGCAATAAAATAATACGCAATAATTTATTTGAGCACTGTATTATTCACAAAACAATAATATCACAATACCTGCTTTCAATTGTTTCATTTCATCTGCTTTCATTTATTTCGAAACATAACAAATTAAGATCGTCAATCTTTAGATTTCTTTTCTGAAAATTCATCCCTGCAAAGTATATATTTGTTTCTGCAAACTGGAATTGGTCTAATTCAGTCATATTTTGAATGTAACAGAACATTTTATAGGTTCTGGCAGAAGTTTGGACTCTAAAGTTTCTATGATCATGTAACCTTTATGATTTATTGAAGACAACAAAGATTAAAAGACGAATTCAGGGTCATATTTGATAATTAAATTCTCTTACATAATTAATAATATTATATTCTCTTTTGAATAAATATGTATTTTTGAATATAGAGGCCCTAATTGAATAAAATATACGGTACATGCAATATAACAGAATCGAGAAAAATAATTAATACAAAGACGAAACACAATTGAGTTTTTACTATTTCCGAGATTCTGTTTGAAGCATTTATCACTCCTGTAACAGTAACGGTACGAGATATTTTGCATAATTGTATTTCTTTTTGCATTTGTTACAATAGCATTTTGTAATGTAAAATATGAGAACTTAAGGTTTAGCCAGGAATGCTTCTTTTTGTACACTAGCATTATAATCTTTATTGTTTTCCAAAATTGTTTACAAAATGCATTTTACGGCAATTAAATTTCCACAACAACAATTATGCCATCAAATAGTTCGTGTTTATAACAAGGTTACGCCAGTACATTAATATGAATTAAAACAGAATTCCTAAAATAAAATAAATATTTTATTAATGAATAATGGAATTTCACTTCTGGATATTAAAACTAGACGTAAAAATGAAACGTAAAATTTAATCAACTGAGTTGTTGTGACATATGACAGAACCACTGTTTTTTAAATCTCTTTCGTTTTCTTATTCTCCAAATATTTAATAAATTTCTGAAGTTCTATTTCATAGCTTTCACGGGGTACTTTGGGGGATTAAATCCAATTCTGCTCTATAGGCTTTTTTTAAAACATCTGCTGGTAAACTGATTTCAGCAACGATAACAATAAATTTAAATTCCAAACAATGACGTCATGAGTATATTGCAGGCTTCTGTTTCAGAGTAGCTGATAAATTTGTGTAAATGATTATAAATTTGATAACTTATTTACCTATTTCGTCTCTATTAATTCTGTTATAATTATGTACAAAACAAAGCGTATGAAACTCGTTTATAATGTTATACAGTTATTGAATTCATAAACACTTCGTTTTATAAACATTACCTCATGACATAAAGCATAACATTGTAAACAAATTTCATAATATAAGGCAGTAGTGTCAGCGCAACCAGTCTGAGTCTTTGCGTGTTGTTGCTATGAAACTGTACGTTGCTATTCCTATTATCGCATTATAACCTACAACAATAATGTGAGTTTTGATAGCAACCTGACAATGTTTTATATAATCTGTTTACATATCGTATCAACAATGCCGGAAATATCGAGAAAAATACGAGTTTAAAATATATTATAATATTAATTGTAAATATGTAAACATTGTATAAGAAAACAATATATGACTTTCACGTGTTAAATTGAACTAAGTTTAAAAATACAGTGGACTCTCTTAAGTTCGACAGAACAGAATTGAAAGTTCAATCCAATAAGGGTAGTGGGTGTGGCAGGTAAAATTAATACGAATTCTTATTGGTTGTCCATCAACGAATACAGTACTGTACTTGCATTTCCTGCCCGCCCCGAGACTTGTGTATGCGCTTCTAGTACCACAGTGGGTTTCGACAGTTCCGTCTCAGAAACGGCACAATTCTCAAATAGGAAAAAAGAGTTCATTAATTTAAAATCATTAATCAATATGGATGTCCTAATCAATAAAATATTCCGTTTTCCTTTAACAAGAGTATGACTACAAGACACAGAACCAATTCCCATTCAAATGGCAAACCCGTTTCTTTGTGCCCATATAGGGGCGTGTTTAATTCTCCTACGTAAGCACTCGAACTATAGGATGTGGAACTTGATTTCTGTCGAACTTAACAGCTTCCACTGTACCATAGTTCACTAGTTTCGACTTGGGAGTCATCTCCAGAACGGTGTGGTCCTTGCGTCTTCAGGTGTCTTCGCCCCCGGTGCGGGTGCGTTTGTATTGTGTAGTGAGGAGTCAAATAGTGTGTTCTGAAATTCAGTTCTGAAGATGGCTCCCAAGACGAAACTAGTAAACTAAGATATTATTAACACGTGAAGTTCAAGTTATCACGTGAAAGTCATATATATCACTTAGGAATATATATATATATATATATATATATATATATATATATATATATATATATATATATATATTCCTAAGTGATAAAGTACTAAAAGTTGTGTAATCAAGATGTATAGAAAACAGAAATTTTACATTTTTAAGAAAACAAGTTTGGTACGACATTTTTTTAACAGAAACTATATTGAACATTAACTGCATTGATACCTTAAAATGTACGAAATATAAAGGGAATATCCTACATAATTTTATTAGCTTGAAACACAATCTTCCAGTCCTGAGAATAGCTCTTCATAACAGCCTTAGCAATTAATAGTTCGCCTATCCAGGGGTACTATAACTGTAGGAGTATTATATAAATAAATATATGGAAAGAGGTAATAAAATAGGAAATTTAGGACTGAAGCGAAGAGAAAGAGATAAATACGTAAATAAACAGAGGATAGAATAGTAGGGAAAAAATAAGTTATGTAAGTGTTGTAAAATAGAGATAAGGGAAATGTAAACAATTAATTTAGGAGAAAATACAGTAGCTGGAAAAAAATGATTAGGGGTAGATAGATTTGAGAGTAGAGAAGAAAATAACTCAATAATGTGAATTATTAAGGAAAGGAATATGCAATATTTAATAGGAAAGCGAGAAATGGAAGGGAGAGTCTAGATATGAGAGAGAATAGAAGAGGATATATAGGGAAAAATATATAGCAATTCAGTTAAAACAGAAGAATAGGAAGTAATCAAGAAATACTTGGCAATTGAGTATATTATATGAAAAGGGTGATATGTCTTAAAGGGATGGTGGATCGAAAAGCAAAAATGTGAATGTCCACCGTAACTGTGAATTGTAAGTTGGCTGACAAATAGATATCACTATCAAAGTTTACCTATCTTTGTCTTGCAAATGAGATGGAGTCGATATGCCGTTCTGAAACGTGGGGTGTGTCTATAGACACTCTATAAGATCCCAAAAATATTCGCTGAAACTACTGAATAAGTACTGAAATTAGTTTCAAGGTCATTCGCAGAAGAAAAGTATTTGATTTCAAGCATCAGAATATAGTAGTAACTGCCACAAGAATAGGCCAAACAATACGACGCTGGCGCCTGGCACAATATTAGTAAGGTGGTTTCGTTGAAATACATGCGTTAATTTACATACACAAACTACAATTCCTTCAAGAATTACACTTGTGAGTTGTATCTTCCCAAACAAACTTAAATTGCAACGTAGATACGCCTCCCTAACTTTCTACGATTGAAAGTAAGAACTGGTAGGACAGCAGACTGAAAGAAGATCGAAACGACAGTCTGATCGAGTCTGGGGCAGAATCAGGTTCTGCAGTAGGCTAATTACGCACTTATTCTAGGCAACACTGTCTCTTGCTGATTGAAAGAGAGAAATTATTATTAAACTTATTTTTGTAGGGAATTCATGTCGTAAAGCTGAACCTTTAGGTGTACACATTTGACATTGAAAACTGAAACCAATACTTTACAGTATATTGGATAATCACAGTTCTCCTTTACCGTGCGGACCAATATAACTTTATACACTATAGCACAAATGAAGGATTTAGAACCATAGTGGGCCAAGCGCCATTTATTAAAAACGGAGAAGGCAAGGGTTAAAGTTAAGTGAATACCACAATTTAATGAAGATTGCATATCATTTAGTTTTAATGTGTACACTTTATATTACTTGCTATATGTTTCCATTGAATTATGGTAATAACTTCATTTTAACCCTTGTTTTCTACGGTTTTAGTAAATGACGCTTGGCCCACTATGATTCTGAACTCTTCAAATATAAGGATACAAACATAATATGCGAGAGGCTGACAAACGTATGAGCCTTTGTTGGTAAGGGACTTACAGACTGAAGTGCAACTACGAGTTAACTTCACTGTAATATTAAAACACAATCATCCCAATATTTAAACAGAAAAAAATATATATGTAATCCTCACGGGTCCACCACTGTGGAGTAAAGTTTTTTTTTTTTTTTTTTTTTTTTGAGTTCTCCGTCAAACCATTAAAAGAATGATGAGCAAAGTTCGGCGCTGGATCCTAGACTCATTTCGCTGGAATTATCACCTTCATCTCACCTAGACTCTAGATAACGATCGCAGTTGATAAAGCGTTGTAAAAAAAACAATTAAAGAAAAAAATCTTCACGTAGTAGAAAACACATAATATGTAGCAGTAAATTAACAAGGCATTCACAAAGAAAATCATTTCATCAGCCAAAAAAGTATATTAAACTTCAATCGAAGGGTTTTGTTGAGAAAAAAAAAAACAACATAGTCCAAACACACATTTTCAGAAGAAACAAAAAACTATCTAGCATGGCTGTTGTTGACCTTCAAGTATGAAATTCCTCATGCCATTTCTTAAGGTATTGCAGAGAAATTTTGGAAAACAGAAGTACATTTATAACTTAAATTTCCTCAAAGAAATACATACGTAAATGTAGGCAACTGTGAACAATGGTTCTTTTAAGAAAAAATACTCTGTTGTAGCCTCTCCTTTAATGTTTTTTTTTCCTTTATTATATCCTATTTCTCTCCTTTCGTTGTTAATTTCTTCGATGGGCTTTCTTCTGAACCTAAAGATGACTCCATAACTAATACAATTCACGTGCTAAAAGTATTTTTTTTTCTGAGGTGGCTTTTGCCGCTTACATAACAAGCATTACTGCTAATCTACTACAGTTTAAAATTGTATGGATAAATGTTTCAAGATGATATGAATAGGATATATGTAAACCATCGTCGCTACAATACGCTCACGACATGCTTAATATCTCAAAATTTGCATTTTTTGGACTGTAATATCCTATTTTATCTTTTAGTTGTTGTGGTAGATGTTGAGATTGGTATTGGATTCGTAATTTTATTATCGGGCGAGACATGGAGTATCCCTAAGTACTTCAACCCAAATAGGCTTTCTGTGAAACCAATATTAAATTAGTTACTAGCGATCGAGCTGTCCGACTAAGCAGGCTTCACCATTCGTGGCACCATGCATTTCTCTGGAGCTTTAACAACGAATACCACAGTCTGGTGTTGATCTGCAATATCATAGAGATCCAGTCGTGTCGTCATGTGCTCGTCTGGGATGAAATTCCGGGGACTACGGTCTTCGCTGTAGATCTCAGATTCTCCAGCTTCACTGCCATCTACCAAAATTTGGACCAACGGCGAGGAGCACCTATCACGGCGGAAGATCGATTCTGAGCCGTGAAACACAACTGAGGTCCTCTTTTTCGGAACAGAGATGATTAGAGGGAAATTGTGGAATATGTTGGTGGAATGAAGAGAAAAAATGGGAAAACTCTGAAAAACACACAACATTGCTTTCTCTACCACAAAATACAACTCTGCCGTCGTCAGGTTTTGAACTCGGGCCTGCGGTCGTCGTGAGCCGGTGTCCAACTGAGCTCCAAGGCGGCTTTTAGTTGTTGTATTGCTATCGATGTCTTGTAACTTCCTGATTTCTGGAGTATAGTACACTATACTTCATACATGCATTTAGTTTCAAATTTGCCATTAGATGGAATCGTTATCGATCATTCCTTTTCTGTGCTTATCAAGCGCGTGACATCTCTTGGGACTTATAGAAAGCACAAGAAGATCGATTCAATCATTACAATGCGTGTTTCAACTATTTGTAAATGAAAATGGCGACAAGCAACTCAATGCCTAGGCAACGTAGGACATGTACTCAGTAAACATATTTTAAGGATAAAGAAATTATGATATAAGATGAATGTGCAGAGACCCGAAACAAGTAAACAGGCAGGAAGGAAAGTTTAGGGATAGGGTAGTCCACTTTTCTTAGCAGAAAACGACTAAAAGGAAGTGTAGTGGGATGGGAAGTTTTGTAAAATTATGATACAAAACATAGTTCGTCAGATTAATGTATAGTTTCAAATTGTAAGATTTTTTGTTTTCTGCATGTAGCCTTCATGAAGTGAAATAATTATTAAAAGAGTAATAATTGAGAGTAAGGTCATAACATTATGTTAATATAATATCTGTAGTGCTCGAGAAAAGTGGCACAAGTAAAAAATGTTAATTTTGCGAGAAGGAAAAGACTGTCTTCACACTGGTTTTTGTCGATTTGATTTTCTTTTGTATGAATTATTCTAATGAGAGAAATACTTATGTATCTTTTCCCAAGCGAGCAGATCTTCCGTAAGTTGTCAATAAACTAATAAACACTTTTTGTGGAAATTGACTTATGCCACTTTTTCCAAGCATTGTAGATATAGACCCTCCAATACTATAAAGATAAGTAATTGACGTATTGTGGTCGGGTAGTAACATACTGCAAGAGTCAACTCGCCAGCACGACAACCACCTTCATACTAACCCATACACCCGTATTCTGTCCCACAACTTAAGATCGTCCCCAAGGAATACGAAAATATATTTCTGAGTGAATGTCATCTTTTCAGAGTTTTATGTTTGCTTGATTTTGTCAAAATATCTCTTGATGTAGGGGAATATGGGGCTGGACGGGGAAGGGGGGCAGGACGGGGTATAGCCTCTATCTTCCCAACAAGTAGTGCAATCTATCGATTTTTTTTTTTTTTTTTTTTTTAGAGCTTCGTCAACTCATGTAAATATATCATCACACAACACTTACTGCCATTCCTTGCATCTGTTGTATGTTATTCGGTTGCTGCATCATATTGTATCATTCATTTGCAACTTTAAAGTGTTCTCTTGTCACACGTAAGTAGAAATGAGATTTATTTAGATAATCTATTTTAATACCATATTATAGAGTGCTTACCTGGCTTTTAATTCCGAAACTTTCTCAAATTTCGTGCGTTATTTTTCCTGCCAATACCTCATAACTTAGAAATTGTGACTGTGGGGCAAAAGGGGTGGGGCATAACAGGGTAGTACCCCATCCTGCCCCACGTTATATTTAATTAAATTTCACCTCCTGTAATGGGTAGTTCGTTCTGTTGTTTGTCAGAAGAAGGTTGGACTAGATGCGTATCATGTCTGAAATGGGCTCACAATTGTTGCGCTGGAGTAGACAGTGAAGACGAGGATGCCACGCACATTTGCGTATTTTGCGAATGACTTTTTCTCAATGAAACTTGTAAAATGTTGTAGTATTCACACTTTCAGTATATAATTTTTGTCACTTTTGCCATTTAATTATTACAAAAAATAGATAGCCCATTTTGCCCCATACGTGGGGCAGAACGGGGCAAAAAACACATTTCGAAAAACTAATTTATTTTAAGGTTATAATGACCGGATTTCACTCGAAGTGCATATTTTTTTACTTGTTTACAGTGTAATAAAATCATATATGTCATAAAACCCATACATTTACATTATTTGATACCAAATAAAAGCATTCAAACATTAACTACCCCGTCCTGCCCTATGTTCCCTTATCTATACATCTTACTAAATATCATATTCTCCATACCTACATCTGTCAGTTTCCTATGTTTCTGGACCTAAATATTTCAGTATTCTTACAAGTTCAATCAATTTTACTTCAATGATAATTTTCACCGCTATATTTCACGCTAATCTTGAAAAATTAAATCAGGATATTTTGTATCCGGCGAGGCATTGCGGAACGTAGAATAATTTCCTTAAAGTCGAGACTGGTAGCGTCCCAAGTCTCAAACAACGACTGTTTTAAGATCAGAGAGGTTCAGTCCTCGCATATTCTTGATGAAGATCTTGACACGACTATGAGATTGTCTAGCTACAGATAATACATTACAATGTCTCTTTACATTTCAAGTTATATTTCCAGTGATTCAAGAACGTAAGATATTGCATTATTTACTTGCGTTTTTTAAACGCAAGTAGATGAATATACAAGAGAACAGAAGTGAAAATCTAAGCAGTGTATAAACTAGGAGTATATGAGTACTAAAAATTACACAGATGGTACGGGGAAATTAACTTTTTTTTTTTCAAATTTAAAATCTATTTATTTAATACATTACACTTCAGCTACATTAGACATTGCAGCCCGAAAGAGCAGAAGCTCGTACTCGGGCGCAGTTCAGATCAGTTATATAAAATTATCACAAAATTAGGAGAGTTCATTGAGTACATTAACATTAATGTATATTAAAATACATACAGCATGTAATAATATATACAAATAGAAAATACAAAAGTACATGAATTTTAGAGTATCAATTTTTAACTCAATTAGCTTAAAAGGAATATAAAAGAATTAAATAATAAATATAATTTGTTCCCTAAATCTATGTGTGTTAAGTGTACTTAGTTCAGGAAAGCTCTAATTAATGCATTACATACTCTGGGTCCAAAATGTCTGCTATGTTTTAATCCAGCAGTTGTGTGGCATTTGGAGATCTTTAGAAAGGAACTGTAGTTTTGACTCGTACAGTATTCATAAGGATCAAATTTAAATTTATTATGATTTTTATGGAAGTAAATCAGCAATGTTTGTTTATAAATTTGTCCTAGATCTGATACACCAAATTCCTGAAAAATTAATTGAACTGAACTAAAAGTTTTAAAAGTGTTCTACCGCGCAATTTCGTCTTAATGTAATAAAATATCATGTTTATAGAATGGGTAGAACTCACTGACCAGATTAGCGGTTAGATCAGCAACAGCAACAAACGTTGAACGTTCATAAAGCTGACAGTACGAAAACGTTCTTGATAAAGATGAGGCGCTGCCTTTCCCTATAAACTAAGTAAATATCAAAAGTCCATTAACCTCGTACATATCTATCACCTAACTGCAAGTTGTTTACCATGACTAGATATCAGTTGTTTAATGCTACCGGTCTGCTAGTTACTGATTTCTGTCCCGTAACATTGTTTGTCAACGTCCCAAGGCGATACTTTCACTTACTTAAGGATTTGCAAAAATTATTTTTTTTTTTCTGAAACTGTTACAATTAGAAGAAAACATTGTTAAGCTTTTATGTTCAATAAGCTGTGTTGTGCCATCCACAACAAGTTTCGTAACTAATATCGACCACACCCTGTGTACAATTCTTCACACTATCTCCGTGGAGTGTGTGTGGTTGCGTTATGCAGTAATGCAGCTAGGAGCGCAAACAAGAACCAGATGATCCAAACTGCGGAATCGAAGTCTGTGGGAAATCAGGTTATGTTAATAGCTCTATAAATCATTCTGCCAAACAGTTATTATGAAAACATTCACGGTTAGCTGCAAATTGATACAGCATGTACTCATAAAACACTGACATCTTATGTACACTTATCCAACTGCACTTGCTCCTCGTGAAACTTCACCAGAGGTAATGGAGCAAAAATGCTTGCATGATACAGTTTCCTTTACTAATGACAATACGTCGATTCCCGAACAGTGGATCTCAACCATCCTCCTACAACGTTGGAACTGCAATCACTATCCAGTTCGTGAAAGACTATAGCCGATGAGTCTACATATAGAGGATGATGATAATGGTAGATGAAGAAATGTATATGATAAGAGATCTAATTCTGCAATGACGTTGCTCGTTTACTAAATGTACTGACTATACTTTTTTCTTTCTTTCGGAAGAGGGGGGCTAGCAGGCAAGCACAACAGCCTCAGGCTTATTGTGCAAACTCCTTATGTTGGAATGATCTTTGAAGTCCTTAGGATCGCTTTTTTCAAGCATAAAATAATATCGGTTCGGCCACAGTATCCAGTTCTGATTGGAGACCTGATCCTCCGCCTGTCTGTGATGTTATTCTGTGGCCTCCTTAGATCGATGACATCTATTCGCAATTCAGTGGCTGCATCCTCAACCAGAAGAACATGTCGCCATCGATTCCACGACTTACCAAGGCGTCATCTGTCCAAGGGAGCTACATTTCCCCCGTCACTCGCAGTCCGCTTATTAAAACTCTTGCGGCTTCGCTGGATATGTACAGCTCCCGCGGATAGATGACGCATAGAGACAGATCCTGGAACCACGTCCGCCATGTCCTCGTGGTCGACCTGTAAACTATTGAGATGATTAATCGAAATGATACTAATGAAGGCGAAATGAGTCCGAGGTCCAACGCCGAAAGGTATCCAGCAATTCTACTTCGAGCGGTTGAGGAAAAACCTCAGAAAAAACCAACCAGCATTTGAACCAGGGCCCGCTCGTTTCATGGCCAAGAAGGCTATATGAATTTACCTTGCTTAGCCTCGTATGGTTACTTATATGAACTTACACGGACTGTAATAAAATTTCCAACGAAAAGAAAAAAAATTCTTTGTATAATATTTGAATTTTGCGAACGTAGGGACTGGATACATATTGTTCAGCTTATTTCATTAGGTATCTAATCTTATGTAGGAAATCAAATTTAAGATGGAATTGTTAAAATAATTTCGAACTCATCACCAAAAACTACAGCGTTAGCCTTTATGGGAGTTGCGTCGATGCCATCCGAAATTACTTGATTAAAGAACTTCATTTGTTGAGTCATGATCCAGGTCATCCATCTACTACAACATTGATCAAATGGAATGCGCAAGCTATACTTATTATGTTGCAGATACATCCTTATTTCTTTTATATTTTAAGAAGTAACTTTATATATGCAATTCCAATAATAAAGATGACACAATATTAATTAATAAATGGAAAAATTATTATCACACTTCTTTATTTCAGTGGTTTATATCTTTAAACAAGAAGGAAGTGTTAAAAGTGTTAAGCTGTAGATATGTGATTTCGGTATGAGATGAAGTTGGAAAATATACATGTGAATTTGTTTAACGTTCAAAAGCTTAACGGAACATAAACCTTAATTTTAATTTAATAAAACTGATATTCGTACATTAATGGGGTGATAAATAAATGCGAGGAGTATAAGGACAGCAATAGTTAATTTAATGTAGTCTAATTATAAAGTACGCGTACTAAATTATCAAAATTAAGGAAAGTCGTAGCAGAAAAAACATGGTTCCAAGGATCACAATAGTCTATTTGAAGAATGTTAAAAATAACTGGGGTTTACGTACAGAAGATGTAACGAAGGAAAAAATATTTTTAATGAAAAGACGAGATATTGCAGTGGCAAGGGCTGCTTTCTTGAGAAAAATGCATAACATCCGACCATCTGGTGACACAAGGCCCATATTTTGTTTGATTGAAACATTGATAAAAAAAAAAGAAGCCATTCGTTGAAATACATATGGCAGGACTCAAAATCATTAGATGAAATGAGGATACCTGTTGGAAAAGAAAGGAGGCTTATTGTATGACCTGCTCTATCGGACAGGACTGGTTTTGTTCCCGAAAGTAAATTGATATTTGTGGCTAGAAACAACATTAACATTTAGAAATTAATTCAGAAGTGTTCAAATAATGGTTCGTGAATGATTTCTTGAATCATCTGAAAGAAGGTTTAATAATTGTAATGGATAATGCAAGTTATCACACAGTTCATTTAAATAAGATCCCGTCCAATAACAAGAAAAGCAGATATATATTATTCCTCAGCTCACCGCTTCCGATTCCGCTCTACGTCCGCAAGCGTGGAAAAATTAAATATATACACTATAGATTTAATAACATATATGGGCTAATGTTTTCATAATGGGTATAATTCTCATTTCCTGAAAGAAAGGTTGTATTTTATTTATGGCTAATCTATTTTGGGCAATCACCTATTTAATATAATTATGTAGACCAATGTTTCGAAAACATGTATTTCTGAATTTTAAAGAATTTCTGTGTTGTACTAGGGGTTAATTTATTTTTTGAAGCGTATATTAAACATGTATGTGTCAGCGTTTTCATAATATACGAGTACATAACTGATTTATAATTTTTTTAAGAACGGCTGTATTGCACAGAGGGCTAATCTCTTTGTGCAGGTATATTATATTAAATATTAGGGGTCGATGTCTTCATAATGGGTATATTTATTCATGAACGGTTATATTGTATTGGGGATTAATCTATTTCATGCAGGTATAACTTATGCAGTAAATAATATATAGGTAAATGTTTTCATTCATGAGTATAGCACGCAACGCAGGAATTTCTCTTCCCGTAAACATCTTATGACTGAACCAAAGCGGCAATTATGTACTGACCTTGAAGTGAATATTCAGTCGATTCAGACTATAACAAAACGTATTGTTGTCTGGAGAGTAGGTCTAATAGAATGAGGAAGTGATTTAACAAAATGGCTCCGTCCTGTTACATTTAAAACTTTGGGAGTATGAAGACAGAAATGGAAATAAATATCAAAATTGTATTTCAAATCCCAAACATTTTACAATCCCAGTCAGATTCAGAATAGCAATCACGAATAGCATAAACGTTTCACGTAATTATAGGGATTCGATGCACCCCCTGTCAGTTTTATTACTAAAATTATATTTGACGTTAGTCATTTACGGTTCATTAACTCGTAGATACTAATTACAATCAAAATAAGTCCAGTAGTTCTGAAAGAACCTCTGTGTTCACATAGGTATACAAATAGAGGGCATACCAGAAATGAGAAAAATACGTAGGCTATATCCGTAAAAACCTCGAATTCATTTCATTTCCTATTCACATTTCGTACAATTATGAAGTGAAAAACGCTAAGGATGTAATGTTTTCAAATTAAAGGGTGTGGTTTACTTCCCTGAGGAATTTCATCAAAATCACGTTTATATTCGTCCAGTAATTTTTATAATGTCAGAATACATCGTTATATACGTCAGTGCCAGGGGCGCGTGACATTTTCAGTAAAACAAGTCCATACCAAACCATGATCGACCACAGTCCCTCCAGAACAATGTAACAGGCATTCAAGAACCGTTGAAAGACTCCAAATACGCCCAATAAAACGTGTTATTTTTTATCCTTCCCCAGAGAGTCTATTATTAGATGTTGAAGGACGACGTGTTAAGGAACCCGAAGCTTCTTCCGCGCCTAACAACGGTCTACAATTCTTCCTTGTCCTTCCGCAACATCTCTTTGTTTACGCTTAATTGTACCTGTCTGACAGGCATGCAATCCTCCAGTTACATAAATAAATCAATATAATTTACAAAACGGTTAGAGTGTGGTGGTAACGGGTTAGCCACGATCGCTGGTTCCACTCCCGTCTGTATTATTAATGTCAATATATGTAGTTTCACGGATTCTTCATAGTTTGGGACTAGATTTTTATTTCATGGGTTTTATTGTTATTGTTAAATTCAATTTTAAAACTCAATTATTAAGTTACTTTATTGTCATAACATTTTACAAAATATAAGAGAATCAAATGAATAAAACTTGGTTAAAAGAATAAAACTGAATACTAAAAAACTCGTTTCCTAAATAATTCACTGCTCTCACTAATTTGTAAAAACATTGATTAATTAACAAGTCTTAAACACCTAATTTAAAGCATTTCGGACATACACTTCTCAAAATTCTCTAATGTCGCTTCATATGGAATGGCAAAAGTCGGAGTGAGGCAAGAGCTCACATATACACTTCTTCTGCGTCCCAATTTCCCTTGCAAGGGCACGCGATCGCGTACCTTCTAATTGTTCTTCCTCCAGTTTCTTATTACATACTATTAAATAATAGTATGTAATAAGAAACTGGTAAGTTATTTCACTTTTCTTCAGAACATATGAAAAAATAACAATGAATACCAGTTTCAAGATTAATATGATAAAGGGGCCGAGTTTATGCGTAAAACATAAGTGAAATTTTGTGTCATCCTAGAAACACTGGTCATTTTCCTTAGTCTTACAAGGAACTTTCAAACTTTCAACACTGGAAGGTTGGACATGACATTCAAATTTTGTACACTGAAAGGTCGCATTTATAACAAATTTTCTACGAAAAAATTTTCGAACTTGACATAAGACAATTAAATACTACTTGGAATATTAGTACGACTAGTAGTTTGGTAGTTCGGAAGTCCCAGTGTTGTCGCTCGGAAGAAGGCAAGCTCTGTGTAGTACCTACAGTGTGTCGCGAAGCAATGACTGGCAAGTATGCAATCTGACATCGAACATAACAGTGTACTGTAGCTATAGTATTTAGAGATATAGGTTTAATTTCAGAAAAATTGAATCTTCTACCATACTAGTCCAATTGTTCACATGATGAAATCTTTCAACATATTCTCATATACACGAACAATTAGTAACTTGAATTAAATAATGTTAATCAAATAAAATCTCAAGTTACTATTGAAAATACTGCTTCCTTATTAGTTATTTCTTTTTGTGTTTCAAAGAAACAGGGTTACATCGATGCATAATTCCTAAAATAAAGGCAAGTTATCAATATGCCTAGTTAGTAATTGGATAGAAAATTTACATTATATAGTACTTAAAATAATTTTGAAGTTTGAAGGTAAATTCATATAGCTAAATGTATTGAAAATTACACTAGATTTTTTAAAGAAAGTGTTTATTTATTTAAGCGATTATTAAATTTATTTTACGTTCAGCACAAGACACATGATACGAAAAATTTGACACATAGTAATTGTTGAGTCATAGCATAATTGATTACTATAAATTTATCATCTAACATAATTATTTCTCCTGAACTTCTTCGTACCATCCTGGCGTACGTTCTTACAGGCAATAGTTTAAATCACTGGTTCCCAACATAAAAAGTGAGTCCATTAAACAAATTAAGGATTAAAAATACTGTATACTACTATATGTAGAATGCAGCAAAAACAGTTTTATTTGCTGTGCGTAGTGCAATAAGAATGTGTGTTTTCATCACTTCATTAACAATAATTCATAACTTTGTTCTGATTATGTTCAGTGAGACTGTAGTGTCTATAGACAACCAGAAGAGGTGGAAAGACAGAATAAGAGAAATAAAGAAGTGATAGGGGCAGGTTCTAAGAAAGACGAACCTGTGTCGGTGAGATTTGTATTGTATTTGTGTGCTTATTGTAAAATATACTGTTATAGGTTTAATCTCATTAAACATACCTTACCAATTCAATATAATATTAGTTTGTTTAATTCCATGATATCAGCTAATATTGTGTTCGTCATGACTAGGCCTGAGAAATATATGCCGTTATATTAACAGTGCGCTTCGTGGGCCTCTGCCTTTCAGTACATCTCAGAGTTGGGGTGAGTTAACGCAGTGTCTTTCGTTCGTTTGACCTCGTGCTTATCATCACGGCAAGGTAGTCCTCGGCATTTGGGTGGTCGAAAGCCACTCCTTTGACTTCGAAACACAACTATCTGCTAAAGAAAAATTTAAAGACATTATTTTCTGTGTTAAGGAAAAATTGCACTATTTTAAAGACATTTTATCTTCTGTCTGTAGAAAATACACCTAATATAATATTTACAAGTATTAGCCTTTTTATTTCACTATGTTAATATGATGGTGTATTACGTTTTTGTTTTACATAATTTTTTATTTCGTATATTGTTGCAGTGAATAACAAACCACATTTTCAAAATTTCAAAGGACAATGATTGCCTGTTGCTAGAAAACACAGCCTTACATCTAGAAAAACTTCGTTCCACTTCTGCAGAACAATGAGGACATATATGAAATATTTTACACAAGCATTATCTATCTCAAAATCTGTATCATTATTAATTAAATTCCTCATTTGAAATTGTCACAAATTTTACATACAGCTAAATATCCATAATGTTTATCGAATATTTGTTTTCTCATTTTCTTTGCTACATTTTTCCTATTTCGTGTTCCAACTGTCCAGTTTCGTCACAATATCATTGACTACATGTTATTTTATGTCAAGAAAATACACCTAATATAACATTGACAACACGTGTCAGCCTTATTATTTCACTATGTTAATGTGATAGTGTATTAAGCTTTTGTTTTACATAATTTTTCATTTCATATATTGTTGCAGTGAATAACAAACCACATTTTGAAATTTTCAAAGGGGAATGATTGTCTGTTGCTAGAAAACACAGCCTCATACCTAGAAAAACTTAGTTGCACTTCTGCAGAAACAATGGGGGCATAAATATTTTACACAAACATTATTTATCTCAAAATCTGTAGCATTATTACAAATTTCCTCATTTAAAATTAAGTCACAAATTTCGTCCTCGGCATCTTGCTATTATTCTTCTTTACAAGACGTTGAATGTTGCCTGTTACGAATAGCAGTATTCGGTCGTAATGTAACCGATCAACTAAAGTTCACTGCTGAACGAAACACACTGAAATCCCCCACCCCAACGCAGTTACGTACTGGTACCTAAAGTCAGAGGCGCATGAAGCGCAATGTAACAGCATACAATTCTTAGCCCTAGTCATGATAGACCCTATTTAACTCTGCTCTTTACAGAGGTTGAATTGCAGCCTTGTTTCTCCCCCATATCTGCCAGACACTACACTCAAAAGGCTCTCAACTACTAGATCATATAGATTCACAGCGATATTCGGAACATCATTTTAATACCCTGCATATTATTTCCGCAACATTTTTTTTTTGGTACAAGACGTATCAGTGTGGAAAATATGAAGATTCTACGCAACCTTTCAGTGTTGGCCGTTCCCTTGTTAACCTAATGTATTTTGTGCTCCTTACAATAACGACTTCATACTAGATTTTTATATTGCAACTAAATTAAGAGTTCGCTGTCTTTAGTTGCTACTGTATCGTGAAAGCCGTAAAAGAGTAGCCAAATCTCTTTAATGATTTAGTGATTAGTTTATCAGAGATAATTGCATGCCAATATAACGATCGAATGAAAGTCCGCAGCTAATAGCAGGACGTGTCGGAGTGTGAGCTCATGGATCACGTGCTGTCTGATGAGAGAAAGGCGGCTGCGCTGGCATTGGCATTGACTTTGACTTTGGAGAGGTAGAATAGTGACGGAATGCTGAACCTGGCTGGCTCAGCTGGTGGTCGGATTGCGATTCCCCGCAGAAACTAATAATCGTCTTGTATCCTTTGAAGCTTTTGAGAACCATATATAAATGCACCACCACCAATATCATCATTATGACCAGCAACTTTAACCTACAGTGTAACGTTAGTAAAGAACTGATAATTGCTCTGTTGCATAATGTTACATTTTAATTATATTCTTAATTGGCGGAATCTCTGAACCATAACAGAAGTCACACATTTTTCATTTCAATAGGAACATTCAAGTTAAAGAAACTTGCAAAGAAGTATTCTCATTAATCCACTCGTTCAGGCGATTAAAGAATTTCTATTCTTTTCGATTAAATATATTTCAGTGCAAACACTCGTGATACCCCAATTCGATTACGGTGATATTCTGTTTACTGACCTAAGCGTTACTTTGGCGCAGTCTGAAATGTGTTCATAATATGTGCGTCCGTTTTGTCTGCAATATTGGCCGAGCTGATCACGTAACACCAACCCTCGAAATGTTGTCCTGGCTCCGTCTAGAAGATCGTAGAAAATTCACTATCTTTCCCTCCTCTTTCATGTAGAACAGCCCTGCCCACTGGGGCATTCAGCTCCAGGGTATACAGCGAGAGACGGAGCAGTGCACGGAGCACTGCCTCCTGAGTCTGAGAGTCGTGATGTGGCGGATGTACAGTAGGCCTTCATTACAATCTTCAGCGTGTATAGAGCGTTCGGAGATTAGAAAATACCATTGGCTATATAGGCGTCTTCTTAAAGAACTATCCCTCTCTTTGTAATACTGTATAACTGAAATAAGTTCTTTACGTATTTTCTAACGTATGTAAAACAACAAATGTAAATCTAAATACACTGTAAGCTTCTAATATAAACGCTTTATATTGCTTATAAATAGACTCAAGCCTATATGTTACTTTATTTGTATTTCTAATACCATTAACCGAATAAATGACATAGATTTACTTCTGTTATTTTATAAACTTTAGAAAACAAGCAAATAATGCCCATATATCCAATGATATTTTATAAACTCCGATCGCTCTAATAATATGAATTCGAACAACGCAGATTGGAGAGGAGACACGGAAGTTTCTTTACCCAGGATATAGATTGAAAAGAAAAACCTTATTTTCTTCAAGTAGAAGAACGATCGAGATGCCTGATATTTGGTACTTTCGTGACTAATATAATGTGGAGCGCCACTATAAAAATATAAAGATGCTAATACCTATGATTTGGTCGTAGACGAGTGTCGTACAAAAATGACGCAGCATCTTTTCCTTTTAATTGGTTTATTTTACGATGCTTTATCGATTCCTATGATTATCTAGCAACTGAGTGAGATGAACATGATAATGTCAGCGAAATAAGTCCAGAATCCAGCGCCGAAAGTTACCTAGCATTTGTTCTAATGGATTGAGAGAAAACTCCGGAAAAAATCTCATCCAGATAACTTTCCCAACAAGGATTGGAACCCGGGCCCGCTCGTTTCACGGTCAGATATGCTAACCATTTCTCTACAGCGGTGGACATGAGGATCTCGAGAAAGCCACCTTAAACTAGACAAGTTCAATTATGAGTAATAATAATGTTATTGATATTTCGTTATTATTAATATTTGCAATGATAATAATGTTCCAGTAAGTCTAACGACTGATGATAGCTATTTGAGATGCCGGCATACTGTGATCTTGTCGTGCTGACATTGTTTACGTACCGGTGAATTTTATTCTCCATTTTATAAGTCTATAAGTTCAGATATTTCACGCCTTATAGCACAGACACACACGTAGTGTAATCTCATGGCATTTTTTGTAGTCAAGAGAAATGGTCTTTATATGTTAAGTTTACTGTAATCTCTGAATTAAATTAATCTTATTTTGTTTATTATGGTACATGCAAGGGCACGTATTCTTCAGGCATAATACACTAGAGGGAACCCAAGAGTTAGAACTTAAACTGAGACGATTCTGTCCGACACCGGGATGGGTATCCGGTGTGACTTAGTGGATAAAGCATCTTCGTTCCATTACTCTTTCATTGTATAATACTAATAGGCCTACTAAATAAATGTTTAGAGCAATTGTTGTACATACACTTAAACTGACAATTGTTATCTGAGAAACATTTATTTGAATATATATATATATATATATATATATATATATATATATATATATATATATAAGCCGCACCACTGAATAAAACACGACTTGTGCTTGAATCCGCCACTGCACTCATCTTCGTGCACCCGTTCAATTGCTTTCTGCACCCGTGCACCTAGAGCCAGTTCGGGGCAGCTCTCTTGGACAGTCCTGGTGTAGAACATTTCTCCAGTCCTATCTATCTCGCGTCCCTTTTTTCAATATTTATTCACCCATTATAATCTACACACACGATCACAGTACTCCTCATATCCTCCCACATTACACTTATCTTCTTTCAGTGTAGCTGTTCCTCGACATTGAAATTCCCTGCGGAGTAATTCAGTGACTGTCAGATATGAAACGTATGTAGGAATAAATTAATTATTTTTCAAATAATTCTCGTTAACAAAAGTAGTATTTCCAGGTGTTCTTGGGACTCATCAACTTTTTTGTGAACTCCTAGCCTAAAGACCATTTGTCTCACTTCGTTCAGACTGTCCCACTTAAAGGAATTTGAGTAAATTTTGCAGGTGGCACGAGACACATTATATGCAGAAATGAATAAGACGAACCCCATGGAAAACCAAAGGACACATGGAATGTTATTATACAAAAGAGTGACAGCAGTATTAGCAGTTGAAGTTGGTTCAACGCCGAATCTTGCACATTTTCGTGTATTACACTTTTTCTCAAATGGTCTTTTGGCATAGACGTATTTATTAAAATAATTTCGTATTTGTTTTCATTTGTGAGGTGTATAAAAGTATGTAACTGATTTTGCACAAATTCATACAAAACAGATATTCATGTATGGCAATACAGCCTAATATGTATAACAATATAAATATCAACAAGAATAGTGACTCTCATGTCAGAAAATGTTAGGTTATTGTTCTCGGGTCAAACAATATTTTCTTCAATTTACTTCTTGCATAACATGAAGAAATAAATGAAATTAGTTGATAGTTTGAACAACTGTTATAAATGTAATCTTCGTAGCGTGGAGATTGTGTAATTATTAAAATTACAAACAAAGATATTTACATTTTTTATTTCCCTTTAATAGGCATCCGAAAACCGTTTTGGTGTAGCTATAACTTGCGACTGAGGAGTGTCCGAATCCGGGTTCCTTATCTCGAATTGATGCTTTTTCTCTCCTCCATAATACCTGAGGGTTGGTAACATCATCACGGAAACAGACAGTATATTTAGTAAACTTATACAGGGTGTAAGGAGTATAAGTGCCGTCCTTTTAACATTCGTCGCGGACGGTCTACAGGATCAAAAAATGTCCATACAACATAGGGTCAAAACTCGATAGTTTTCCCAGAAAAAAATTTCTTTCCTTATTTTATTTGCGTTATACTGCTTATATTGTTACTAAAATTACGAAAACAATTACATCAGTAGATACACCTAGCAAAGAGTTAATATTAGTTTGAATAAATATTTGTGTTCTATTACGTTTTCGCGAAATTAAATAAAAATACATGCATAAATTTGTTAATATTCTGACGTGAGAGACTTGGCAATGTGTTCAGCAGGCAGTACTCTGCACAGGCGTAAGTATAGGTCAGCTGAATTCAAGTCCCTGTTCATAGCTCTATAGCCGAGCGAATGGTAGTACAGTACACGGTATTCGACAATGTGATTAACAGTTTAGGAATATCATGTTAATAATTTATGGAGAAAGTCGTCTTAATTCAAATGAGGCAAGAAGGATATATCGTCAACTTTTTCCTCAAAGAAGGTTACCTAATCGGCGAGCTTTTGTAGCAGTTCTCAACGATTATTAGAAACTATAAGTTTCTTACCCCGTTTCGAAAATCACGAAACCAGAGATTTGTTTAAAAACGATACTGCTTTACGGAAGTGGGAGAAAATAAAATGTTGCATTAGAAAAAAGTTCGTGTGATTTTGTGCAGAAAACCATTACAGACGTGGACAAATTATTAGCAAAATTGAAGATTTTTACAATATATTTTTACAAAATATGGTTCTTCAATTTAGACTACAGTTGACATTTTTGCTTATTTCCAAATTATTAGCAAAATTGAAGATTTGTATTGTATAATTTTAGAAAATTTAACTCTTCAATTTGGACTACATTTGATATTTTTGCATATTTACAAATTATTAGCAAAACTGAAGGTTTTTATTATATATTTTTACAAAATTCGAGTCTTCAATTTGGAATACAGTTGACATTTTGGATATTTCCAAATTATTAGCAAAACTGAAGATTTTTATTTTATAGTTTTACAAAATTTGTCTCTTCAATTTACACTATAGTTGACATTTTTGCTAATATATAAATTATTAGCAAAATTGAAGATTTTTATTATATATTTTTACAAAATTTAACTCTTCAATTTAAACTACAGTTGACATTTTTGCATATTTCTGCCTATTGTAATGATAGAAATATGCAAAATTGTCAACTGTAGTCTAAATTGAATAGTCAAATTTTGTGAACAGAATTATCATAAAAATCGTCAATTTTTTTAATCATTTGTCCACGTCTGTATTGTTTACTTTTTAGATCTACAATTAAAAAATGGAGCAATATTGTTACATAAAATGTAAATTTACTATAATGTTCTGTTAATGAGATTGAAAGTTTGTATTTGCTGCTCGTTTTATGTAAACAACATTATTGCCATGGTCCACTCCTGTATTCGAACAGAGCATCTGTTTTGTACCGACAGATTCCTTGTCTGCCGAGAGTTTACAACAGCTGAGTCACTGTGCGGACCGCATCATCGCAACAGGCTGTTCTCCTTGATCGCTTGCTTCCCTTCGACTCACCTTGCACTCCGTTCAAAGTCAGGCTTACAACAACATTACAATGCAAATTACGGAATTCTTTCTCATTATACAATGCTCGATCTCATTTCATCAGCATCAACTACTAACAACCATATTTATTTCGTAATATGTGTCATGACTAATTTAAAAACATCAACAAACAAAAAGAGGAAACAACAGCTTTTAAGGATCAGGGACACAAAATACAGGCTGCTCTTGATGGAAAAATTAAAGAAAAAACGAACAAGTTTCCAACAGCCGAATAATATTGTATCTTGTTCGTATGTGAAAAATGGAGACACTTGTAGTAAAACAAAAAATGCAGTTATATCTGCCGTGTAGCCAGAACGTAGAAATGCACGCATTGTATTCTTCACCTGACATAATTAGGAATATTAAATCCAGACTTTGAGATGGATAGGGCATGTAGCACATATGAGCGTATCCAGAAATGCATATCGTCGTTGTTCCTGCAATAACTTCTATGTGACATATTTATGATTTTCAGATTTTTTGCTCTATTAAATAACTTAAATAGTGATACAGCGAATAATAAAATCTCCTATATGTAATATATTTCTTTGTTTCGAAAATGTAAGAGTTCACAGTCTCCTATGTACGGCTGCGATAGGATGAATGAATGTGTTTTTTTCTCCTACTGAAAAATTTTATATTTTGCACATAGGAGTTATTGCAGGAACAACGACGATATAGAGTGTTAGTTGGGAGGCCGGGCCGGAGAGAAAAAGACATTTTGGGAGGCCAAGGCGTAAATGGGAGGATAATATTAAAATTGATTTGAGGGAGATGGGACATGATAGTACAGACTGGATTAATCTTGATCAGGATAGGGACAGATGGCGGGCTTATGTGAGGGCGGCAATGAACCTCCGGGTTCTTTAAAAGCATTTTGTAAGTAAGAAAGTAACACAAATAACAGGAATGGAAGTGAACTGAAATTTTACAAACTTATAGCATTACTGTTTGCCCCTGAATTTTGGACGACAGCAGAAAATGTCGATGTCCTATAGATGACACATACTTTCTTGGGATTTGCAACGATTTAGCTACTTTATCATGTTACATATTATTTTTTCTTTTATAATTTATTTTCTTGAACCATTTTTAGAAATATAAAACATACGTGTAATAATTTCACTTTGCATTCAAATAAGAAGATTAATTTAGTTTTCTAGATTGTATAAAAATATAGTTTATATTGCCTCAAAATAGGATATCCAAGGTCATTAAAAGTTATATGACTAAAATAAATCTATTTATTCAGTTTTGTGCAAACTGACACAAAATAATTATTCATAAATTGTAAGAATTTTTATTTTTATTTTCCTTCTCACAATATCGGTGTTTAAAAACTGTATAAATATTTAAGATTTGTATCCACTTACAATGATTAGATATCGATGAGTAAGAATGCGAAAGGTTGAGTAATGGTTAACATGCCTGACCGTGAAACGAGTGGGTTCAAACCGTGATTGGGAAAAGTTACCTGGTTGAAGTTTTTCCGCGGTTTTCCGTTAATCCATTTTAAGAGTAAATGGTGGATAAATTTCGGCGCTGGACCCTGGACTCATTTCGCCTGCATTATCACCTTCATCTCATTCAGACGATCAATAGGCCTAACCATCGCAGTTGATAAAGCGTCGTAAAATAAATAAAAACAGAGAATACAAAGATTGTATGTTCATAAAAGCAATTTTTGGAAAATGGCAAAATAAATTTTTGAGAGACGTCAATCATAGGATTTTACCTTGTTATCATAATCATTTTATAGAATTTCCTTCAAGGAAGGACTTTTGTCCAGAATGAAGATTACGCCAAGACAAATTAACCGATACAAATATATATATATATATATATATATATATATATATATATATTTTTTCAATATTTTGACAGACAATATTTGTGCTCTTAGCCATCGATATGCAACCAAATTAAACAAATGAATAGTTATTCAGAATTAAGTTTTTGGGTATTTCACCGTGTCCTGGAACTTGGCATTTCTAACGGTTTGGAATTAGATTCAGATTCCATCATCATTGCAGATAGGTAAGTCTACTTTGTTGGGCTCGTTACTTCGAGCTAATCCGGACGACTAATTGGTGAACATATCATACAAAAACAAAAATTATATGATAATCAAAATCCTCAGACAAAAATAACTTCGTCAAAAGAGCGGTTGTGAATTTGAGTGAAAATGTCTCAGTTGTCTGGATTAGCCTGGCGTCACGAGCCCAACAGAGAGGCGACTCCTCTGGTATTACTCATCTTCTCCGATGCTGGAGCCAGTATGTAGTTCCGGAACGTTGGAAATGTCAAGTTCCAGGACACGCTGGAATACCCGAAAGTCTAATTCTGATCACAGTCTCCGTGAAGGTCTAAAAATCCATAGAATACCTTTTCAGTGGGCACTACAACATTGAGGCTTATCCAGTAACACGAATGCAGATAATCTTGCTAAAATACTATAAAAGCTACAACAAATCTATCCTTCCACAATATTAAACATTAGTAACTTGTGAGTATAAATAATAAGGTCCAGTATCTTGTCGATTTTATGCACTGTTCCCATAATACTAACACCAGCACTTTGACAAACACTGATTGCTATTTGCACTATTTAACTGACACATTCACAACACTGACTTTACTATTTATAAAATTTGTCTCACAACTATGTGTCCAAAATCAGAGACTAGCTTCAAATAGGAGTCAAAAGCTACACAGCTTGATCTCTACATCCAAACTCATCAATGAATTAAGATGGTGACTGCTGGCTACCACCTTCATAAGCAGTTGATAGACCCAGTTGCGCAACCGCCTTCCTGGACATTATCTCTTTCGGTTTTATTTCTATGCAACTGTAAATGAAGCGTTTGGAATTCGGTATAAGAAAAATACCAACCTGGCATTTTGCCGTAAGCAATTAAGAAAACCATGAAAAAAAAACTAACTAATCAGATTGGCCGCCTCGGAGTTCGAACCCGAGACCTTCCGAAATTTATATTTATTACTTCAATGTTTCTTCCTTTCCTTTTCTCAATTTTTCTCGTTTATTGCTTCCTTTCTCTAGTACTTTCCTGCTTCCAATTCCGTCCCTGTATTTCTTCCTTTTCTCACCTCTCGTTGTTGCATTCTTGCTCATTTATTTTCCGTACTTTCTTCTCGTCGGCCTGGGTGGCGCAGTCGATAGAGTGCTGGCCTTCTGTGCCCGAGGTTGCGGGTTCGATACCGACCCAGGTCGATGGCATTTAAGTGTGCTTGAATGCAACAGCTCATGTCAGTAGATTTACTGTCATGTAAAAAACTTTTGCGGGACAAAATTCCGGCATACCGACGACGCTGATATATCGCCGGCAATTGCTAGAGTCGTTAAATAAGACATAATTTAAATTTAAAATTCTTTCTTTTCTTCTTCCATCCTTCTTTACTTTTCGTTTACGTTTTCAGTTACTTTCTTCAGTTCATTTCATTTATT
Organism: Periplaneta americana; assembly: GCF_040183065.1. Taxonomy (NCBI): domain Eukaryota; kingdom Metazoa; phylum Arthropoda; class Insecta; order Blattodea; family Blattidae; genus Periplaneta; species Periplaneta americana. Next base: position 84,180,782 of record NC_091130.1, on the reverse strand, counting down.
CATTCTTCGTTTATTTCCATGTTTTTTCCTGTCCCTTTTCAAATCATTATTTTTTTTTCCCTTTCCCATTAATTTGTGTCCGATTTATGCATTATTTTTTATCCCTTCATTCATTTCATTCTCTTCAACCCTTTGTTTATTCTTTCTTTTATCATCACTTTCCATTCTCTCTCGCTTTGTTTCCACCCTTTTCTTCTCACACACAACCTTTCTGTTCTAGATGCTGGTGCTGGCGCTGGTCTCCTGCGTTCTGTGCTCGGGCTCCGTGCCACCCATCCCCGCTGGTCGCCGCGCTGAGTACTATTTGCTGCAGGACGACGGCGCTTACAAGTTCGGCTACGACACGGGAGAAGGCCAGAGCGCTTCTGCCAGCGCCGACCCCGCCAACCAGGTACAGGGCCGCTACTCCTACGTGGACAACAAGGGCCAGCGCGTCAGTCTCTCCTACACGGCCGGCGACACGGGGTTCGTACCTCAGCTCGAGGGGGGCGGCAGTAGAGTGGCTTCAGGCAAGTGTCACGATTACAGTACATTTTAGAGTAAGCATTATGTCCGCTTAATCACTGACAGTCCAATTCTGTTTCTCCAGAACTTTTCACGACCTCTTATAAGTCTTCAGAACCTTAGCACCATTCCCCGTATAGTTATTCTGTTCTTATATTCTTTCCTGATTCCATAAGCAAGGACTTCAGCAGTTTCATAAATTTGCAAATGTGTCTGTCCGCGAATCAGGAAGAAAAAAATTATTGGTAAATTTTACTTGGACCAAATGACTTTTGTGTACCATGAACAATGTTCGAATTGAAGGGGAAAAGCCAAGTAAATTCTCTCCTGGATTTTTCTGCCCAACTTGTGCGTTCCTGTGTTCATTCCCAACCGGGGAAACAAAATTTCCCTATCTGAATATGTTTCCTTATTTGTACCAGACCAGCCAGATAAGCGATATTTTTCCTGAACTTGCTTTTCTGAAAACTTACTTTTATTTACTGTGCGGTCAAAACATTTTTTTTCTAGAATTCATTTTCTGTAGTGAGCTTACTTTGAATGCCGTTTGTTAAATAATATCAGCTGGATTTCAACATTTATTGACACAAAAATAGTGTATTTAATACAAAAATAGTGCATTTAAATATTTTAGATTGTGATTTTTAGTACTGTGCCAGAAATAATATACGTTTATTGTTTCCATTGTTACTATTGTTGTTCCCATAATAAGATTTTGTTTTTGATTTGTGAATAATCTAGTACCTATTAAGTCATAGTCCAGCCCCGTGGCGTCGAAGTCTAACACATTCTGTCTAGGACTCGCGTTATGAAAAGCGTTGGTTCCTCGCGGGGAAGAAATGTTCTCGTGAAATTTCGGCCAGTGTATGGGACAGGTGCCCACACAGCATGATATATAACGAAATACGTTACGAATACCCGCTATAACGGCTGAGGGGGTCACCGTGCTAACCACACGATACCTCCATTCTGGTTGGATTCTTGTCCACTTCTGCTTTGACATGTGGACGTGAGATCACAGGTACCATAGTAATTAAAATCATCGTTAACATCAATAATGAAATAATAATAATAATAATAATAATAATAATAATAATAATAATAATAAAGAAAAATTCAAAATTGAATATATTATAATTGATATACTTAAGTGCTTATAAAAAGGATAAACATTAGTGTCAATCAGAAATTTCCCCGTTCTATATTTTCAATTCCAACATTGGTCATTAATCTACTTCTACGGTAAAGGATCCCCAGCTTCACTATTCACCAAGAGGATGCCATTCTAATTGCTTTTTCGCCATTACGTGGTAAAACTATCTCTATCGACCGAACTGGACCCGTAAATCTAGTGGCGCATAGAACAGCACGAAATTGTAACATTCCGGGGAATGTTTACTCCAAATATTTCGGTTTTCAGACTGAACACATTCTTTATACTAAGATAGTTGTTAGACAAAGAGCAGTTCTATTATACTACTAAACTATCTCTAGAGTGCTGACAGTAAGCAGGGAGAAGGGATACTAAGATGACATAGCCTATAGGTCTACTTTTACACTTTTCGCAACAATTCATTACCTTTATTATGTTGTGAATATTACTGTGTACTACTAACGAAGCTGAGATGTAAATACTGGTAGGCTGAAAAAATATGTTTACCTTATATCTTTTTATACAGCAGACGTTTCTCGACTTTTCTATCAAAATATTTTGTGACACAGAACCCACAAGAAGATGATTATCACTCATTTCACCCCCAAACAGAATACAGATATAACAATATAACTTATTTTTCTCAGAGCACCCTGTTAGCCAAGGATAGTTATTATATGGACGAAATTGGAAAATTTCTATTTTGTCTTCTTCCATCCGCTATTTTAATATTTAAATGTAGTGTTGAGCTCCTATCTTTGTAAGTACATTTTGTTTCATACGTCCAACTAAAACGGTTTCTCTTTCAGTTCTACAAATAAATAATAATGACCTCAATGTTCTCACAATATGAGCTATTTTACACAAAATTAATACTTAATACGCACATACGCATGCACTTTTGATTAAACAAACGCTCAACAACACAGCGCATTCATAGAACACCAATACAGCGCGACATATTATTGTGACGGTAAGCTACAAGGATAGCCTCGTTTAGCACGGAGGTGTGGTGAATCGATACCCCCTCCCCGGTCCCCCCTCAAGCTTACGAGTCAAGGTCGTAGCCATGCCTTTAGAGGCTTGTAGCCCAAACCTCGCCTCGCACTGAACTCTCGGATCCTGGAATGACTGCCAACAGTTAATTTAGTACAGGGATGTCGAACAGCGCTCTCAAACTGTGAAACGATTAATACTGTTTCCTACCGTAGCTGAGCTGAAACGACAGTCAGTCAGCTCGCTGTAGCAGTGTTCTGTACGCAGTGTATTTATCAACTCTGGCGGCTGGTATGGATATGGAACGACGATTCAATAGTGAGTGGACAGATAAATATTTATCTTAAAGGATGGAAAGGCACATTGCTTAATATGTAGAAAAGAACTACATTAGCCATCATAATATTAAAAGGCATTTTAATTCTACACGTCATGCTGAAGCTTATGGACCAGAAAAGTTATCCGGTTTCACTCTTGAAAAGGCTGTAGAAGAATTAAAATCAAGATTGAAGTCAGAAAACCTTCCATCATCATCAGGTGTTAGTAGAATAAGCTTGGTTCGTGCTAGCTACAACATTTGTGAAATTATTGCAACGGCTTCAAAGCTATTTACTGACGGAGAATTTGTGAAAGGCTGTCTCATCGCTGTTGCAAAAGGAATATTTCCGGAATACGTTAATGATTTAAATCTATATGTTTGTCTCGTAATATTGTTGCAGAGCGCGTATCATAAATGGGAGATAACTTGGAGGAACAACTGATAGCAAGAATGAAAACTGTCACTTATTACTCACAATAGCTCTTGATGAAAGTACCGACCGCAAAGATACGGCGCAGCTAGCTGCAGTATATTCATAAGGGGTGTCGATTCAGATTTCAATGTTCATGGAGATGTTGTAGATGTCATTTCACTAAAGGATCGGACTCGGGGAGAAAATATTTTTGAATCTGTAACAAAAACTATGAACAAGTTTCAAGTTACGCTAAAAGTAATTAATTTTATACATCAAAACAGTTTACGTTTCTGAACTTGAAGTTGCACTGCTACAACACATACACACAAAGTTGATATTTTAAACATGATATTAACAACATTATTATGATTTATTTCCGTCACTAACGAACAACATTCATGGAATGACCAAGTAGATAAAACTCTGTTATTATTATTATTATTATTATTATTATTATTATTATTATTATTATTATTATTATTATTATTATTATTATTATCATAATTCATCCTCATGTAAGCTACATTCTCTGTTTATCAGAGTTCATCAAGTGCAAATATAAACTGAGTTCCTAATCAATTGGTAAGATGTATAAAAGTTATCAAAGTACCAGCCGCCGTAGTTTCGCTTTTGTTTACTATCATTCGGCCGGACTGCCTGCTACCTGTGTTCAACCGTTGCACGGTAAGGGAGGAGTGAAGGCTCTGCAGTTCACAGTTCGAGAGCGCTGTTCGACATCCCTGATTTAGTATGTGGAAGGGTCGGAGTTAAACCTAGTGTTACGATACATCGTTATTACGAACTCATAGGCCTAATGTTACTACGTATAACTTTTATACATTTTTTGGGTAGACTATGCCTCAAAAGCAACTTGGGAACATCGTCACTGCTGTTTACAATTTATTTGCTTGAACTGTTATTCAAGAGATAATTATAAATTAATTTAATAAATAATAAGTAGTCGAAAAAAGATTAACTTTTGTTTTATGGGTTAAACACAAAAAGAATTATCTACAACTAAAAATGTAAGACATTTTACTTGATAAACTGTACCGGTACCTATTGTGTTAGTATAATCCTATACATTAGGCCTATATATATATATATATGTACTTATTTTTTATAATTAAGTATATAGGCTATACGATTCTTATATGGATATTGTAATAATATATTGTGTTATTTTTTTATTTAAAAACTCAACACTTAATGAAAAAAGTATATTATTGGTCTATTGAGACCCTGAACAATTCCCTCTCTTTTCATTCTAAAACTTTCAGATTTATTTCGATGGATCAATGGTTAGCAAACGCTTAAGAAATAATTTTACAACAGGGAGGAAATTTATCTTAAGAACTGGATGTCCAGATTTTCCATTTCCGATCATTGCTGGACTTCGAAATAGAGATAATTTCGTAATCAATAATTAATTTCTCCAAAACATAGAGGTCTGGGCACATGCCGTTTACCTTTTCATCTTGAGCAGCAAACAAAATTACGAAATCGTTACGACAGATTTCGTGTTCATTGCCAATTTTTTTTTTATTTCAAATAAAGGCATCAAATTTTTATAAAAATTATTACATTTGAAGTAAATCATTTTCAATTAAATTGAGTCGAAGATATTGAGTATGAATAAAATTCTACTTACAGTTTAGGAGAAATCGCTGAACACCGAGAAACGGTTGGATAGGTAGCCAGTCAGACAGACAGACGGCAGGTCCAAAACTACTTATTTTAGTAGGCCCATCAGGAAAGATGAAAACGTTTGTTTTCGAGAAAACTTCGAAATCCATTTTTTGTATCATCAAAATACTTTGTCTAATGGGACAGCAAAAATAAAAAAAATATATAAATACCAACTAATCCATCAATAATTCAGTTATTCTATCCATCAACAAACAAACAAACAAATAGGTGGAAATAATTAGCTTAAATAAGATACTATATATCCTATCAAATAACTTCAGCTTACTCAAAAATTTTCAAATATTCATTTTATTTTCCTTTCCGATAAGTCGCTATATACAATCTTAATTTTGCTCTAAAGTGTCTATTGATACGAAACTATTTCATGTATTTAAAAGTTAATGTAACGAACGTTTCCATCTTCTTCTAAGGCCTCTTACTGTTTATAAAATATTAAAACATTTAAAGGATTTAAAATTAACTGACAAAAATAAAAATTTACATCCTTATAAACGACATTTTACATGAAAATTATTTTACAGTACACAGTTTCAGATGAACACTCTTTTCTAAAAATAACGAAGTTTATTACATACTAAATTCAAAATGTTTTCAGCCAAATTCAAAGGAATATAATATATTACATGCTAATAATTGTTACATTGCTATTGTATGTACAGTGTTATTTCTTATCCTTCGGTTTTCACAAGTATTATCTATATATAAACAACATATTACTATTTAATACAAACAGTTTCTGCAGTCGATGTAATTTTTTTCGGTACAGCATATTATTTTCGACCTATTGTGTGTTTTGCACTGGTCAAGCTAATTTATATTCGGTCGTGTATTCACTGACTGATTGATTAAATGACTTACTTTTACATGACCAATAATCTGAAGATGCGTTAGAGTAAGGCGAACTTAAAAAAAAAAAAAAAAAAGATATCATTGTATTGAAAATTTCGTATCAATACCTTAAACACTTTAGTGCAAAGTAAAGATTAATCAACAATCTCAGGAAGAAAAAGACGCATAGCATGTCATATAAAAATAAGTGTAATGAGTATTATGAAAAGCCATATAGGTTTCTTCGAATTAAGTAGAATTTGTTGTGGTCTCTCATCTACAGTCTCCAGCATCGGGAGCAGTGCTGCGGGTTACCAGGCCTCCGCTAGCAGCAGTTTTGGTTCCGACGCCAGCCAGGTTGACGCAGACTACGACGCCAATGCCGACGCCTCGTACGCCTTCTCTATCGACACCGACAGCTACAAGCGTACTGAAAGCTCCGACGCCAAAGGTAATGTCCGAGGTCAGTACTCCTACAGCAGCAAGGCCGGGGGCAGCCACAGTCTGAGCTACGTTGCTGGAGAGGGCACCGGGTTCGTGGCCAGCAGCACCGGCGTGTCAAACGACGTCGGCTTGCCCAACAATGCATACGTCCCGGCAGCGTCTGCAAAATACTCAGGCCCGGCCGCCAACACCAGAAGCAAGATCAACGAGGATGGCTCCTATGCGTTTTCATTCAGCACGGACGATCAGTCTAGGGACGAATCAGCAGATTCTCACAACAACGTGCGGGGCAGCTACTCCTTCAAATCTAAGGACGATGGCCAGATCCGTCGAGTCGATTACACAGCAGGAGCGGCCGGTGGGTTTGTTGCCTCAGGTGCACACATCCCGGTACCTCCAAGTCCCGTTTCTTCTTTCGGGCCGTCATCTCCAACTTCTTACTCGTCCGTCAACGGAGCTTCTCTAAGCGCTGCTACATCTCAAAGTGTTGCTAATAATGATGGATCTTATTCATTCTCATACAATGCTGGCGACAGCACTAGGCAGGAATCAGCTGATGCTCAAAACAACGTCAAGGGTAGTTTCGCTTTCAAAGCTAAAGATGACGGACAAACAAGGCGTGTGGACTATGAAGCAGGCCCGAGGACTGGATTTGTAGCCAAAGGATCACATCTTCCAGTTTCTCCAAGTGTTCCTGTAAATTCGTTTGAAGCTCCGTCCGGAGGATTCTCTTCTCGGTCACCGGTTGTAAGCACTTACGCTGGTACCCCATCAGGGTCTGATGACGACGAAGGGCCGTCTGGAGATGCCAGCTATTCATTTTCTTACAACACTGGAGATCATTCTAGAGAAGAATCATCTGATTCTCAAGGCAATGTTAAAGGGAGATTCTCCTATGTAGCGAAGGATGGCGTCCAGAGGAATGTTGACTACACAGCAGGGGCAGGAAAAGGTTTCGTCGCTAAAGGCGCTCATCTTCCAGTCGCTTCATCAAAAGTCGCTTTCGGACAATCATCTTCAGGATACTCTTCATCTGCTTCTTCATCGAGTCACGCCTCTCATGCTTCTTCCTACTCCAGTAACTCATTTGCATCCGCAAATACTGCTTCATCAGCAGCAGCAGCGGGTGATGGTTCTTATTCCTTCTCATATAATGCTGGTGATCACAGTCGCCAAGAGTCCGCAGATTCTCAAAACAATGTCCGTGGTAGTTTCTCCTTCAAGGCTAAAGACGATGGCCAAACCAGGCATATAGACTACGAAGCAGGTCCAGCGACTGGCTTCATCGCCAAAGGTGCCCACCTTCCAGTGGCACAGTCTTCTGTAGCTGTGGGTGTGTACGCCTCTGTTCCCTCAGCGTCGACAATTACATCCTATGCTACCAGTCTGGGAGGTTCACCTTCTGCAGGTGTGAATAGAGACGGATCGTACTCGTTTGCATATAATACAGCCGATCAAAGTCGCCATGAAGCAGGTGACTCTCAGAATAATATCCGTGGAAGTTACTCCTTCAAAGCCAAAGATGATGGCCAAACTCGTCGAGTTGATTACGAAGCAGGAGCTGTCACCGGATTCGTAGCCAAGGGAACACATTTGCCTGTGGCACCATCAGTGAGTGCGACTGGAGTGTCGCCCTACAGCCAACCGTTTTCATCCAGCCCTTTCTCAGGTTCTAGCAGCTCAACGTTTGTGAAATCCTTATCACCTGATGGCTCATATTCGTTTTCGTACAACGCTGGCGACCATTCCCGTGAAGAATCCGCAGATTCACGAGGAAACGTCAGAGGTCGATTCTATTTCACTGCTAAAGACGATGGAAAGGCGAGGCAATTGGACTACGAAGCAGGTGCCGAGAAGGGATTCGTCGCCAAGGGCGCACATCTACCAGTGTCCCCTGTCACGCCCGGATCTGTCAGTGCCGCCAGCTCGGCTGTTGGCTACCAGGCATTATCAGCATTCAAAAGCGTTGTTGCTGATAGCTCTAATGATGAATATAATAATGGAAACGCTGCTTACTCCTACAGCTACCAGACCGACAGCAGTGGCAAACAAGAAAGTTCTGATGCTCTGGGGAACGTCAAGGGATCATTTTCCTTTCTCGGTGGCGACGGAGTTAGCAGAAGTGTCCAGTATACAGCGAAAGGAAATGAGGGTTTCGTAGCTTCTGGAGCACATCTTCCAAAAGAAGGAAGTAACGGCGCAGCCAATGGGATCTCCACGTTGGCTTCGACGAACGTCGCGTCTGTTGGTTCTTTTGGTGGCTATGCTGCGGCAACCAGGTCGTCTCAAGGAGTGAAAGCAGAGAATTTCCGTCTGCAGAAGTACTTGCCTCCAGAGAGTCCTCACAAGTATGGATACATATTTGATACTAAGGTCTAAAGAGTTGTATCATTATCTCAAGAAGAGGATTTGTAATCCCTAGGTTTGTGGTTTAGATGTGATATATTTAGTACCTTAAACTTCCATTAATTTTGTGAATATTATAGTGCCAGTTGTAAGAGAGTTTATTCCAAATTTAGTACAAGAATATAGGAAAGCACCTCAACTGAAGTGAGACAGTGACTATCAGTCAACTGATTTTATTTGAAAGAAAGTTACGTCACGGGTAAATATTGTAAAATTGTGAAAGGAACTTGCATAAAGGTATCTTATTTAATTAAAAAATACTGACACTGCCCAACCACATTGCCACACACAGTATTTTTTTAAAGTCCTAAAAGGGACAACTTTATTCTACTGAATATACTGTCTGGGGATTTGGAGTCGTATTGACTTCGCCATAGGGTATCGATATACCGGTGTAAGTAACAAATTACTCGAAAATGAGAAACCACCAAATACCCATGAGAGTTTAAAAAGTAAACTTGAAATGGAAAGCTACTGTATAATATTGATAAGTACGTACTTAGCTGGAAACACGAATGAAATTCGGTACAAGAGCTTTGTTCAATACTGCAGAGAAAATGCTCTGATTTCTCTAAGCCAATATCATAATATTACTTTTTTATGATGAATTGCAAGTTACATGCGAAAATCCATATAAGTTCTGTTTAGACGTTTGTAGTATGAAGCTGTAGATATTCTATTCTACAGGTTTGTAATTAGTGTAGACTGCACTTAGGTATTGATAGCAATATACTGAATCACTCAATTGTAGGCAGCTACTTTCTGCACTTTGTGCTTAGTCCATTATTTCTAGTGCTTATTTACAGCATTTGAAGCAGCGTTGACTTCATCAGGTCGTTTTCCTGGTTATTCTAGACTTCTAGTAACCAGACCTTCAACTGCGTCCGATTTCTCTTAAAAGATAGGGGCCTGGTTAATTTAACACTGCATAATTTACTTCTTTGTTTCGAATATTGAAATTCTGAAGTAAATATTGTGTTATGAAGCTAGACATGTAGGCTATGATTAAAGGTTTCATTCGAGAGGGTGCTGTGTATCGTGGGAAATAAGAAACTGCAGATCAAAACTTATCGAAATGTTAGTATAGCCATGTAGCCAGTAAATTTTAGACATAATACAAATTCACACAATCAGACAAGCTATCTAGAGACGAAATGAAATACTATATTTCGTGATCATCATGTACAACATGACATGTTATAGAAATGTTACAAACTGTATACAAAATGAATTACTTTACATATTTTAGAATTTCAACTCTACACGCACAATTAACTGCAGACAATGACATTTGCTTAAATATTATTATTTTTCCAATTAATTTCTTCAAATGTAGTCTTTGTAATAGACTTAACTCCAGCATATATCTTCACAATGATGCAGAAATTACTCCACTTTATAATAAATGACATTATTGAATGTTTTGGTACCTCGTTTTTAGATTTTTATTCCCATGCACAATTATTAGAAAATGCTACTCAACACCAGATAATAAGAATTTCATTCTATCTGCATTAGGTTATGTTATCAAAATATCTTATTTGAATTGCTTCAAGACCTCGCGCGATTTCTACACACAGCATCCCATATATAGAACTAGATTCAAACGACACCCAGCGACGTCCACGGCCGAACGAATACAGTATTGTATTACTGCAGCGAAAATGATGGAGTACGACTATCCATCCAAAAAAAAAGACAAGAACTAATATAGTATACTAATAGAAGAAGAGATGCTACGAAATGCAATGTACAAAATATAAAAAAAAATGTATGTTAATGAAAGAATGATAAATTTTCTAATAACACGTGTGACTTATTGTGCAATTAATGTGTGTTCCTGTAGCAGACTTGTAAAGATGTCTGTATTTTATAATGAAGTCAATAAAGTTTTTGGTTTTTAGTTCTTGTTTATTCTACAGGTTAAACTATCCTATTAGCCTATATGGATCCTGGGTTTTATGCCTTTTCCTCTCAAAATACTAATATTCTGTTCAGATTCTTAGCCGGGTGAGAGGGAATTTAAAAGCTTTGTGGTATGTTATACATGGTTTCTCAGAAGCAACAGACAAATTTAATTGCTCTATTTTTTTCATTTTCTGTAAAATCTTAAAAATCTGATACTGGCATATTATGCAAGAAACAGATTTTCTTGCATCAACATGATAACAAGTTTGTTTGTTTCTGATTGTTTTGGAAATCGTGTTATCAGTAGGCACTTTTCTTTTACTTGGCCTGTAAGATCGCCAGATATTAGCTACCAGATTATTATTAGCTGTGGAGCTATCTAAAGGAAAAACTGTTTTAAGCTAAGCTACGTCAATTGACGAGTTGAAGGACGCTATCGCACACATTGTGGCAGGTAATGAAATACAAACTCAGAGCTGCTGCATACACCAATAAGAGAGGCTGTTACTTGTACAAGAACAGTGTGGCGAACACATACATAATCTGCGATGAAGTTATGGTAATGAGTGGTGATTCATAAAACCTATTTATTGTGTAATATGCCAGCGTTAAAATGTTTAAGATTGTGTAGAAAATGAAGAAAATATGAACAATTAAAGTTACTTCTTGCTTTTTTAAAAATCCTATACATTTGCGTAGTATTTAATTTGACAATGTTTGTAACTGCTGAGTTAGACACAATTAAATTAATATTAAGGTAATGTTACTTCAGATGACCAAGTTCTAATAAGTAAAATTGAAATCAATTTATGAAATACTGGTACGAAATATAAGTGAGAAATATAATTTTAAAATTTCAACACAGAAACGAAAGACTAAGGCTTTCAATAAAAAAATATTAGAACAAAAATAGCTTTAAATTATACTCCTATAGAACAGGTCAGAAGTCCTAAATATTTGAGGTGTGAGGTCACTTATAAATGTATAAGTGAAAGTAAAAATAAACTTCTACAGTTTGAACAAATACACGGCACAATAAATAACCTTAAACGGCAATACAAGGAAACTGAAATCAAGTTTTATGCAGCTACAGCAGTACTAACTGTATTATATGTATCAGAGACCTGGACCATGACGAGTAGTGATAGAATTTGGAAGCTACTGAAATGTTACTAAGATCGGTTGAAGATTGCACTGAATTAAACACAAGTTTTATGCAGCTACAGCAGTACTAACTGTATTAGGGCTATATGAATCAGAGACCTGGACCATGACGAGTAGTGATAGAATTTGGAAGCTACTGAAATGTTACTAAAATCGGTTGAAGATTGCACTGAATTAAACACAAGTTTTATGCAGCTACAGCAGTACTAACTGTATTATATGGATCAGAGACCTGGACCATGACGAGTAGTGATAGAATTTGGAAGTTACTGAAATGTTACTAAGATCGGTTGAATATTGCACTGAATTAAACACAATAAAAACTGAATAGGAAGGAATGTTTGAAATGTATTTTTGTTGAAAGAAACGATTCACTATTATAGGAACAATAGATTAAGCATTTTGGTACAATGGATTGAAATCATATCCCTAGAAGAATTCGGAATTATGAACTGAAGAGAACAAGAGCCCTGGGAAGACCGAGGAAATGTTTAATGGTCTGAATGTGAAGCCGGAGCAGTCTTTAAGCATACTCCTTGAATGAAGAAGAGATGAAGAAAAAAGAAGAAGGAAATGAGTCCGTTCTGCTTCGAAATTCAACAAAACTGTAGTCCTTTATTACAGAGAGGGAGTTTTAGTGCCGAATATCTAAAATACGGATCTGCGAAATTTAATTCTCACAAGGAGGAAGCCATGCTAAAGATTTCATCGCCCTCGACCGGATATGAATCTGCAAACTTCGGATCATTTGCTAGAATGAAATTCTTTAGGTCACTGAGGATGATGCATCTCATACAGAAGGGTTTAGGAATTCTCGCCACTGCTGTCGCCATTGTACTATTTCGTCACCGGGCTTGTGGTCACCGATTAAATTTTCGCCACCGGACTTGTGGTCACCGATTACATTTTCGTAGACGCAGTAGAATCAGACAGAAGCCGCATGGAACTGTTATGCAAAGCCTAGAGAGGATCTTCCTCGAACCATTAACACATGTGAAGCATGACATAGGAGCCTGAACACACTCATGGAAAAGCCTAATCCTTCTTTACATTCTGTCCTGTAGTTACTGCGTAGTGAAACAGAAAGGATGCATAATGATATTGAACGACTAGAAAGAGGGCATTCCCCTCCGCGTAAAAAGAAGAAGTACGAGGATTTGGATAAAAGGATTCATCGTATTATTAAACGACAGCCGGATTATAAAGAGGAAGAAGATGTGCTGGCTTATCTAAGAACCATTGGACATAATCTATCTGGGAATTTTTAAACATAGGGTAAAGCTAGGAGAGAAGACGCACTTTTCAAAATAAATATATATATTCAACCACATAAGACATATTGAAAAACAAACAATATTTATTTATTCATTATCACTTGCTTCAGGAAAAATATTAATTTCACATTGAAATCAACTATATATTCATTTTTAATCATTTTTCATAAATCCTGCAACGCGTCATCTCTCCTACTATGGTATTCATAGACGACGCACTATGGGTAGGAGAGATGGCGAACGAAAAATTGAATACTGAGTACACACATTATGGACTTAATATTACTATGAGTGTTTTCTGTCACAAAATAATTATAGTTACAGTTATATAATACCTATATTACTAATTGAGTAATATTTTAACTCTTCATTTAATGAAAGTATTTTGTAATTTCCATCGTAGTAACGACTTTAACATCTTTACTGCCTTTTCCGGCAATTACTTCTCCAGGCACATTGTTCAGTTGCAGCCCTGTTTCATCTGCGTTCCAAATATTGCCTGGCTTATTTACCAGATCGTTTTCCACCATAATTCTTGATAGAAGCTGAAAATAATCAGCAACTTCTTTCCTGTTCATCCCTTCAATCCTTGCTCGTCAAGTACCTTCACCCTTTCTTATGGCAAGCTCAGGATTTCGACGCATGAAGGAAGCCAGCCATACTTTATCAGCTTTCCCGTCCTCAGTATTAATATTGTCTTTATAACGAGAAACTGCGCCATGTTGAAGGCCATCTCCCGAACATCTTTCCTTTTAGGAGAAAAACCAACACCTTGCAGCTCAAGAATGTGTTTCACCATCTTTCTTTCTGCCTCATTCCCCAGCTGTGAAGATGGCCCTAGAACACTTCTGTTGAAATTATTGTTCTTAACTCTGGTCCTTAAAGTTTTTTCCGGTATATTGTACTGTTTACTTGCTGGTCGTAGAGACATTCTCTTTTCCAGAACAGCGAGGCCAGCATTTCTTAAATCTTCTTCACTCCAGGAAGCACGATTAGATATTCTAATATATTTATTTGGCATGTTTTATAACCTCAAATTGAAAAAAAAAGAATTAAAATATGAAGAAACACGATTTGTCATTCTAATTTATTTATTTAACATACTGGTAACTTTAAAATAATTTAGAAAACTCAATGAAACTTTACAGAGACATGATTATATATTATAATTGATTACTGTAGTATAAATTGGAACATTTCATACGCCAAAACTAGTTACAAATACCCAATTACGATTTAAAGAAACGTTATTATAATAATTTAGACGAACTGTGTAATAAAATTTCTGTATATTCTTCCTCTAAATAAAATAATAGATTATAAACTGCGTCATCTTTCCTACCATCGTGATAAGTCATCTGTCCTAAATTGGTAGGTGAGATGACGCACCCAGCTGCTTAATAGAAAATATGGACGAACGGCGTGTAACTGTGTACACTGCATGTGGATGGATATAGCATCCACCAACATTTTACAATTCCTAAGTATTACTGGTAGAAATATGCTATATAAAAATATTAGAAATATTGAACGAAAATTCAGGCACTTACCAACGATAATTCATTGAAGAAAGTCGATGTAAAATACACAATAATACATATAATCGCGGGAGAATTTCACTGCATCAGCACACTTCCTTGTTACTCTCGCTGAGCTTAGACATGAGGCGAAACATAGCCTGCGTTGTCTCTCCTACCCCCGTCTTCTCTCCTAGCTTTCCCCTATATTACACCACTGTATACACTTCAATAAATTAAACTTTTATTGTATGCACGATGATTTACCTCTCATTTCTACCAAACATGTTACCAAGGGACCGGTGACAAAAAGGTCGAAATGACAAAAACGCTGGTGACAAAAAAGTCATGGTGACCAGAAAACCAAGTGACTAAAAGCAGTGACGAAGTGGTATAATTACTAGGATTCCGATGACGAGAATTCCAGATCCCAGAGTGTAAACCATGTAACTTACACAGGCAGTACAACGCAGACAAAAAGATTTATTATATTTAATTCTACAGTGTGTCTCAGCGAACTTTCCCGGTGATTGTGTAGGTCGAGAAGCGGCAGGTTCCCCTTATCTGTATGATTGATGAATCCGCTATTGTTTTATCTTAGTTCATCACTCCTTACTGGTGTTTATGTTGTCCTTCAGGCGTCACCTTTTTATGTAGGCTACGTGGCAAGAGAGAAGGAATGAGGGAAAGAGAGATAGAGATAACTAGGTGAAATATGCATGATTGGTGAATCCCCGCTCCCCGAAATTAGTTGTGTCTTGTCTTTGACAAGGGGCAATAAATGCACGCAATGCGTCAGCTAAGAATAAGTTCAATTTATTACGTTGTTATGTTATGTTTTGCAATGGTTACATAATTCAGTGCGTGAAGGGGTACACATTTTGGAAACGTACATACGGAAAAAAAAAATTGTATGGCAGAACATGGGGAAACAGACATAAATATCCTGGCATCCAATAGAAAAATAATACTAAATTTAATGAATAGGTTTTATGAAACAGATTCTGTGAATGATATGATGTGAATTATCACACAAGATGGGCAACAATTCCAGTAGTTTCTTACTGCATAGAGGAGGAGTACCGAGTTTTATTAATTTAACATTCTGGCAAAGCAGCTTGAGTTCTCTATCCTCCTCCTTCTGTGTGTCCAGAAAATATCTAACATTTCAGCAAAAGAGAACAGCATTGCAGATTTGAGAAAAATAACAGGACATCAACAACAGGCAACAGAAATAGACTTTTGGGTATTACATAGTGTCTTCGAACTAACATCTCCAATATTTCGGAATTACGTAAAGGTTCAAATATCAGGGCAAATAGGTACGACCTGAGGCCTGACGCTTAAACTATTTTCACTAATGACAAGGACACAAGTGAGAAGTAACTAACTTATCAAATTTTTTGTTTCCTAAGCACAGAGATAAGTGATTTGTAACAAGGTACATGTAACAAATAAATTAGAAGAGAATTTTATTAGTCTAACCAGTGTTCTGTTTCTTGAAGAAATTTACTTGCCACATTTGATTATAACTTTTAGGCTATTTCGACATGTACAAGACGTATATTCCGTAGTCAAACGTACAGTCATTCTGTACAATAAGTCTATACTTTGGCTCAGTGAAGAAGAAATAGTAGCCAAAAAAATGTAATCTAGCGATTCAGAAGGGGAAATTGTAATACAAAACCCTAAAATACAGGCCTACTCGTACATATAACAATGCTTAAGCATCTTTCTACGCCCAAAGTTTTCTTTTCCATTCTGCTCTATTTTCCCAGTTTCCTTCTGCCAATTCTTTACGTTGAGTAGTTTTACCAATATCTCCTATCCATGTAGTCCTTGGTCTTTCTCTCTTCCCCCTACCTTCAGAGATCCATTCTAACATCTGCCTTGATAGTCTATACTCCTCCACCTTCGAATATGGTCATACTAGGTTAATAAAAAAAATAATATATAAGAGAAGATTTCTCTATTTTGGTCTGGAAAATGAACATGAATTGAAAGAGAGATTTGTATTAAACTCAACAAAATGGAAAAAATTTTAACTGTAATTTCGTGAATTAATAAACAAACACTGGTCGAAATAATATTTTATTGGAGAAAGCCATATACTTTTAATAGGTTTACACTGGTTTCGTGTACGTATTCAATTCTATTCAGTAACATAATTAACTCCATTATAAACTGAAAATAATTTATAACAATGTATCATCGAAAAAAGTCGAAAGAATGAAAGTTTAAAAATAGTAGTGAATATGTCAGGCAGAATAATTTTGTTTAACTCTAAAATTATTGAAATAGAAATAGGGTAAACTAGGGTCTGTTGGACAGTCGGGCATGTTGGACACTCTGTACTTTAACGTGTTACCTCGCCACTTGTGGGCACCACATTCTGCTAGAAGTCAATGACGGAAGTAGCCCACTCGTGACTACTTCCGTCATTGACTTCTAGCAGAATGTGGTGCCCACAAGACGGAAGTAGCCCACTCGTGACTACTTCCGTCATTGACTTCTAGCAGAATGTGGTGCCCACAAGTGGCGAGGTAACACGTTAAAGTACAGAATGTCCAACATGCCCTACTGTCCAACAGACCCTAGTTTACCCTATAAGCTCTAGCTAGCTCTAATAAAATATTTGATTTTCTTTAACATTTTTGTCAATTGTCTTAACATTACACCACAGTCTAGTATATACAGTCACGAAACTCAATACGTAGTAAATATGTATACATTTAAGTAGTTGCTCACCACTAGGATCGCTAATATCGCCTCATTACAGGCAATGCAAAATAATACCGGCACAGTCTATTTTTTCTAGCACCCTCAAAACTCAAGCTTCGTGACTGTATATAGTACACTGTGATTACACATTACTGTAAATATAATATTGTCTTTTTAATAAAATGTAGTAAATGATTAATGATAAATGTAATCTATTATAAGCTAATAATAACACTGTTCTACAGAATGACACTTTGTGAGAGCTGTTTTCGGTATGATAGGCGATATAACATATTTCGAGTGTGCTGATCACGAATCTGTTATTAGTTTTTTTTATCACGTCAGAATTTTCCACAATTTGAAAATTAAGTTTCTACCTAAAGTGCAATTTATATAGTAAAACGAGTTACAGGGGTTCAAGACAATAGTAGAGTGTAGGTGTAAGACGTTGCAGAAATTCATAAGAAATTGAAAAAAAGAATATGTTGAAGTAAGATATTTATCTCATGTTTGCTTTTTCATCTTCTTGAAACTTCGAAGAGTGGATTTTCTTTTATGAATGGGGTGTTAATCCTCGCGAACTAACGTCCAGCAGTAATCTGCGATCATTTTTGTAATCCATCGCCCCTGGTACCAGCGCTCCTTTTCACTGATGTCTTGGTGAAATCTTTCACCTTGTTCCTCACTTACGTCACCTAAGTGAGAAAGAAAAGTGTCCGAATACGGAAAAAGGAAATAAATCTTGAGGATTTTTTTCCACATTAATTCTTTGAACTTTTGTAGTAGATTACACACTATGCTCTTATAATTTTCATGTTTCTTGTTAGCATGAAAAGTTTACATACGTATTTCAATGTCGTTCAAGCTTCCTTTTCAATGTTTTTCAATTTCCGAGTCCTTGAACAACTTCCGTATGTGAGGTCTGATGAAAATTATCTTTTGTAACTTAGACTATGAGATAGTTGGAAATTTTTTATTAGACAGTGGAAACCTTAGATAGGAAGTTCGTACCAAAACAGTAGATTTCAGTTGAGTACAGCGAGGAATATAGATGTCATCCCCGCATTGCCCTGCTACCACTCGCTATGGACGACACACAGTATGTTTACATAAACAACACATAGTGGCATTCTGTGGATCTGTGTAGAGTCGTGAATAGTTTGAAGAATATTGTTAGTTTATATTAATGTTTTAGGTTCTGAACAAAGTGAACTATTTTGTTATTGTATTTTTACATAATGTTAATAGTATGCATGATTCTAAAGAAAGAAACTCATCTGTTATTAAGTAATTATGCAAACAGGAGCGTATAACATATTTATTTTTTCCCGGATTATTCTCCTTTAAATGTTGACGTCTCGTGCTGCTATGCATTCGGTTGTGTTACAGTCCAAGTTCAACATTGAAATTACGATACCTACGAAGTTCCTAGCCGTAAGTACAATAGTAATGAAAAATTTTCTTGAAAATAATTATGGGTTTAATATTATGTGCCACATACGAGATACACTATTACGTTCACAAATTAGTTGTTCACCTGTTGATGTTAAAATATACTGTATCATATTTCAGGTTTGCTCCAGTAATGTCTTGTAACGTAGAACGAATATTTTCAGAGTACGAGTACAATTATTTTATTTCTGAACATAAAAAAGTATTTCTTTGATAAAATGAAAATTTTCTTTGTTATCTGTTATAATGAGGCTATAATCATAATTGTATACCTTGTATGCTATTTTTACATATATAGGTAAATTATATTAGTTTGGGATTTACAAAGTTTATAATAACAAATTATTATTTTTTAAATATTATTAGATTATTATTTTCTTGTTCTAAGTCTGTGGACGATTGGAGCATATGTTTGGTTACCACTCGGCTGTACATGTTTGTCGTTCTGGTTCACTAACATTGAGAGATGCGCTATTACTTTTCATTCGGTAGAGATATAGTCCAAGCTCACACAACTTAATAGTTTTCGTACCAACTTCCTAGCTCTGTTGGAAACATTGTCCAGTCTCAACAATAACCTTAACAAATTGTTTCATCAGCCCCAATTTTATGTGTCCTGGGGATAAGAGTACAAATAATCTCGGTCAACGAGGATGACGTTCTGCACACTTTTACTGCCTACAATGCTATTGGTCCTTAGAGACCATTCTGTTTGCGTCCAATGTTTATCATGTGCTCTACTATCTCATTCGCAAACATAACACTGATATTTCGTATAACCTATTGATGTTCGAGCTACGTACCGATTACTTTTAGGTCGTCACACAATAACTATAACAGCCATTGTTGCTCTCCATATTTTATTTTCTCCAAAAGCATTAACATATTTGTGTAACTATTATTCAATTGTACAAAATATGCAACTGGCTCAGAGGAGTATTGATTTTCATTGTGGAGCAGTAAAACCTTCAAAATCATTTTCTTTGATTCTATGAATAACCTCTATCCCTGTGCGAAGTACCATTTGTTGTAAGTTTCAAAATGGGATTTTTACATCATTTCAATCTACAGTACACTAATATTCTTCTTCACAAGAAAAGTATTGGATAAATTCTTGTTCAGGATGCCTAAACAATGTTGAAGATGGCCCTGCAGCAAGTAGATTTATCTCTTTTATTCGAGAGTCTAATACTTCTGCAGCTTGTTTCTATAGATTTCTCTCTCACTAAATAGTTGATTTCCGGCTGTGTAAAGAGCTACAATGAAATCTACGTCATGTGTGTCGCTATGATATGAATCCGAATCAGTGGATGTTAATTCGGTTGGTGGATCAGGCACTGGAACATCAGGGCCGTGAAGTCTCATCGCAGATTGTACTACCGTCATCAGGTAGGCCTACTACGTGACCTCACGCATTATTGCCTTCTGGTGGATATGTGTTTCCTAGTCCCGCGCCGTGGCGTCGCGGTCTAAGGCATCCTGCCTGGGACTCGTGTTAGGAATGCGCGCTAGTTCGAGTCCTCATCGGGGAAGAAATTTTCTCATGAAATTTCGGCCAATGTATGGAACTGGTGCTCACCCAGCATCGTGATGTACTTGGAGAGCTACGATAGGTAACGAAAATTCGGTTTCGCAAACCACCTATAACGGCTGGGGGGGATCATCGTGTTAACCACACAATACCGTCATACTGGTTGGATGATCGTCCACCTCTGGTTCGGCATGTGGACGTGAGGCCAATAGCCGGATGGTCGATCGTGGCCCTTCATAGGCTGTAGCGCCATGGATTTTGTGTGTTTCCTAACGTTATCCATTACTATCAAACGCTGCATAGGCTATTCCATTATGTTCACAATATGTTTATACAATAAAATTATAATATAAATATATGGTTGGTTAAAATGTATGGAGAAATTAGGCTTTTAGTTTTTTTGTTATTGTGTATTATTACCGTTGCTTACGGGATTACACAAGCTGGCGCATAGCACGATCGAGAGTAGGTCTCTGTGAGTCATGACAATTTCTGCCGCTAGGTTCGCCTCTCTGCCCTATGAAATGATGAATAGTACCATTACAAAGCATTGTGCATCGTGAAAATAGTTCGATTAATTGTGCATTACTGATTGAGTACGAATATTATAAATATGCCAAGCATATTACAGTGTTATTTGAAGTTTGTTCAGCTAAGTTATATTCGAAAATTGTCTGTGTTTTGCTATGTGAAGAACTCAGTACCAACAGGTCGTATCTTTATAGGTTAAGGTAAATGTCAAAGTTCTCTCATATAACAAGCAATGCTATGTTAAAAGTGGCGAATTGCATTTTCCGACTCTCGAATGATGTGACCCGAAATGTAAAATAATTCCATGCATTGTTTCACTTACCAAGCATTACTGATATAGGCCTAATGAAAATGTGGACGACGTGATGTAAACATTGAAGATAATGTTGTTACTGTTTTCCCTTTCTCTTTTAGAAAATACCGACAAAAGTAATGAATTATCTTCATGCTGTACTTATTAGGTAATTAATGTGTATTTGTATTTTAGACCTGTGTATTGTTACGTAATTATCAATGAATTAGGTTAGAGAACTTAACAAGGTTAGTATGAGATTAGGTAATGCACCTCAAACTGGTAACTAATAATGGCTGCTGCGAAATAGGCTGAGGTGGTTATCATGTGAAACAAATTATATCTAGAATATCTAGTTTTATTATATACGGATACGTAAAGTTTTTTTTTTTTGTTTTTTTGTTTTAGCATGTGTTTGTAATTTTGTGAGGTTATGTCTAGCCTAATTTCTTTTTATTCTTGTATCATTACCAATACATTAATTTATTTTATATTCATTTCAGGTGTTACATCTATGGTGGCAAATCTACTTATGTTAGGATATGAAGTAACGGTATATATTCAACTTCATCATTTGCTAAAAATTAAAGAAAACTGTATGTCTTCGACTCATTCCATCGTCATTTCTTCTTATGTATGTGAACCACGTTCGTTCTAAAAGTGCTACATTAAATGAACACTATAGACAACGTGATGGAACAATTTACAAGTTACTGTTAAAGTGCTCAACATTTTCAAGTGGTGCTATACCCATTGTTTCAAAATGTACATACATATTTTTACATTTCTATAAGAGGTGTCATAAATTATTTCAGCATATTTGTAAATTCTTCAAAATTAATTCTTAAATTAATACCATAAAGTAATGAAATAATATAGCCTAGGCCTATATGTGATTTTATACTACCGGTATTGATGTTGATCTTGGTAAATTAATCCAATTTCATAGTGTTGTCTTTTGTATTGTGGTTCATAACAATTATAACAGTATGTACGTGGAAATGTTTTTAAAATAATAAATTCTAGCTCATGATTTTAAGTGGTCGTTTCAATGGGAGGTTATATTGGAAAAATGATCACAAATGCATAATTTACTGCAAGATACAAGAGCTGAATATAAGTGAGTGTTCCGTTGAAAGTGAAAGTGAAAATTTCGTTTTACAAGAGCTAAGTAGGCGTACACGCACTAAAATACTACAGCGTTTACTATTACTATGCTCAATAGATTAATCAGTAGGCCTATAGAAAAGTTTTCACCATTGCAAGAAAAAATCGCGCAATAATTATACTTCTCAGTTATTGTGACGTCCGTATTTTTTTTAAAAAGAGAGGGAAAAGTTAGGCCTTCTTGCAAATGCGTAATTATGAATTCAAGGAAATTAAAGATAATGCAGTACCTTAATTAGTTGCACTATCTTATTTAATAACAATATTAATAATATTAGGTGAAAAGGGTAGGCTATAGTGCGTATATGTAAGATGTCAAGTTAATTTATTTCCGGAAATGTTTGGTGTATGAACTGAAGTACAGAGCAGACAGCCCCTCACTTTATATGTAATATTTTTAATATCAAGAATGACAGCCTTTTATTGTAATATAATTGAGGAGTAGAAGTTTGCAAATTACGTCTATTGTCCATAAAATATTGTACGAAGCATTTAATAAGCAATGGTGAGTCCTTTAAATGTCCCAAATGTCAATGTCTTTTAAGTGTTCTGCTATGAATATATAGGGCAGAACAGCGCTCCGAGCGGCGGAATTGGCATTACGAGGGAACCACTTCAGACTCGTTTTTCAAGCTCTATGCGCCAGCTTGTATAATCTCGTAAGCAACGATTATTACAGTCTATTATATACAGTCACGAAGCTTGAGTTTATGAAGGTACTATGAACAATAGACTATGCAGGTACTATTTCTCATAGTTTGTAATGAGGCTATAGTAGCGTTCCTAGTGGTTAGCAACTATCTATGAATGCATATTTACTACGTATTGAGTTTTGTGACTGTATATACTAGACTGTGGTATTATCTTTAGTTTTTCATTTATATCCAATTTTTATTTTGTCATTTATTTAATGAGTTTTATTCGTGCCTATTTATTTGCTTTTACTTATCGCTAAAAGTGTATTTTCTGAAATTTTGTTTTTCCTTACAAACTATATGTGATGCAGCAAAATAAATGTCATTTTCGGCGTTTTTAAGCCGAAATCTTGAAGAAAAGCTAACATTTCCCAAACTGCAAAATCATTGCAAAGTATTGTAATGAATATTGCAGTATACTTTTAACAATCAACAGCAGTATTTCCTTATGATACGGCTTGTAATTAAATGGCTAACTTATCAATGCTCCCTTTCTCAAGTTTTACCACATTACATAATATATCACTGACTTAGTCTATGCTCATGACTTCCAATTTAGTAGGCCTAAAATTTCAGCCTTCCCTGTCTTCTTTTAGTTTTTTCAAATGTTGTAATTTTTGGTGAAAATGTACACAATATCTCCTTTCCTCCTCTGACTTTATGAAGCCATGCTATATTGTGATCAGCCATCTTACTTGTGAAACTTGTCAGCAATTAACAATCACCTGACTGAATTATCACAGATGTTAAGAAACAAAATTTACTCAAATAGTCACTAGTCAGCATATCACTAGTCAAAATAGTTGTCTTATTAAATTTGCCCCTGAACAACCATTCTGTCGGGCTCATTATGTTTTGCTATTCTAAATAATCAACTGGGCAACTCACGCCAGAGGTCTATTCCACAAAGGTATGGCGCTATACATTACAAGTAAATTCTCTAGTAAGTAGTAAAACTTCTAGAATTTTTGTTCCACAAAAGATTTTTCTAAAGTAGTACTTTACCACTACATACTCACAAATTACCAATAAAGTTTCATGAATGTGTTCCATAAAAGTAGTTTAGTATTGGTAATTTATATTAATAATTTAGGTTCTGAACAAAGTGAACTGTTTTGTTGTTATTGTAACTTACTACAGTGGAGTCCAAACCTTTCCACCACGAAAGCCGACGAAGCAGGATTTGTACGGGGGATCCCGACTGCGCGCAGATCCAAAATTTAACTGCTCTGAAGTGGTCAACTGCGCGCGAGGTCACTTTTCGAAATAGGTCAACTACGCGCAGACCCAAAATTTAAATGCTCTGAAGTGGTCAACTGCGAGCGAGGTCACTTTTCGAAATAGGTCAAATTCGCGCGCTGGTCAATTTTTGAGTCAAGTCAACTGCGCGCGGAGGAAAACGCAAGTTAAGTTGGCACTACAAGATTTTTCTTCCCATTTTCAGAGACTTAGGACTCTCCATGACTGGTAAGTTACACCAGCCATAGGTATGTTTAAAAAAAGCTTTGTCATATTCTCATGCCCATAATGGGCATTTAAAAAGACACAAACTATTTTCATTCCTTATGATTATAATAAGAAACGCTTTTTTTTTAATTCAAACGTGTCATAGTTCCATTTCTGTACTTTAAAATCAATTCCTGGATATACTGCACATGTTTTTCACGATTATTGTTAGATCGATGAGGCCTATCTGTATCATTCATTTTAATGTTGTTGTTTGGGTTTGAACGATAGCGTCAACAAAATGATATATATATGTGGATGTGTACTGTAAAAATTAAGGTCGAAAGCCCTGTATAATGCCTCACAAGCATTGGTTGTTCTTTCAGATTTGTATTGAAAGCCCAAATTGGGGGGGGGGACGGAAACCCTCATTATAAATCTATGCTGTCAAATAATCAGCAAAACATGTAGCATTTTCATTGTCAGGTTTAATGCTCATTAAATCTTCAACAAAAGCATCCCCAACTTCGTCGGGAGAGAGAAAAGCCAAACCAAACACCCAGTGTAACCATTTGCCTATATCAGTGTTATTTTCTTTATAATCGGAAGACAGCTCTAACGCCTGAATTTTCCTCCACCAGGCCTGCGTCAACCTACTATTGATGAAAATGGCCACATCTGACTAACTGCTTTGTGTATAGCTACTTCGAAATCAGACACAATGATTGACGGTTGAAACTTAATATTCATATCATAACAAGCATTCACGATTTGAGTTAATACTTTTTCGTACGTAACTGCTGTTTTGTTTGGCAACAAACAACATAGTAAGGGGATGTACTGACCATTGTTTGAAACATGAATTGTAAATAACTGATAAAATTACAGCAGTAATCGAAGGTACCGTCAGCAAAAATTTTGTTACTCTCATAAAGCAGTCGTAAATAATTACTTTCAGTTGAAAAGCACACGATATTAAAATTACAATAGTTGATGGGAAGCATATTTTCATTTTTTATATTTAAAATAGGCATTTCCTGCAAAACACTATGAGCTTCATATAACGTTTTCGGCAATGGCGGCAAAATAGTCCTTCTGGCCCGTTAAATAGATTTTCTAATGTTAGTAACATCTTGGCTGGAAATATCGAGTCCATTGGAGGGAACTTCTTTACGAATCAATTTTAAAGGTCTCTCATATAATTCACTTTTACACTATTGGAAGTTACTTGTCTAAGTAATCAATGGCTTCATGGTTATGACTGACTTCGTTAGTACACAGAATGTGAGTTGAAGAATCGTTTAAGTAAATACGTGACTTACGTGTTTACACTATACACCTCCACTCGGTTTCTCTATCTTTCCGAAATTTATTTCTTCCTACACTGATCAATTTATGGCCTCTTTGACGTGTCATATGCACCACAGGAATGTTACAATCAATTTCTAATTTACTAGTCAGATACGTGGAGTAGGAACTGGCACACATAGCAGGCCATTTTATACACTCGGAAAAACTGACTAATGACAAAAGTGCTACCAATAGTTCTTCTTCTTCTTCGTTCTCTTTCTTGGCCTCGGGTTCAATTCAATGATCTCATGTAGCCAGCTAAATTCTCTAATGTAAAATTGTATTCTCTTATGTACTGAATAAATAGCACCGAAGTACCGCACCGACCGGTGACTAACTATTTTAAAAAAACATGAATGAGTTGTGGATGATAAACGATGACAGTGAACACGCCTGCACTTCACGGAGACAGACCGATGACTCGCTACCAATAGTTCTGTGCAAACATTACCAAGGTGCAAATAAAACACTCGCGCGCAGTCGACCTGTTTTCAGCATATCTCATCTCGCGCAGTCGACCTGTTTTCAGCATATCTCATCTCGCGCAGTCGACCTGTTTCCTGAGGTAATGCTGAACCTACTCTCGCGCAGTTGGGCAAACAGTAAACCTTTTCGCGCGCAGTCGATACACACCCGACTTGTAACTGTACGCGGTCTTCCCGATCTTTCTTTGTGAATATCACAAATCGTTCCATACGCCTCAAACTTGTCAATAATGCGCTTATTTGTTGACCGGGTTGAGTTCTGTTTCGTACTCCCGCCTCCATTGACGCTGGAATTCAACGCCGTTATCAAGCCTCATAAACCACTTCAGAACGCATTTTCGAACTTCGAACGTCAAGCCAGCTCCATTCATTCTGTTTTCTCATTATCGTAATGAAAGTACCGGCATCTATTGAGCTAAAGACCATACTACAACATAACTGTAATTCAAATCAATTGACAATATCAATATCCCGATACAGTCTGACTAAGAGTGTATACATTTTTTGGGGGGACTCTGTATTTTTGTAGATCTCACAGCATATATTTTTACTTTGACGATATAATTGTATTCTCAGTAAAGCACTTAAAATAACATGTGACATTCTATATCTTTACTACAGTTGGGAAGTAGTAATATTTTAATTTCTACATGTAATTATAAGCATTAAGGGGGACAAGACTAATAACTTTCGAGGAATATCACTTTTTTTGACGTTGTACAAAATTTTGTCCAATATTCTTTTGAGAAGATTAACTCCGTAAGTAGATGAAAATATTGGGGATCATCAGAGTGATTTTAGGCGTAATAGATCGACTATTGATCAGATTTTTTTGTATTCGACAGATATTGGAGAAGAAATGGGAGTATAAGGGTAGTTATTCATAGATTTCAAAAATGCATATGACTCGGTTAAGAGAGAAGTATTATATAACATTCTTATTGAATTTGGTATTTCCAAGAAACTAGTTCGATTAATTAAAATGTGTCTCAATGAAACTTACAGCAGAGTCCGTATAGGCCAGATTCTGTCTGATGCTTTTCCAATTCACTGCGGGCTAAAGCAAGGAGATGCACTGTCAAATTTACTTTTTAACTTCGCTCTATAATAATAATAATAATAATAATAATAATAATAATAATAATAATAATAATAATAATAATTATTATTATTATTATTTATTTATTTATTTAATCTCGCAGAGCTAAGGTCAGTAAGACTTCTCTTCCTCCCAGCCAGACCCTAATTCTAATTGAATACAATTGGTTACATAGTTATTATTTTAATATCTAGACCATATCTGCACGAACAGCGCTCAACGAGCTCGCGCGGGAGAGCGCTGTTTACCGCTCGCCGAAACGGAGAGGAAGATACGTCAGAATGACCTAGACTTGCTATAGGTAGAAGAGGAGAGGGAAACGACCACTCAGCTATCTAGTGGAGTGCAGTGCGTATTCTCAGTAGGGATGGGCGAAAAATAACGTAGCAGTTACTTTGTAACAGTTACTTAATTGTAACGATTAAAAAATAACTTAGACACGAAATAACTAGTTACTCGCTGTTACACTGTTACTTTTGTCTGGATTTAACTTCTGCAAAAGAAACTAGTTAAAATAACGTCATTACGTAGTATTCAACCGGTCCACCATACAGAGCGGCATTACTAATGTGTTTCACCATCTGGTTGCAAAAATATCAACTAAGTCCGTTCCCTAAAGCACATCACTCAGAGCACGGTTTTGATCAGAGCCGAAAATGTGATATTTCACAATGTTACTGTTATTAAATCTGTAAGAAAATGTATTAAAAAGGGCTATTCTCT
The DNA here is from genome assembly GCF_040183065.1 of Periplaneta americana. Lineage (NCBI taxonomy): Eukaryota > Metazoa > Arthropoda > Insecta > Blattodea > Blattidae > Periplaneta > Periplaneta americana. The sequence goes on along the minus strand of NC_091130.1, from coordinate 84,152,652 downwards.
TAATAAAATATTTCCACCAGAAGTGGAATGTGTATATGCAAGCTAAACCATCACAAAAGTTAGTCATGATGAATAAATCTATTTAGTTTATTATATATCATAAGCTATTGATGTCCTTCGTAATAATATAAAGTTTTCAAATACTTAAAATAAACTATTATTGCATGATTTGTCGCAATAGGGGCCTACTAATTTCATAGGTGGCTCTAGTCTTTCAATATCGTGGGTGGGGGGGGGGAGAAAGTTTGAGCTTGCTTATATAGGTACCGATAAAACTACTTTAAATAATTTCTTAGACTTTGTCTACACTTCTATAAAGTCGTCATATCTTATCCTTTTACAATGCTTTCATGGGCGTAAGCAATTGGGTAGGTTAGGGAGTGGCTTTGGCTTCCTAAATCTCAAAACAAGATTTAAAAAATATATGTTAGCACTGAATAAATACAAAAAGTAAACTGATAACAAGGTACATTTTAGAAAACCTGTCTAATATTAAAATGAAACTATGTGACACAAATCCATACTATTCAGTTACTATCCCCCCCCCACCGTTCTGAAGTCACCAACATTGTACCACAGCCAGGGATGTGCTGGAGGGCACTCGCAAAGACTCGCGCGAGCCCTTTGTTAAATATTTATATTGGTTCCAAGATCTTTGTTAAAATAACTCGCAAGGAAAAATCAATCAAACGCATTTTTCTAATTTAGGTAATGAGCTATTATTCTGCATTCTGCTAAAGCGATCGATTGAAAATACAGAAATTTAGTGGCTTTTGCACTGCTTGTTGGAGACTCTCTACAGCTTATATGATTTCCGAGATTTCGTGGATAATTTAATAGGAAAAAATTGCCCTTTTGTCATTCACTACAGCCAAAGCCAAAATAAATCACGAATTACATCACCATTAGCAGTGCGGAAGCTGTAAGAGACTTCAGTGTAATGAATGACATTGTCACTTGTGAAAGAAGTTGCTTACAATCTCCCACTTGTCCAGTTTAATGACAATTAAACTATCGGCAAATCTATGAAATAAGGGACAGGTTCCAGTTTGTGCTATTCTGTTTGAGAAACCATCGCATCGGTGGAGCTATTTTGAAGATCAAGAGTTATTTATTATTATTATTATTATTATTATTATTATTATTATTTTTATTTTGTTCGCGATCCCCCAATAATAGCTGTGCGGATACTCAGGTGGCCGCGGACCTCTGGTTGAAAACCACTGACCTACGCTATATGTGTATTTATTATAATAAATTCATAATATATATAATATTTGAGGTATAATATGATTCATGATTGTGTTTGTTAAATAACAGTCGGTTCTGTGGCGTATTGATGATGATGATGATTATTATTATTATTATTATTATTATTATTATTATTATTATTATTATTATTATTTTGTTCGCGATCCCCCATTAATAGCTGTGCGGGTACTCAGGTCGCCGCGGACCTCTGGTTGAAAATCACTGATCTACGCTATATGCGTATTTATTATAATAAATAAATTCATAATGTACATAATATTTTTTATTTTATTTTATTGGGTTATTTTACGACGCTGTGTCAACATCTAGGTTATTTAGCGTCTGAATGAAATGAAGGTGATAATGCCGGTGAAATGAGTCCGGGATCCAGCACCGAAAGTTACCCAGCATTTGCTCGTATTGGGTTGAGGGAAAACCCCGGAAAAAACCTCAACCAGGTAACTTGCCCCGACCGGGATTCGAACCCGGGCCACCTGGTTTCGCGACCAGACGCGCTGATGTACATGATATTTGAGGTATAATATGATTCATGATTGTGCTTGTTAAGTAACAGTCGGTTCTATGGCGTATTGATGATGATGATGATGATGATGATGATGATTATTATTATTATTATTATTATTATTATTATTATTATTATTATTATTTTGTTCGCGATCCCCATTAATAGCTATGCGGATACTCAGGTGGCCGCGGACCTCTGGTTGAAAATCACTGATCTACGCTATATGCGTATTTATTATAATAAATAAATTCATAATGTACATAATATTTTAGGTATAATATGATTCATGATTGTGTTTGTTAAATAACTCTCGGTTGATGATGATGATGATGATGATGATGATTATTATTATTATTATTATTATTATTATTATTATTATTATTATTATTATTATTATTATTATTATTATTATGTGTTTGTTACGAGTGTTGAAATCTTCACTACTGTCCTTTCTGTTAATATCTTTACTTTTGAAGTTCAATCAAAACAATATTTTATGGTACAGTATTTCTGCTACAAAATAATGTACTTGTCAACGTTTTCAATCATTATGTAAGTTATTTAACATTCAAATATAACTTGTTCGTGGATAACTAACTGCTTCTGTGCCTCTGCTAGTTATTTAACATTCAAATATAACTTGTTCGTGGGTAACTAACTGCTTCTGTGCCTCTGCTAGTTATTTAACCGTTAAATATAACTTCTGCTATTTTGTCTACGGCAGGAAATTGTAACCGTTACATATAACCGTTATTTATAACTACTGAACAAAAGTAACGGAGACAGTTATAACAGTTACAAGAAAATAACCGTTTGTCACATCCCTAATTCTCAGTAACTGTTTCACGTTGCTTACCTACTGCTACAGTACAGTATGGAGGAATCTAAAAGACGGGAAAGTGATCATCAGGCAAATTCTTTCAATGTTGCATGGGAAAATGATTATTTTTTCATAGCTGCTGGTGTACATACTTCGTGGTTTAACTGCCACAACATTTTGAAAGGTAGAAAGAAACGTAACATAATGCGTCATTACGAGTCCAGACATGAAGATACTAAAGATATTAATCTTCAACAATTTAAATATCTCTCTTCAGGGAAAAGGCCAGCTCAGTGTTGATATGTTGAATAAATTACGGGATTTCAGTCATAAACATACACTTTTCGTAAGTCAGTTTCGGGAAGGTAATACGGCTTACTTTCGAACGATAGAAACTGCTCGTGATGAAGCCATGTTAAACGATTATTTGCAAATATTAATTGAAATTCAAAATTAATTTAATTCTAGGTTCCAAGATCTTGTCTTAAGGTCCACACCTGTGGAGTAACGGTTAGCGCGTCTAGCCGCGAAACCAGGTGGCCAGGGTTCGATTCCCGGTCGGGACAAGTTACCTGGTTGAGTTTTTTCCGGGGTTTTCCCTCAACCCAGTATGAGCAAACGCTGAGTAACTGTTGACAAAGCGTCGTAAAATAACCTACTAAAAGTCTTCTCTTAATTGGAAAGAAGTTTAAAGTTATCATAATAAATTCCTTCAAAACCAGTTGAAACAATGTCATATAAATTACAGGTGGGCCTGGTTGGCGCAGTTGGTATAGCGCTGGCCTTCTATGCCCGAGGTTGCGGGTTCGATTCCGGGCCAGGTCGATTGCATTTAAGTGTGCTCATATAACCTCGGCAGTTGTGAGCGTCGTTAAATAAAACATAACACTTAACGATTTACAGCTCGGACTTACTGATCTTCAATGTGGCCTAAGGGGTAAAGATAGTTTGAATAATACTACTAGCCTGGTTGAGCTTTACAAGACTAAACATTAGCAATAATATCCACGACTACACAGGCTGGCTGTGAAAATGATTGCTATGTTTGGCTCAACATTTATATTTGTGAGCAACTGTTTTCTATAATCAACATTAATAAAGGTAAGCATCGAACATCTGTGACTGATGTTTCATTACGATCAGTAGGCTACTGTTCCTTTCAGCTGCCAACAGCATAAAACCTCGTTTTCATGTAGGCCTACTGATAAATAAAAATATAACAAAATGAGGTTGTACATTTAAGTAGGTATGAAATTTCTATTATTTCTGTAAAATAAATATTTCTGTATTAATTAATAAGTCCAAGATAGTTTTGCAAAAACTGAACGGGAATTCATTTCATGAACCTCGTAATAGTACTTCCTTTTGTGTACATTTTTTACGAGATCACCACTTTTTCCAGTCCACCCTATACAGAGCGCAGCTAATACTTGCATTCCGCTCATGAGCTGTGAGCCGGCTCGGAGAGCGCAAACCTTGTGCAGGCCTGATGTAGACTATAAAACAACATGAAAGTAAATAATGAAAGTTGAATAAGCAATGTAAGTGTGACAATAATAAACATTGGTAAGAAATAGTGATATGCCATGAATATGCCATTAGGAAAGTTCAGGATAACAGAGATGGTTTGGAATTGAATGGGTTACATCAGCTTCTTGCGTAAGCTTATACGGATGACGTGAATATGTCAGGAGAAAATCAACAAACGATTAGGGAAAACACGGAAATTTTACTTGAAGCGATAGATTTGGAAGTAAATCCCGAAAAGACGAAGAATATGGTTATGTCTCGTGACCAGAATATTCTACGAAATGGAAATATAAAAATTGGACATTTGTCTTTCGAAGAAGTTGAAAAATTCAGATATCTTGGAGCAACAGTAACACATATAAATGTCACTCGGGAGGATATTAAACGCAGAATAAATATGGGAAATGCGTGTTATTATTCGGTTGAGAAGTTTTGTCATCTTGTCTGCTATCAAAAATCTGAAAGTTAGAGATTATAAAACAGTTATATTATCGGTTGTTCTGTATGGTTGTGAAACTTGGACTCTCACTTTGAGAGAGGAATAGAGATTAAGGGTGTTTGAGAATAAGGTTCTTAGGAAAATATTTGGGGCTAAAAGGGATGAAGTTACAGGAGAATGGAGAAAGTTACACAACGCAGAACTGCACGTATTGTTTTCTTCACCTGACATTATTAGAAACATTAAATCCAGACTTTGAGATGGGCAGGGCATGTAGCACATATGGGCGAATCCAGAAATGCACATAGAGCATTAGTTGAGAGGCCGGAGGTATAAAGACCTTTGGGGAGGCCGAGACGTAGATGGGATGATAATATTAAAATGGATTTGAGGGAGGTAGGATATGATGATAGAGACTGGATTAATGTTGCACAGGATAGAGACCGATGGCGGATTTATGTGAGGGCGGCAATGAACCTGCGGGTTCCTTAAAACTATTTGTATGTATTTACAAGCATTAGCACAATCTTTAAGGGAACAGTAGAGTTATGCAAAAATCTATGATATTTATTTACGTAGTTTCAGAGAAAATATACAAATTTCAGCTTCTAAAATGATTATTTTCTAATTCCGCTACAGTTCGGATAGATGTCGCCTATCACCGCTACGTCTCCCAAAACTCCAAAGTCCGCTCGGAATTCCGCTTCCGTTGGGAATATTTCTGGTCTTGCTGAATGACGTAATTGAATATCACACAACTAATAAACAAATAAAGTAATCAACAGATAAGAACACACAGAAAATGTTTATTACAAACGAATTATAGATTTCACTGACAGACACAATGGACATCGAATATTCACACAAAACGCAAACAGAAATCGAACTGGCATTTTCGGTTCTCGCTACTTTTGTCTAATGTTTATGTCGCTGAATGGATAGTTTACAGTTAAAATAATCTTGGTGCTTCGAAAGACTTTCGTATAGGGGCACACAGCTGTTAAACATCAATAGTGGAGGACTATAAAAATAAAATGTACCAGCTGGACACGATTAAGACGCATAAAATGCGAACTATTTGGCGTAGAAATGAGATTCTTGTTTCTATATATTCAGAAGAAGAATGTCAATCAACCTAATCACATGTAGACACCCAGTCACGAAGAACTTGCCCGAGCGCACGTATGTATTATTTTTACAAGCGGTGTCAACAAATATCCGTACGCGGTAACGCAGCACTGTTGCTACTGGCTATTGCCTTACAAGTAAACACGCCTCAGTTTGTCAAGAGATTTGGACCGCATTGTAGTAAATTGTCAAGTATTCTCTACCAATGAAAGGAGACTAATACATACATGTACTAATATGATTTAAATATATTTATTTCATAATATTAAGATATATTTTGATAAAATATATGTGCTATAGAATTTCTTTTCTTGCTTTCATTTCCTTCACAAGAAACAATTTCATCTCCTTTGAACAATTTCAACAATTTTGCAGTGTTTGTAATTTTGTAACAATTAAGTACTGGGGCAAAGATCGTTATTAATGGCAACTGTTGGCTAATAAGGGAAACTATCAAGGAGCATTATGCGGGATCGCGGAAGAACATGCCGATAGTAATAAAGAAGTAAATTATTCATTATTAAAGAAGTGAACTAAAATAAATAACATTGGAGGGTTACGAAATTCATAAAATCTACGAATCTTTGCTATATAATCTGGCTAAAAATATATTACGATTAAAGTGACAAAAAAACCTAATTCAATGAAAGAAATACGAAGATAGCCAGCTGCTTCATGTTATGACGTAGTGTGTATATTGATATGACGTCACTAGTAGCGATTCATTGGTAATGTACAACACACTTTAATTCTTTCGTGGAACAGAAAGATATACAACTCCATACTTTACAGCATCTTTCACCAGTAATTTGTAATGTACACTAGTGGCAAAGAAACCGAACCGACGGAATAATCAAAGTCCCCGAAATGAGCACTGTGCATGCCACGCCCGCATTCATAAGATAGCGAGTAATCTATTGAAATCGTTGTAGTTTCGACTGCTGACGTAGCCCATTTCGAAAGCCATTAGAAAATAAGCTGGTAAAATTCATGTTCTGGGAATAATAAGTTAAATAAGTAGTAAAGTATCGCTGCAATCGAAAAGTATTGGGAATAAATTTGAATAAGGAACAAAAAAAAGTTTCCTTCCCAGGCAGGATTCGAACTACGAAAGTTTTAGTTACCAGTCTATCGTGGCTCTGGAGTGAACAAGGCTTTGAAATCAGCTACAAGAGTCGGTCCGGGTTTTTTTTGCCACTACTGTACTGTACAACTTCATACCTTTGTGGAATAGGCTTTTTGTAGAAATAGCAGTAATCTTGCTCAATTCTTTGGAGTCCACTATTACGTCGAGTCCTTGACGATGATAATGACGACAATGATGTTGATGATGATGATGATGATGATGATGATCTTAATTCTTTGAAGTGTGCGTCACCAGAAACATCTGCAGTATTGCCACATATTACAATAGTCTTACTTAGAAAACAACTAAGAAACGAACGTTCCACAGTTTAATTAGATTCTCCAAACTTTATGCAATGAGCCGCTTATTTTCGGACGACCTTGAGAAGTTCCGTGAAACTGTAACGACATTACTGGTTATACCACAAGCTGATGAAGCGGGCAAGGAATGGTATTCATCCGAAGCTACATTCCTCTCACATAATTGGTTGCTATAAGCCGCTTTACTGCCTTCAAACGATAGCGGTAGCGAAATAATAGAGAACGGTCAAATTAGTTGATAAATGCAATAATAATAGTAATGATTTATGTGAAATATTATTCAAGCAAGGAAAAACAAGAGTTGATATTGCAAAAGAAGCTATAATATAATGCTCCAATAATTATCAAGTATAATAAAATAAATATGTCAAAAATTTTACATAAGTAATCAATGGGATGAGTACCCTTTGAGACAACCCGCATACTCCTGAGAATACGCTTACCATACATTGAGTACCACTGTTCTAGACAATATAAAATTGTAATTCGAAGGCTAAAAGAGTAATTAAAATCAGGGGCGGGTTTAGGGTAGTGTCCTCGTGCCATGACACAGCCTAAATAAAATATAATTAAAAATTATTTTAACTGTAGATTCAGAGCTCTATAAGATCAGAAATGTTATTAAAATTATGGATTTACCATGGAGTGATTCCAGCAGAACATCGATTTGAAGTACCTTGCCGCACCGTGACTGAGATAACAAAACAATGCCGTTCGCCCGCTCATGCGCTGCTGTATTATCTTTGTCATTCGAGTCCCGGTGCCGAAGAGAATTTTAGATAAATTCCAGAATTGTAATGCAAAATTAAAATTGATTTCCACACTTCCAATTCTATATTCATCACATTGCAACATAGACGCCAAAAATTTTTACGATTAAAATATTATTTACCTAAAATAAATAGGGAAGGAAATTAACATGCTTGCCTTAGGCCTATATGGAAACTGAACAGCCCGAATAGGCAACACATACTTGACCTATTGATAGTGTCAGGAACGACGACAATATTATTCCAGACAGTATTTAAAAAAATTCCAAAACATAGTCAATTGAATAAAGTGATGTAAATGATATACTTTACTAATAAATAATATTAAATATGTAAATAATGTGGCTAATACATGTCAAGGACGTAGGAGCATTCAAAGTTTTCAGGCTAACACAGCCTCATTAGAAGGGAAGGCAAGAAACAAACAAACGAAGCAAAAGCTGGTAGTTCTATCCTTACACGGATGATCAAGATCGATCAAAATTTATTCCTGAAACGTTAAATTGTGGGGGAACAAAAGTAGCAGATTATTTGCCTGTAAGTTTGAAATTATAAACTCACAATTTAAAATTAATTTCTTACAAATAAAATGCACTTGACATGTGAGTACAGTCGGTATAAGAAACAAACTTAATTATACATTATGAACTGCAGAATTACAGCGCAATTCAGATTGCATGGAATAGAGAGTCGAAAATTTTCAAAGACAGTCCGCCTGGGTGGCGCAGGTGCCCGAGGTTACGGAGTTAGATTCCGGCGCAGGTCGATGGAATTTAATTATGTTTAAATGCTACAGGCTCATGTCAGTAGATTTAATGGCATGTTAAAAAAACTCCTACGGGACAAAATTCCGGCACACTGGCGAAGCTGATATAAACTTGGCAGTTGCAAGCGTCGTTAAATAAAAGATAATTTAATTTTTCAGCACACAACAAATAACAGCACTTCTCTACGGTAGCTAACTGAACAAGCAGAGGCAGGTAACACAAACAGATGACACTTCTATTGAGTATAAATATAACAAAAAAAGAGAATCACGTGAAAATTTAACATTCAAGGAATGAGATATTAATAAAAAGTAGCTTAGGCCTATATGTCTGTCAGCAGTAACAAAACAGTACCTCATTAAAATTAAAATTTAAAGGAATAATCTAGGAATGAAGGACAGCTTTTAGTGTCACTGACAAGAGAGAGAAAAATATGAAGCCATAAAGAATAATCTAGGAATAAAAGGCAGCTTATAAGAGTAACTTCAGTAACATTAAAAATGAAGTCATGAGGAATAATATAGGAATAAAAGGCAAGAGTAGCTTCAATAACATTAAAAATGAAGCCATAGGAAATAATCTAGTAATAAAAGGCAGCTGATAAGAGTAACTTCAGTAAGATTAAAAATGAAACTATAAGGAATAATATAGGCATAAAAGGCCAGAGTAGCTTCAGTAACATTAAAAATGAAGCCATAGAGAATAATCAAGTAATAAAAGGCAGCTGATAAGAGTAACTTCAGTAACATTAAAAATGAAGCCATAAGGAATAATCTAGGAATAAAAGGCAGCTGATAAGAGTAGCTTCAGTAAAATTAAAATGAAGCCATAGGAATAACCTAGGAATAAAATGCAGCTGCTAAGAGTAGCTTCAGTAACATTAAAAATCAAGCCATAAGGAATAATCTATGAATAAAAGGCAGCTGATAAGAATAGCTTCTGTAACATTAAAAATAAAGCCATAAGGGATAATCTAGGAATAAAAGGCACCTGATAGGAGGAGCTTCAATAACATTAAAAACGAAGTCATAAGGAATAATCTAGAAATAAAGGGCAGCTGATATGAGTAGCTTCAGTAACATTACAAATGAAGCCATAAGGAATAATCTAGGAATAAAATGCAGCTGCTAAGAGTAGCTTCAGTAACATTAAAAATGAAGCCATAAAGAATAATCTAGGAATAAAATGCAGCTGCTAAGAGTAGCTTCAGTAACATTAAAAATGAAGCCATAGGAAATAATCTAGGAATAAAATGCAGCTGCTAAGAGTAGCTTCAGTAACATTAAAATGAAGCCATACGGAATAATCTAGGAATAAAATGCAGCTGCTAAGAGTAGCTTCAGTAACATTAAAAATGTAGCCATAAGGAATAATCTAGGAATAAAAGGCACCTGATAGGAGTAGCTTCCGTAACATTAAAAATAAAGCCATAAGGAATAATCTAGGAATAAAAGGCAGCTGATAAGAGTAGCTTCTGTAACATTAAAAATAAAGCCATAAGGATTAATGTAGGAATAAAAGGCACCTGATAGGAGTAGCTTCAGTAACATTAAAAATAAAGCCATAAGGAATAATCTAGGAATAAAATGCAGCTGATAAGAGTAATTTCAGTAACATAAGAAATGAAGCCATAAGGAATAATCTAGGAATAAAAGGCAGCTGATAAGAGTAGCTTCAGTAACATTAAAAATGAAGCCAAAAGGAATAATCTAGGAATAAAAGACAACTGATAAGAGTAGCTTCAGTAACATTACAAATGAAGTCATAAGGAATAAGCTAGGAATAAAAGGTAGCTAATAAGAGTATATTCAGTAAAATTAAAAATAAAGTATTAAGAAATAATCTAGGAATAGAAGGCAGCTGATAAGAATAATTTCAGTAACATTAAAATTGAAGCTATAAGCAATAATCTAGGAATAAAAGGCAGCTGCTCAGAGTAGCTTCAGTAACATTAAAAATGAAGCCATAAGGAATAATCTAGGAATAAAATGCAACTGATAAGAGTAATTTCAATAACATAAAAAATGAAGCCATAAGGAATAATCTAGGAATAAAAGGCAGCTGATAAGAGTAGCTTCAGTAACATTAAAAATGAAGCCAAAAGGAATAATCTAGGAATAAAAGACAGCTGATAAGAGTAGCTTCAGTAACATTACAAATGAAGCCATAAGGAATAAGCTAGGAATAAAAGGCAGCTAATAAGAGTATATTCAGTAATATTAAAAATAAAGCATTAAGAAATAATCTAGGAATAGGAGGCAGCTGATAAGAATAATTTCAGTAACATTAAAAATGAAGCTATAAGGAATAATCTAGGAATAAAAGGCAGCTGCTCAGAGTAGCTTCAGTAACATTAAAAATGAAGCCATAAGGAATAATCTAGGAATAAAATGCAGGTGCTAAGAGTAGCTTCAGTAACATTAAAAATGAAGCCATAAGGAATAACCTAGGAATAAAATGCAGCTAATAGGAGCAGCCTGAGTAATATTAAAAATCAAGCCATAAGGAATAATCTAGGAATAAAAGGCAGCTGATAATCGTAGCTTCAGTAACATTAAAATGAAGTCATAAGGAATAATCTAGGAATAAACGGCAGCTGATAAGCGTAGCTTCAGTAACATTAAAAAGAAGCCATAAGAAATAATCTATGAATAAAAGGCAGCTGTTAAGAGTAGCTTCTGTAACATTAGAAATAAAGCCATAAGGAATAATCTATGAATAAAAGGCAGCTGATAGGAGTGGCTTCAGTAACATTAAAAATAAAGCCATAAGGAATAATCTAGGAATAAAAGACAGCTGATAAGGGTAGCTTCTGTAACATTAAAAATAAAGCCATAAGGAATAATCTAGGAATAAAAGGCACCTGATAGGAGTAGCTTCAGTAAAATTAAAAATAAAGCCAAAAGGAATAATCTAGGAATAAAAGACAGCTGATAAGAGTAGCTTCAGTAACATTACAAATGAAGCCATAAGGAATAATCTAGGAATAAAAGGCAGCTAATAAGAGTAGCTTCAGTAATATTAAAAATAAAGCATTAAGAAATAATCTAGGAATAGAAGGCAGCTAATAAGAATAATTTCAGTAACATTAAAAATGAAGCTATAAGGAATGATCTAGGAATAAAAGGCAGCTACTCAGAGTAGCTTCAGTAACATTAAAAATGAAGCCATAAGGAATAATCTAGGAATAAAATGCAGCTGATAAGAGTAACTTCAGTAGCTTCAGTAACATTAAAAATGAAGCCATAAGGAATAATTAGGAATAAAAGGCAGCTGATAAGCGTAGCTTCAGTAACATTAAAATGAAGCCGTAAAGAATAATCTAGGATAAAACGCAGCTGATAAGCGTAGCTTCAGTAACATTAAAATGAAGCCATAAGGAATAATTAGGAATAAAAGGCAGACGATAGGTGGAGTCTGAATGACAAGAGAGTAGTATTACATACAAAATGAAGTCATAAGAAATGTTGTAGGAATAACAGACAGCTGATAAGTGTAGCTCAAGATTTACCACATTAATAATGAAGTCGGACTGGGTACCGTAGTCAGTATAGCGCTGGTCTTCTGTGCTCGAGGTTGTGGGTTCGATCCCGGCTCAGATGGATGCATTTAAGTATGTTTAAATGCGACAGGCTCATGTCAGTAGACTAACTGCCATGTCAAAGAACTCCTGTGGGACAAAATTCCGGCACACCGGCGACGCTGATATAACCTCGGCAGTTGCGACCGTCGTTAAATAATTCATAATTTAAGTTTAAATTTAAAAATGAAACGACAAGGAATAATGTATGGATAAAAATTGCTGATAAGTGTAACTTCAGTAACAAAATTCAAACGCATGAAAAATGAAATTATAAGAAATAATGAAATAATGAAAGGCTGCACTAACAAGATAGAAAAACAGTAAAATGAAATCACAAGGAATAATTTTCTTCTTCTTCTTCTTCATTAGCCCCTTATGTCGCTAAGCGTTGGGATATCTCGTTTTGTCCATTTCATCCACTTCTCTCGATCTTGGCTCATTCTCTTTATCTTCATCTTAGTTTTTCCAAGCTTCATTCCAATTTTTTCTATTCCATCCCCCCATGTGTTTCTCGGCCGTACTCTTCCTATTGTACCCTCAACCCGCATGTCCATCACTTGCTTAGCTTTCCTGTCGTCACTCATTCTATTCACAAACCCAAACCACATCAACTGACGCTCCTCTACTACATCACAAATTGCTTCTTTTTTTACCTCTTCTCATATTGTCTCATTGCGTATCCTGTCTCTTCTAGTTTTTCCCATTATTCCTTTCAGATTTTTCATCTCTATAGCTTGGAATTTGATGAGATGTTTATTCTGGAGTGGTTAGCTTTCTGTGCCATACAACATGAAGGGGACAAGGATGAAGTTGTAAAGCTGCATTTTAGTTTCTATGCTGATTTCTTTCTTACTCACCTCTGTGTTGCTCATTTGATAATATGCTGAGGCTGCCTTCTTCGTCTGATTCATTACTTCCTGTTCTATTCTCCCATCACTGCTTAATATAGTGTCTAAATATTCATATGTTTCAACTCTCTCTAATTGCGTTCCATCACGTTTTATATTTAGATCTTCATTTTGCTTCTCCACATTACTTTACTCATTTCGTTATTAACCTTAATGTCTTTTCTTTTCAACATTTCATTTCACTCCTCCACTGCCTGTTGGAGCCTTTCGGGTGTGTCTGATATTAAAAGATATCATCAGCATAGAGCAGAGCTTTAAGGTATGTTGGTCGTAACCTCCACATGCCTAGTTTCGTTCTATGGGTTTGTCGCTTACACTTTTTAGCAATTTCATCTAAGAATACATTGGATAGGATTCGGTTAAGACTGTCTACCGCTTTATACCTTTCTCAATATTGAATTATCCATCCATTCGGACTACACCTACAGGACTATGATATAGGGCAGACCTGCAGAACTGTAGCTCCTCAGAGCGACTTCTTTCCTCCCCTTTCTTACCCCACCCACCTTTTCTACCTGTGCAGTCATGGCGTTCTAGTTACGCTCGGATGCATCAACATTCATTCTCGCGGCTTAAGTCGATCATCCCCAATAGAAGTGGAGTGAGGCTGACGTCATATTCCCCTACTTGCGAGTTTGCATGCCTAATATAGGGTAAAGGTTAGTAATATTGTGATACTAATAATATTATGATAGTACTTTTTCAGAAGTTTTTTACTATTTTATTGAGGGGAGAGAAGGACCGGTTTTGTGCAGAAACTTGACCACAAACATTCCCTTGATACGTTGACGCAAAAAAAAAAAAAACAATCTCCCTCTCGCTCAGTAAAATTGCAAAAAGTTTCAAAATGAACTATCATAATATTATTAGTATCACAATATTACCAATCTTTACCCTACAGTTTTCACTACATTGATCAGTCTTGTTGGAATTTTCTTTGCCTTCAATGCTTCCCATACGTGTTGTCAAAAGCAGCTTTCAAGTCAAGAAAGACTAGAATTATTATACCCCTATTTTTGACGATTCTCTTCTCCGTAACAGTTCTTATGGTATACACAAGATCTTGTATCTGTCTTTCGGGACGAAACGCTGCCTGTTCTTCTTCCATATCTTCCTCTACAATAATAGTAGAACAATTATTTTTCTGAGGAATCTCTCTAACACCCTTGTATAAAGTTTATATACAACTGAATCGGTTATTGTTGAAAGGAACTAAGTCCACTTTTTAAAGTTTTGAGATAATCGAAAAAAAAAACTGTTTTGTGAGTAATCTATCGTAGATTAAACCAAAATATATTGTGCACATAAAATATAAGCATACAGAATTAGTTTAGACTCATAAAAATATTCGCACAGTCATTAGAATCTTTCTAATCTACAAAACACGTAACTGGACTTAGTTCCTTTCAACATGGAAATGCTATTTATAAGAATGTAAACATATTTTGGCCTATAAAATAAATTGGGAATTTAATAAATCACCTATAATATATGTCTTAAGAAAAAAATTAACTATGAAACATGTTACTTGCAGGTGCAGTATAACATACATTATTTTCACAATATACAAAGAATGTTTACAGTAGTCATACACCTTTGTAATGAGAATAACTCAGAAAACAAAGCAAAGGTTTTAAAATGTCCATGCTATTTGAATGAATTAACCAATATATTATTATTATTAGGTAAATACAGAGCAACAGTTCAAATAATTACTGTTTACAATAAAGTAGATTTTCTTTTTATTCCGTTGGCCATTGAAATATTTCTTCATAGAAATATTTGCTATCCCCTGATGTAGTGACATAACGATAAACTTTCCTCACATCGTCTAGTTTACTTGTTTTGATTGGAACTCGTCCTTCAGGATAGGCTTTCTGTAATTGGCTAATAAGATTACAATTTCTTGTGCCAGGGTTTGATAGGTGGAGTGACTGACTGGACTCTCACTAAAAGGATGAGTTACAATCGTACATACTAGGGTGATCAGCAGAATATACAAACTCTGAGAATGATGCAGGAGCAAATGTCATCTTCATATTTCGAGGGATATTCCGCCCAGCTGATTCATCACTGAGAGTGGTATTTTTTATAAAATGTGGGCTATCATTTATTTACATCATAAATATTATTACCTGTTACTATTTTTACACTAACATTGCGTTTTGCATTAGCAATGATGTTACAGTATTCTTTACATGTACAGACTCTATCACATTGCTGAATTGTTTTCTTGAACACTCCAAAATCCATATCACAGGGCAAAAAGGAATGCCCTCTGATAGGGAATCGGTTAATTATTTCATAAAACATTTTATCCTCAACTAAACCCATGCAAACCCGAATGAATGAATGAATGAATGAATGAATGAATGAATGAATGAATGAATGAATGATTTCTATTCTGAGCTGGGCACCCATCTGAGTAAAGATGGAGTTTCGTGACATTTTGTTTTACTCATTAGTGAGATAGTCCAGAACGAAAGAACATACTTCATGGGCACCTTATTGGCCTCTCCCTCACGACACATGTATACTTTGCAACTGTTGTCATTAAGGTTATGAATATTAAAAACATTAACCCAGAGCTGTCTTAGATAGAAAATCTCCTGAACAGGTATATGAGGAAGGGGAAGATTTTGCATGTAATCAAATGCTATACATAGTGTTTCATCAGAGTTACAGGATTCAGAGCTTGAGTGTAAGTTGGAATACAATTTTTTACTTCTTCTTTTATGAACTTGTAATTCACTAAGTGCTGCTAGTTTTACGTTTTGCGATAAGTGTAGAGATTTTTCTTTTGTTTCAAGTTCTTCACACTTACTACAAACGTCAATTTGTGGCCTAACAAATCGATATGCAAAATTCTTATTAAAATATTGAACATAAAAATTATATTTTACATCAACAAATATTCCTAAGGTATATTTCATCGTGACGTTGACGCTACTTTTCACGGCCTCGTGTACTCCGTCTTCCATTATCTGATAATGTTACCAAGTACAGAATAATCAAATCTGAACATTTAATGCGACAAACAACTAGTATTCAACAATCAGTCTATAAAACCCGCGAAATATTGGAGGTAGAATATACTGTTAGCACAGGGCCTCCAACCTGGAACATTCGTAGTTCCGTGTTGAAAAGCACTATCTACAGGAGTTAGTTCCTTTCAACACGGAATGACAAGATTGGCCACCTCAAATAAAGCACAAGGAATATGAGTAATTAGTTCGTTCCAACACCAACAGAAGCAGCTTGCTTTCTACATTACAAATCGATAAAAAAGTGAAATTGACAAAAATGTGGACTTAGTTCCTTTCAACAAGGAACGATTCAACTGTATACAACTGTGGTCCTGTAGTTGTTAGAGTTATAACTACTCTCCTTCTTGTGTAAGATTTCTTCTCTAGTCATTTGGTATCCGGTTCTCATTCCATAATTTTTTTAACAAATTAGTCGGAAGCTTTATCACTTCTAGCCCTCCATATTTTATTAATTATGAGGAAATTCCATCCGATCCCGCTAGTGTATAGGGAATTACAAGTATGGACACTTGCGTCGGTACCTTTGATATAACAGGACTGATTTTAATTACCTTCAAACCAGCTTGAGCGTGAATCCTGCTTTTCTCCTTGAGTTGGCGCTGACAAGACATCAGTTAGCAGTCGACACAGCAGAATATAACAGACACACAATTAATATAGCTAGGTACATTATGTACTCAAATAAAATAAACTGGATCAATGAAATAATAAATCCGTCATTATCTGTAATGTCTAGACTCTAGAGTTCCTTTATAATGACAGTTGAGACGTTGACCCCATCAACAATTAGAATGTGTACTGATTTGATACCACTGACAATGGAAAAAGAAAACTCCTATGAGAAGTAAAACCATATGCGTATATATTGTATACAAATATTAAACGAATTTGATACATAATTTTTATGTATTACATTAGTGTACTAGTGTCATGGCGGAAAGCAGCTAGCAGCTAAGAAAACGCTCCTCACTCAAGTGTGTTTTTTGAAGGTGTATATACGTTTAAGAGTAATAGAAATAGTCGTAATAAGTTTATTTATAGTCGATTGTTCGGTACATTAATTAAGTTCTGTATTATCATCATGACCCGCGGAAAGAAAAGCGAGGAATCAGAATCAGTTGAGGATGTGGTGAAGCGTGTTGTGAAGGCAACGTGGGCAGAGGAAGCCATGGCGCAAGGTATTGCCAACCTTATACGTGAGTCGATTTGTGAAGAACTAAAAAAAACAATCGAAATGAACACTTCTGTAATTCAGGACCTGAAGAACGCACTAGCAGAACGTGATATCAAAATAAAATCTCTGGAGGAGAAGCTAGTGAGGAAGACGGACGATCTGGAGCAATACCAGAGAAGGCAGAGTCTTCGCATCTTTGGAGTGGAAGAAACTGAAGGCGAAAACACGGACTGCATCGCCAGAGACATCGCCGTAAAGATTGGTGTGGAACTTAGTGACACTGACATCGATCGCAGTCATCGTGTTGGACGTAAAAGTGAAAATAAGCATAGGCCAATAATAGTTAAGTTTGTTAGTTATCGAAAACGCAGTGAAATGTATAGGAATAAAAAGAAGCTTAAAAATAGCGGTATTGTGCTTAGAGAGGATCTAACCCAGTTACGGTACAAACTTTTACAGGACTGCATCACACGTTTCGGATTGCGCAATGTATGGACTGTTGATGGCGCAATTATGGTGAGCACCGAAAATGGAAAGAGACGTATTACATCCGCAGCAGACATTGAGTGTTGAGTGTTTTTTCTCTTGTGCTAGTTTTAAGTAAGCTAACCAATTAACCTATAGAATAGCTGCGCTAAGTGGTAAGTACAGTTGTTAGTTTCAGTAGTTCGTAAGTTGGCACCATTGAAACTCCGACAAGTGTAAACCTACCAACAACCCCTAGCGAGTCACCTCTGGCTGTAACTCACCCTCTTTTAACAATAGAGCCAAGCCTGTCTAGGAATGTCACCGACCCTCCACTTTCTCTTTCTACACCGACTACAGCTGACCTCCTTAAACAATCTTTCACTTCCCACCCCACTAACCTTAAGGTAGCACACGTCAACACTCAAAGCGTTATTTGTCATTTCAATGAATTCTATTCCATATTCGCTCCAAATGATATGCATGCAATTCTAATTTCCGAAAGCTGGTTGAAACCTACACTGTCCTCTTCTCTTGTAGATATTAATGGTTATGTACTGTGTCGAAATGACAGAACAGGCAAAGGGGGCGGCGGTGTAGCAGCTTACATTAGATCTGATCTTCGACCTAAAGTTATTCTTCATTCTCCCTCAGAGTGCAGTGCACGGCCTGAATATTTATTTATTGAAATTTTTGCAAGTCTACAAAAGTGTCTTCTGTGCGTTGTCTATATACCACCGAAGATAAATCATTTAACTGACGTAGAAAATTCACTTTTAGACATTTTGCCGCTTTATGAACACGTTGTAGTAATGGGTGACTGTAACAACAATCTTCTAGTAACGTCCCCTTCCAGTGTACGGCTCTCAAACATGTTTGCGGCCTGCAATATGACAATTCTACCGCTCCAAGCCACTCATCACACAGAGACTGCAGAAACACTACTAGACATCATAGCAACTACAAATCCCCACAAAATAATAACGCACGGACAACTACCGGCGCCTGGGATTTCTGCACATGATATTATATTTGCAGAGTATTCATTGCAGTGTCCTAAGGCAACACCAAAACGCATTCAGTATAGGGATCTGCGACATATCAACGACGCCTCTTTAATTTCTGACGCGTTATTACTGCCATGGCGTGATGTTTGGACTCTCCGTACAGTAGACGAAAAAGTACAAGCTTTTAACAACCTTGTTATTACATTATATGACAAACATGCCCCAATAAAAACTAGACGCATTACGAGACCTCCAGCTCCCTGGATGACTACAGAAATCCGATCATTGATGAGAGACAGAGACGAAGCTTTTCGGAAATTCAAGAGACTAAAAAGTGACATAGATTTCTTGCGGTACAAGCGACTAAGAAATATGACCACACAGACGATTAGAAATGCTAAGCTTAGACATGCTTACAGCCTCATTGAACCTGATATTAGAGCATCCGATATGTGGAGAAATGTTAGGTCAATGGGACTGGGACAATCTAAATCACAAATTGACAATACTATTTGTCTAGATGATTTAAACAGTTACTTCACATCCACCACTACCCACGCACCTGACGCCGCAACGAAACAACAGACTATTAATGAATTAATCTCTACACCCGCCCCAGCACGAGACAAGTTCTTCTTTTCCTACATAACACCTTCTGACGTAAAATCAGCACTAAAGCGCATCAAGTCAAAATCACAAGGAGTAGACAATATAAATATAGAACTTCTGAACAAAATTATGGACATAATTCTTCCGACACTAACCCATATATTCAATGCATCTATAATGACTTCACATTACCCAGACATATGGAAAAAGGCTATTGTTCGTCCCCTTCCTAAAATTAAGTTACCTGTAACACCTAATGACTATAGACCAATTAGTATTCTTCCTGTTCTCTCAAAAGCTTTGGAAAGAATTGTGCACAAACAACTGACAGATTACCTCAATACTCACAATATTCTTGACCCTTACCAATCAGGCTTCAGAACGGGACACAGCACATCGACTGCACTGCTTAAAGTGACTGAGGATATACGTGAAGCTTTAGACAAAGGACAGATCACAATACTAACACTTTTAGACTACTCCAAAGCCTTCGACACTGTAGATGTTGACTTACTAATTGCAAAATTAAGAGTACTGCATTTTTCTGATAATGCGTTAGCGTGGATGGACTCCTATCTTCGTGAACGCCAACAGTGCGTGTCTATTAATAATCGTTATTCCACTTGGCGTACCACGAAGACTGGCGTACCACAAGGCTCTGTCCTAGGACCTTTACTATTTTCTATTTATATTAATGATATTTCTTCTAATCTAACATCCTGCCGACACCATATTTATGCTGACGACATACAAATCTATCTGCATACTCGACCTAACTACATAAATGACGCCATAACTAAAGTTAATGATGACTTGAATTCTATATCCATATGGTCGAAAACCCACGGACTTAATTTAAATGCAAGTAAATCGCAGGCAATCTTAATAGAACATCAAAGATCGAAGTGTGACAAACAAAATTTGCCACCGATAATTGTAAATAATACTACTATTCCATACAGTACGACCGTGAAGAACCTTGGTATTTATATGGATTGTCACCTGGAATGGAATGAACAAGTGAATCACACTTCCAAAAAAATATTTTCCATTATTCACTCATTAAAGCGACTGAAGAACTTTCTTCCTGATAAATTAAAATTAATCCTTGTACAAACACTCGTGATGCCACACTTTGACTACTGCGATATTATATTAAGTAACCTAAATGCAAATTTGAGCAACAGGCTACAACGTGTGCATAATGCGTGCGTCCGTTATATTTGTAATATTCGTAAGTATGATCATGTTTCCCCGTCTTTCCAAACTCTGTCTTGGCTAAGGCTAAGCGATCGACGAGCTCTGCATTCCCTTGTTCTCTTGTTTCAAATTCTGCGCACCGCTACCCCAATATATTTGGCTTCTCGTTTTCAAAATTTATCCGCATATCATCAGCTAAGTACAAGATCTCATTATAACAATTTACTCATTATACCCTACCACAAGACATCTTTATATTCTTCATCCTATACAGTTTCAGTTGCTAGAAATTGGAACTCGCTTCCGAGTGATATAAGGGGTTGTTGGACAATAGCTTCATTTAGGTCAAAATTACATAAATTCTTACTTAACAGATGAATTGCTGATTAATATTTGTTACTTATAATGAAACTAACATCTGTCCATTCTTATTATTATTATCTTTAATTTCTCTAAATAGATTTACAAAACCTCTATTGACAATTACATTAATATTCTCATTATAGAAATAGAAATATATATATTCTCCCTGTAACATAGTCCTAGTAAGCTTATATTAAATTAATTTTCATCATTTTACTAGCTATCTCAAATATTAAATTAATTATAATTCATTGAATTAAATTAGCTCATAAATTAAGTTACTACTTTACCTTATAGATTTATCTAAATTTAAATAAATGTGTAGTGAAGATTATTGCTGGAGAACCTTTTAAGTGTAGTGAAAATATTTGTAATTTAAATTTATGTATTGTATTGATTAAGACTGGTTGAGTGGAAGAGAAGGCCTTATGGCCTTAACTCTGCCAGCGAAAATAAAACATTATTATTATTATTATTATTATTATTTTATAACATAATATATTATATATAAAACATAAAAATTATTATTACAACTAGTTTGTCACTGAGAAATAAGGAAAAGCTGTTAACTTGAATTTATTTGAAGCAAAGCGTTACTGGATTATGCAATAAGGTAGGTGATGTTTGGATCCTGTGTCTGAACTCTATTCTCTATTATATTATTAACATCTAGCGCTTGAAAGTGGAACTAAACGCCGGAGCACAGAGAAACAAAATATGAAAATTCGCTCAGGTCCATTCTATATAATTCCTATTCGCTGATCCCGCTACCTTTCCTGTCTTCATATTATCTATTGCAATTTGTATTTCGATCTATTCTATTTGCCCTTCTATATCAGAGTCTTGAGCTTCTGGATGTGGTCCATATATCACTCCCTTCTCCTCTTCGTTTTCCATCTCTTTTTGGAATGTTGCCTTATATTGCTTACGCCATACTTAGAGCATCGCCGCTTTTTCTGTAATTAACTTATCATCCTCTTTAATAGTTCTTGTGACTTTTCCAAACTTTCCTCTGAGGTTCTTGACAATTTTCCAGAACTGGCTTGTATTACTTTCCTTGGTTTTATCTTCTTCTATATTTCCAAATTTTTCCCATGATATTGTTTTAGCTTCCTTCAATATCCATTTCTCTTTTCGATATAATTTGTCCTACCTTCTTCTGTTTGGGAAGTAATATATTTTTTCCAAACATCCTTTTTATTTTCCACTACTTGTCCATTCCACCAAGATGTTTTTCTTTTCCTTATATCCACTATTTTCTTTTCACATACTTCCTCAGTCGCCCTTACGAGTGTTGTCATTTTATAAGGAAGAACGAAAGCTGATAATTATAGCTACACTAATAACATAAAACCACACTAAAAATGAAACATAAGAAATAATAATGTAATAATGAAAGACAATTGACAATAATTGTACCTATAGTAACAATATAAAGACACACTGAAAATGAGGAATAATAAACCACTTGCCTTTATATTTAATTTGTGCATATCTCAAGGTGTATTTCCCTCAGCCCTAAAACATGCTGTGGTGATACCAATTCACAAGTCTGGTGACAAAAATAATCTTAATAATTACAGACCCATTTCACTATTACCCAGTCTCTCTAAAGTATTTGAAAAATGTATAAAAAAAAGGTTAATAACATTTTTAGAAAAAAATAAACTACTAAATGATCATCAGTTTGGTTTCAGAAAAAATTTGTGCACTGATGATGCTATTATGGTAGTTACATAAAAAATAATTCAACAATTAGATGTAGGAAATAAATGTCTAGGAATTTTTCTAGACTTACAAAAGGCTTTCGATACGGTCAATCACAATATACTTTTGAATAAAATCGATAGATTAGGAATTAATGGAATGGCTTTAAAATTATTTAAATCTTTTTAAGTAGCAGAACTCAAGCAACTAAAATAAATGATCACCTTAGTGAATCACGTAACATTGATATAGGTGTACTTCAGGGGACGATTTTAGGTCCTGTTTTGTTTTTAAAATATATCAACGGTTTGCTTAAAATTGATATTGAGAAATATTGTGGTACTCTGTATTCTTATGCTGATGATACTGTGGTTATATTTAGCGGTTCGAGTTGGAATGAAACTTATCAAAATTCTAACAGTGGTATTAATATTATTAAAGAATGGCTGGATGCTCACTTACTTTCTTTGAACGTTTCTAAAACAAAATTAATACCATTTTCATTAACATCACATGGCCTTGAACAACTAGAAATAAATAATAATGTAAGTATAACAATACATGATTGTAACCTACCTACTTGCTCATGTAACGCTTTGAGTATATCCTCACAAGTTAAATATTTAGGCATTATTATTGACCAACATTTAAAATGGGACAAGCATATCTCCTTTCTATGTAACAGATTGCGTAAAACAATCCACAAATTTTCCATTCTACGCTCTTATTTACCTGTTTATATTCTGCGTGCTGTGTACTTAGCTCTGTTTCAATCAATAAATCAGTATGGTATATTAAATTGGGGGGGGGGGAATGGCAAAATCGACTCTCCATCCTTTAAATTTGCTCCAAAAAAGAATGATCAAAATGTGTCTATATAAACCTTTTGATTACCCAACAAAATTAATTTTTCAGGAATTTGGCGTATCAAATCTAGAACAAATTTATAAACAAACATTGCTGATTTACTTCCATAAAAACCACAATACATTTAAATATGATCCTCATGAATACCATACGAGACAAAACTACAGTTTCTTTCCAAATACTCCCAAATGCTACACAACTGCTGGATTAAAACACAGCAGAAATTTTGGACCCAAAATATATAATACATTAATTACAGCTTACCCTGAGCTAAGTACACTTAACACACATAGATTTAAGAAACAAATCAGATTAATTATTTAATTGTTTAAGCTAATTGAGTTAAAAATTGATACTCTAATATTCATGTACTTCTGTATTTTCTATTTGTATATAGACCCTGTTATTACATGCTGTATGTATTTTACCACTTATTAATGTTATTGTGCTCAATGAACTCTCTTAATTTTGTGATATATTTTGTATAACTGATCTGAACTGCGCCCGAGCACGAGCTTCTGCTCTTTCGGGCTGCAATGCCTAATGTAGCTCAAGTGTATAGTATTAAATTATTATTATTATTATGTAACACTGAAAGGTACGTAGATGATAATTATAGCTGTGTTAATAAGATAGAAGCATAATGAAAACGAAATCATATAGAATAATCAATAATGAGAAGCAATAGATAATTGTAGCTGCGGTAAGAAATAATTTAATAATGGAAGGTAACTCATAATAAATTGTAGCTGCAGTAAGGAATAATCTAATAATGACAGGCAACTGATATTCCAGCTAGCAGTAAGAGTTAATCTAATAATGAGAGACAACTGATATCGTAGCTGCAATAAAGAATAATCTAATAATGAGAAGCAATTGATATTGTAGCTGCAGTAAGAAATAATCCAATAATGAGAAGCAATTGATATTCCAGTTGCAGTAAGAAATAATCTAATAATGAGAGACAACTGATATTGTTGCTGCAGTAAGAAATAATCTAATAATGAGAAGCAACTGATATCGTAGCTGCAATAAGGAATAATCTAATAATGAGAAGCAATTGATATTGTAGCTGCAGTAAGAAATAATCCAATAATGAGAAGCAATTGATATTGCAGTTGCAGTACGAAATAATCTATTAATGAGAGACAACTGATATTGTTGCTGCAGTAAGAAATAATCTAATAATGAGAAGCAACTGATATCGTAGCTGCAATAAGGAATAATCCAATATTGAGAAGCAATTGACATTGTAGCTGCAGTAAGAAATAATCCAATAATGAGAAGCAATTGATATTGCAGTTGCAGTAAGAAATAATCTAATAATGACAGGCAACTGATATTGTAGCTGCAGTAAGAAATAATCTAATAATGAGAGACAACTGATATCGTAGCTGCAATAAGGAATAATCTAATAATGAGAAGCAATTGATATTGTAGATGCAGTAAGAAATAATCCAATAATGAGAAGCAATTGATATTGCAGTTGCAGTAAGAAATAACCTAATAATGAGAAACAACTGATATTGTTGCTGCAGTAAGAAATAATGTAATAATGAGAAGCAACTGATATCGTAGCTGCAATAAGGAATAATCTAATAATGAGAAGCAATTGATATTGTAGCTGCAGTAAGAAATAATCCAATAATGAGAAGTAATTGATATTGCAGTTGCAGTAAGAAATAATCTAATAATGAGAGACAACTGATATTGTTGCTGCAGTAAGAAATAATCTAATAATGAGAAGCAACTGATATTGCACCTGCAGTAAGAAATAATCTAATAATGAAAGGCAACTGGAAATTGTAGATGCAGTAAGGAATAATCTAATAATAAAACGCAACTAATAATTGTACCTGTAGTAAGGAATAATCTATTAGTGAGAGAAACTGATATTGTAGCTGCAGTAAGGAATAATCTATTAATGAGAGACAACTGATATTGTAGCTGCAGTAAGGAATAATCTAATAATGAGAAGAAACTGATACTGTTGCTGCACTAAGGAATAATCTAATAATGAGAGGCAACTAATAATTGTACCTGCAGTAAGGAATAATCTAATAATGAGAGACAACTAATAACTGTAGCTGCAGTAAGGAATAATCTAATAATTAGAGGCAACTGATAATTGTATCTGCAGTAGAGAATAATCTAATAATGACAGGCAACTAATATTGTAGCTGCAGTAAGAAATAATGTAATAATGAGAGACAACTGATATTGTAGCTGCAGTAAGAAATAATCTAATAATGAGAAGTAATTGATATTGTAGCTGCAGTAAGAAATAATCTAATAATGAGAGACAACTGATATTGTTGCTGCAGTAAGAAATAATCTAATAATGAGAAGCAACTGATATTGCACCTCCAGTAAGGAATAATCTAATAATGAAAGACAACTGGAAATTGTAGACGCAGTAAGGAATAATCTAAGAATAAAAGGCAACTAATAATTGTACCTGTAGTAAGGAATAATCTAATAGTGAGAGAAACTGATATTGTAGCTGCAGTAAGGAATAATCTAATAATGAGAGACAACTGAAATTGTAGCTGCAGTAAGGAATAATTAATAATGAAAGACAACTAGTAATTGTACCTGTAGTAAGGAATAATCTAATAGTGAGAGAAACTGATATTGTAGCTGCAGTAAGGAATAATCTAATAATGAGAGACAACTGATATTGTTGCTGCAGTAAGAAGTAATCTAATAATGAGAAGCAACTGATATTGCACCTCCAGTAAGGAATAATCTAATAATGAAAGGCAACTGGAAATTGTAGATGCAGTAAGGAATAATCTAATAATAGAAGGCAACTAATAATTGTACCTGTAGTAAGGAATAATCTAATAATAAAAGGCAACTAATAATTGTACCTGTAGTAAGGAATAACCTAATAGTGAGAGAAACTGATATTGTAGCTGCAGTAAGGAATAATCTAATAATGAGAGACAACTGATATTGTAGCTGCAGTAAGGAATAATCTAATAATGAGAGACAACTGATATTGTTGCTGCAGTAAGAAGTAATCTAATAATGAGAAGCAACTGATATTGCACCTCCAGTAAGGAATAATCTAATAATGAAAGGCAACTGGAAATTGTAGATGCAGTAAGGAATAATCTAATAATAAAAGGCAACTAATAATTGTACCTGTAGTAAGGAATAATCTAACAGTGAGAGAAACTGATATTGTAGCTGCAGTAAGGAATAATCTAATAATGAGAGACAACTGATATTGTAGCTGCGGTAAGAAATAATTTAATAATGGAAGGTAACTGATAATAAATTGTAGCTGCAGTAAGGAATTCTCTAATAATGACAGGCAACTGATATTCCAGCTTGCAGTAAGAGTTAATCTAATAATGAGAGACAACTGATATCGTAGCTGCAATAAGGAATAATCTAATAATGAGAAGCAATTGATAATGTAGCTGCAGTAAGAAATAATCCAATAATGAGAAGCAATTGATATTCCAGTTGCAGTAAGAAATAATCTAATAATGAGAGACAACTGATATTGTTGCTGCAGTAAGAAATAATGTAATAATGAGAAGCAACTGATATCGTAGCTGCAATAAGGAATAATCTAATAATGAGAAGCAATTGATATTGTAGCTGCAGTAAGAAATAATCCAATAATGAGAAGCAATTGATATTGCAGTTGCAGTAAGAAATAATCTATTAATGAGAGACAACTGATATTGTTGCTGCAGTAAGAAATAATCTAATAATGAGAAGCAACTGATATCGTAGCTGCAATAAGGAATAATCCAATATTGAGAAGCAATTGACATTGTAGCTGCAGTAAGAAATAATCCAATAATGAGAAGCAATTGATATTGCAGTTGCAGTAAGAAATAATCTAATAATGACAGGCAACTGATATTGTAGCTGCAGTAAGAAATAATCTAATAATGAGAGACAACTGATATCGTAGCTGCAATAAGGAATAATCTAATAATGAGAAGCAATTGATATTGTAGCTGCGGTAAGAAATAATCCAATAATGAGAAGCAATTGATATTGCAGTTGCAGTAAGAAATAATCTAATAATGATAACTGATATTGTTGCTGCAGTAAGAAATAATCTAATAATGAGAAGCAACTGATATCGTAGCTGCAATAAGGAATAATCCAATATTGAGAAGCAATTGATATTGTAGCTGCGGTAAGAAATAATCCAATAATGAGAAGCAATTGATATTGCAGTTGCAGTAAGAAATAACCTAATAATGAGAAACAACTGATATTGTTGCTGCAGTAAGAAATAATGTAATAATGAGAAGCAACTGATATCGTAGCTGCAATAAGGAATAATCTAATAATGAGAAGCAATTGATATTGTAGCTGCAGTAAGAAATAATCCAATAATGAGAAGTAATTGATATTGCAGTTGCAGTAAGAAATAATCTAATAATGAGAGACAACTGATATTGTTGCTGCAGTAAGAAATAATCTAATAATGAGAAGCAACTGATATTGCACCTGCAGTAAGAAATAATCTAATAATGAAAGGCAACTGGAAATTGTAGATGCAGTAAGGAATAATCTAATAATAAAAGGCAACTAATAATTGTACCTGTAGTAAGGAATAATCTATTAGTGAGAGAAACTGATATTGTAGCTGCAGTAAGGAATAATCTAATAATGAGAGACAACTGATATTGTAGCTGCAGTAAGGAATAATCTAATAATGAGAAGAAACTGATACTGTTGCTGCACCAAGGAATAATCTAATAATGAGAGGCAACTAATAATTGTACCTGCAGTAAGGAATAATCTAATAATGAGAGACAACTAATAATTGTAGCTGCAGTAAGGAATAATCTAATAATTAGAGGCAACTGATAATTGTATCTGCAGTAGAGAATAATCTAATAATGACAGGCAACTAATATTGTAGCTGCAGTAAGAAATAATGTAATAATGAGAGACAACTGATATTGTAGCTGCAGTAAGAAATAATCTAATAATGAGAAGTAATTGATATTGTAGCTGCAGTAAGAAATAATCTAATAATGAGAGACAACTGGTATTGTTGCTGCAGTAAGAAATAATCTAATAATGAGAAGCAACTGATATTGCACCTCCAGTAAGGAATAATCTAATAATGAAAGACAACTGGAAATTGTAGAAGCAGTAAGGAATAATCTAAGAATAAAAGGCAACTAATAATTGTACCTGTAGTAAGGAATAATCTAATAGTGAGAGAAACTGATATTGTAGCTGCAGTAAGGAATAATCTAATAATGAGAGACAACTGAAATTGTAGCTGCAGTAAGGAAAAATTAATAATGAAAGACAACTAGTAATTGTACCTGTAGTAAGGAATAATCTAATAGTGAGAGAAACTGATATTGTAGCTGCAGTAAGGAATAATCTAATAATGAGAGACAACTGATATTGTTGCTGCAGTAAGAAATAATCTAATAATGAGAAGCAACTGATATTGCACCTCCAGTAAGGAATAATCTAATAATGAAAGGCAACTGGAAATTGTAGATGCAGTAAGGAATAATCTAATAATAGAAGGCAACTAATAATTGTACCTGTAGTAAGGAATAATCTAATAATAAAAGGCAACTAATAATTGTACCTGTAGTAAGGAATAACCTAATAGTGAGAGAAACTGATATTGTAGCTGCAGTAAGGAATAATCTAATAATGAGAGACAACTGATATTGTAGCTGCAGTAAGGAATAATCTAATAATGAGAGACAACTGATATTGTTGCTGCAGTAAGAAGTAATCTAATAATGAGAAGCAACTGATATTGCACCTCCAGTAAGGAATAATCTAATAATGAAAGGCAACTGGAAATTGTAGATGCAGTAAGGAATAATCTAATAATAAAAGGCAACTAATAATTGTACCTGTAGTAAGGAATAATCTAATAGTGAGAGAAACTGATATTGTAGCTGCAGTAAGGAATAATCTAATAATGAGAGACAACTGATATTGTAGCTGCGGTAAGAAATAATTTAATAATGGAAGGTAACTGATAATAAATTGTAGCTGCAGTAAGGAATTCTCTAATAATGACAGGCAACTGATATTCCAGCTTGCAGTAAGAGTTAATCTAATAATGAGAGACAACTGATATCGTAGCTGCAATAAGGAATAATCTAATAATGAGAAGCAATTGATAATGTAGCTGCAGTAAGAAATAATCCAATAATGAGAAGCAATTGATATTCCAGTTGCAGTAAGAAATAATCTAATAATGAGAGACAACTGATATTGTTGCTGCAGTAAGAAATAATGTAATAATGAGAAGCAACTGATATCGTAGCTGCAATAAGGAATAATCTAATAATGAGAAGCAATTGATATTGTAGCTGCAGTAAGAAATAATCCAATAATGAGAAGCAATTGATATTGCAGTTGCAGTAAGAAATAATCTATTAATGAGAGACAACTGATATTGTTGCTGCAGTAAGAAACATTCTAATAATGAGAAGCAACTGATATCGTAGCTGCAATAAGGAATAATCCAATATTGAGAAGCAATTGACATTGTAGCTGCAGTAAGAAATAATCCAATAATGAGAAGCAATTGATATTGCAGTTGCAGTAAGAAATAATCTAATAATGACAGGCAACTGATATTGTAGCTGCAGTAAGAAATAATCTAATAATGAGAGACAACTGATATCGTAGCTGCAATAAGGAATAATCTAATAATGAGAAGCAATTGATATTGTAGCTGCGGTAAGAAATAATCCAATAATGAGAAGCAATTGATATTGCAGTTGCAGTAAGAAATAATCTAATAATGATAACTGATATTGTTGCTGCAGTAAGAAATAATCTAATAATGAGAAGCAACTGATATCGTAGCTGCAATAAGGAATAATCCAATATTGAGAAGCAATTGACATTGTAGCTGCAGTAAGAAATAATCCAATAATGAGAAGCAATTGATATTGCAGTTGCAGTAAGAAATAATCTAATAATGACAGGCAACTGATATTGTAGCTGCAGTAAGAAATAATCTAATAATGAGAGACAACTGATATCGTAGCTGCAATAAGGAATAATCTAATAATGAGAAGCAATTGATATTGTAGCTTCGGTAAGAAATAATCCAATAATGAGAAGCAATTGATATTGCAGTTGCAGTAAGAAATAATCTAATAATGATAACTGATATTGTTGCTGCAGTAAGAAATAATCTAATAATGAGAAGCAACTGATATCGTAGCTGCAATAAGGAATAATCTAATAATGAGAAGCAATTGATATTATAGATACAGTAAGAAATAATACAATAGTGAGAAGCAATTGATATTGCAGTTGCAGTAAGAAATAATCTAATAATGAGAGACAACTGATATTTTTGCTGCAGTATGAAATGATGTAATAATGAGAAGCAACTGACATCGTAGCTGCAATAAGGAATAATCTAATAATGAGAAGCAATTGATATTGTAGCTGCAGTAAGAAATAATCCAATAATGAGAATTAATTGATATTGCAGTTGCAGTAAGAAATAATCTAATAATGAGAGACAACTGATATTGTTGCTGCAGTAAGAAATAATCTAAAAATGAGAAGCAACTGATATTGCACCTGCAGTAAGAAATAATCTAATAATGAAAGGCAACTGGAAATTGTAGATGCAGTAAGGAATAATCTAATAATTAAAGGCAACTAATAATTGTACCTGTAGTAAGGAATAATCTAACAGTGAGAGAAACTGATATTGTAGCTGCAGTAAGGAATAATCTAATAATGAGAGACAACTGATATTGTAGCTGCAGTAAGGAATAATCTGATAATGAGAAGAAACTGATACTGTTGCTGCACTAAGGAATAATCTAATAATGAGAGGCAACTAATAATTGTACCTGCAGTAAGGAATAATCTAATAAAGAGAGACAACTAATAATTGTAGCTGCAGTAAGGAATAATCTAATAATTAGAGGCAACTGATAATTGTATCTGCAGTAGAGAATAATCTAATAATGACAGGCAACTAATATTGTAGATGCAGTAAGAAATAATCTAACAATGAGAGACAAATGATATTGTAGCTGCAGTAAGAAATAATCTAATAATGAGAAGTAATTGATATTGTAGCTGCAGTAAGAAATAATCTAATAATGAGAGACAACTGATATTGTTGCTGCAGTAAGAAATAATCTAATAATGAGAAGCAACTGATATTGCACCTCCAGTAAGGAATAATCTAATAATGAAAGGCAACTGGAAATTGTAGATGCAGTAAGGAATAATCTAATAATAAAAGGCAACTAATAATTGTACCTGTAGTAAGGAATAATCTAATAGTGAGAGAAACTGATATTGTAGCTGCAGTAAGGAATAATCTAATAATGAGAGACAACTGATATTGTAGCTGCAGTAAGGAATAATCTAATAATGAAAGACAACTAGTAATTGTACCTGTAGTAAGGAATAATCTAATAGTGAGAGAAACTGATATTGTAGCTGCAGTAAGGAATAATCTAATAATGAGAGACAACTGATATTGTTGCTGCAGTAAGAAGTAATCTAATAATGAGAAGCAACTGATGTTGCACCTCCAGTAAGGAATAATCTAATAATGAAAGGCAACTGGAAATTGTAGATGCAGTAAGGAATAATCTAATAATAGAAGGCAACTAATAATTGTACCTGTAGTAAGGAATAATCTAATAATAAAAGGCAACTAATAATTGTACCTGTAGTAAGGAATAATCTAATAGTGAGAGAAACTGATATTGTAGCTGCAGTAAGGAATAATCTAATAATGAGAGACAACTGATATTGTAGCTGCAGTAAGGAATAATCTAATAATGAGAGACAACTGATATTGTTGCTGCAGTAAGAAGTAATCTAATAATGAGAAGCAACTGATATTGCACCTCCAGTAAGGAATAATCTAATAATGAAAGGCAACTGGAAATTGTAGATGCAGTAAGGAATAATCTAATAATAAAAGGCAACTAATAATTGTACCTGTAGTAAGGAATAATCTAATAGTGAGAGAAACTGATATTGTAGCTGCAGTAAGGAATAATCTAATAATGAGAGACAACTGATATTGTAGCTGCAGTAAGGAATAATCTAATAATGAAAGACAACTAATAATTGTATCTGCAATAAGGAATAATCTAATAATCAGAGGCAACTGATAATTGTATCTGCAGTAGAGAATAATTTTATAATGACAGGCAACTGATATTGTAGCTGCAGTAAGGAATAATGCAATAATGAAAGGCAGGTGATAATTAAAACTGCAGCAGCAAGATAGAACCACATTAAAAAATAAAATTATTAAGAATAATCTATAAATGAAAGGTAGCTGATAATATTGTAGCTGTAAGTAACAAGACTGAAAATGAAACATGTGGAACAATCTAGAAATAAAAAAACTGCTGATAAGTGCAGCTTCAGTAAGAGAATAGAAACGCATTAAAATGTAATCATTAGAAACAATTCAATAACAAAATATAGCTGAATTGTGGCTGTAATACAACGAAGAAATACGCTTTATTTGAAACCATAGGAAATGATCTACTACTAAAGAGAAGCTGGATTGTAGTTACAGTACAAGATGAAAGAAAATTGAAAAATGTAACCGTAAGCAATAATCTAATATTGAAAGTTGCTAATAAATTCAGTGGCGAAGCGTCAGGTTAGGCAGGGTCAGCTGAGCTTTCCCAAATATTTTCGAAGAAGAAACAAGATCAATTTCGAATTCAGTTAATTAAAAACAGGATCGTTTCCGCGTTTACGACCTACATCACTATGTCTTCAGCCCAGCTTACCCAAAAGTTTAGTCACGCTTCGCTACTTGAGTAATAATATTGTAGCTCCAATCAAGAAAATACATAGTACCATTAAGAATGCAATCCACTGAACTTTCCCTTGGTATATTGATAGATTGACAGAAAAATATTACAGAAACGATAGGAAATTGAGGATTGTGGTGAAAGAAATGGTAATAATAGTAACATAAATAATGACTAATAAAGTTATTGATTATCCACTATAATATTCATTTCGCCGAGATACTCAGCAACTTTGACATCGGAATGCTCGTGAGTGCTTGCAGTCTGTGCTGAAATCTGTGCCAAAACCTGGAACTAGGAAACTGACAGTTCAAAAGTGTCTCACAGATGACGCAAGCATCCACTGCAGGTGCAGGTACATAGTTGTTGGTATCGTTCTTCAGCGCTTGATGGCGCAGTTCAGTTGAAAATGATTAGAGCTCTATATAGAGCTCTAGAAAATGATAAATGAAACGCAAAGGAGAGATCGTGATATTTATATCTTTACGGAATGCTTGCATTCGCATTTTATAAAATCATTACCAATTTCATGGAAGGAAATGGTGTTATCATGTCCTATACAGAATGTTGAAAATAAGATTCAGCTAGTTTTGAAGTTTTACCATTCTCCAGACGCAAAAAGTTGTATTGATTTTCCTTAATTGTGGGGAATTACGCGTCAGTTGAAAACATTATCTTACTTTTCATTTTAATATAATATAATATAATTATAGAACTTAATAATTGAAATATTATAACTGATGTCAGGCAACTAAAATTAACGATCAAGTTAGAGAAGCTAAAATGTAAATATTTGTGTTTCACAAACTTAGGATCTATAATTAGTTCTTCTTTCTATAAATGACTTATTGAAAATTAAATTAGAAGAATTTTCTGAATATATTTACTCTTATACTAACGATACATTTCTGGTCTTTTCTGGATAAAATTGGAATAGCTCATACAAAAAAAGCCAATAAAGGTATGAAAATTGATGGAGAACAGTTAGGTTCTAACATACTTTGTTAAATATCTCTAAAATATCCTTAATACAATTTTCATTGACCATAACTGGTTTCAAAATATGGCTAAATGCTTATGATAATAACTTAAAGTTCACAAACATATTTTTTCATATTCAGCATTGTACTCTACATGGATCTACTTGAATGTTTATAATATAAGGGTAAATATTTACGAATAATAATTGGCTACCAACATTTAAATTAATATAAACGCATAGGGGGCATTTCGAAGTCTAATCTCATTACATTATTTTTACTTCAAAAACCTATTATTAAGATTTTCTTAAAGATTATCGAACTATACTTGCTGTTTTTTCTTTCACAAATATCAACTTATATTACTTGAAATATATTTTTAAATATTTCACTTTTCTGACACTATTCATTGTCACATAATGGCAATTGCAGGAAATTCATGCACACAAAAAAGTTCTTTAATCAAATGTATTATATTTGAGATATCTACTTTACATCGAAAATGGTTTGAATTCTGAGTTCTTCGATTTCTAGTGGGTCCGTTGCACCTCTACCTAGCCCGATGCCGAGTTCGGAATGTGTGCTAACCACCATGAAGAATTTCCAGCTTAACCATTTAATAACTGATGCACATATTATTCATTTATTCATTCGATATTGTTAAAATATCAAAGCTACATCAATCTGTTCCTCACTACAGGCATTTTTTCCTTCTATCTTTAAAATAGCGTCATAAAACCTCTCTACAAAGGCGAGGAAAAAACAAGTCCAAACAACTACCGCCTTATTGCTCTTTTGCCAGCAGTTTCGACAGTCCTTGAGAAAGTAATGCATGACAAAATTACCTCCTTCCTGAAATATCAAAATTGTTTATCTGGAAATCAACATGGCTTCATCTCCAAAAACTCAACGACAACGGCAGTATGTTCAACTCTTGAAAACATTTATCAAGAACTATATGAAGGACATAAAACATTGGCAATATTTGTGGATTTATCAAAAGCGTTTGACACCATTAATCACGATATTCTCCTTCGAAAAATATACAATTACGGAATCCGGGGTCACGTGCACAAATGGTTTAAATCTTATCTAATATTGTCTATCCCGTTTATCGTTTTTCACAATTTTAATAACCTTAAAATATAAGATTTTAAGAAATTTTTCAACGAAATATTTTGCTTAGGCACAAAACACAGAACGATCTTCCCTTGTATCGCTCCAACTCACAACTGGGTGCAGACCAACTGAGTGTTTATCAATCATATTACCGCTATATATTTCTGTTGTTAATCTTTCCGAATCCCTTTCTGCGTTTCGGGTATCAGAATCTGGTTAGTGTTTACAGTGTAGAAACACCAACTTCAGTAACTTTGAAATGTATAATTCTTTCCAGCCAGCTACATTGACATTCTGGCCCACTGTGCAATGGTAAGATGTCTCATATGTTTTCGAGATTCGTTTACCAGAGACCACTGCGGCCTCACTGTCCTGCAGAAACATTTGCATAGAACATGACACCTGAGCGAGGTAGAGAGGTAAATTTGTCTTGAGCTCTCTTTATTCTTGGGACAGAGTTCTTTTACTGTTTATTAATATTTGCTTATTTCCTTAATTAATTTACCTATATATCATATATAATCAATCAATCAATCAATTGTTTATTAATGTCATGAGCAACAGTTTGTTGCAGTAGACATAAAATAAAATAATATTTGACACAAAATATAAAAATAGATTAATACAACAATACAAATGAAATACAATACTGGTAATAATAATAATAATAATAACAAAAATAACCAATAGTAACAGTAATCCTAATAATGAAGAGCAAATGAAGTTTATAAATTTAGAATATATTTACAATAGAGTCAAGAAATTCACTAATACTATAGAATGGATGGTTCATTAACCAGTTATACAAAACAGATTTAAATTGTATATAACTCGCATTATGTGCCTTTTGTGGTAACTAATTCAACATTGTTATTGCAATAGAATTGAACTATTTTTGGACCAAATTAATGTAACTCTAGGTTCTGAAAGACAATAATATGAGGAGTTGAATGGAATACGGACGTAACCCAGAAATTTAAGTTTTGAGAAAAAGGACTTTGAAATATTTGAGTAGCTGTATAAATAACAAATTCTTTGGTCATAGTAAATAACGGAGATTCACGCTATTATTCAATATTTTATTAACTGAAAAATATTGTAATTGATATAAATGTGTATACAGTAAGGAAGAAATAGTCGTTATAAAATAACCTTGCAATTGTCCTTATTCCATTCAATGGCTTTTCTTCCATTCAATTACCCTGTGCTTGAAAAAAACGGCAGAACAAATTACCTTCTGCCATTTTTCTTGTTGAGGATTAAATAAAGAGGATTACACAAGGAATATGAACACACAATTTATACTGTTTTGAGGATAACATTGTGATTCATCACATTTTAAAATTCGTGAGAAATGATTAAAGTAAAATGCTTCTTTTTTTTTTTTTTTGTAAACACAACCATATTTTCAGAACAATATTAAAGATTCCACTTGAAATGGTAAAGTTATTGTGTAAAAAAAGAGAAAAGATGAGGAAATTCTTTACGAAAAAAATGTGCTAGATACAACAAAAGTCAAGTAAATTGATTAAACTTAGCAAAGACTAGTACGAAGTAACCTAAGTCTTCTGTTCTTCTGTCAGGAATGTGTACAGACTCCTTACATCATTTTCCTTCCTCGACTTCACAGGGTTTGGTGGGCTGCTGGATCATCTAAATCTGTTAAGGGGTTAGGTATAGCTTACAGCAATAAAATGTTTGGAATATTCAACATTTTTTCCTCCATTGCTGTTTCTTATATAACAATGAAAATTGTTATGTGTAAAACACTGTCCTTCTCCTATATGAAAAAAATATTTTTAGGATTAAAAAAAATACTTTTTTTTTTTCAAAAGTAAAAATGGTGGCAGTTCACTGTGCAGTGATGAAGCTTTTCCCTCATAACTCATAAACTTGTTAACTTTTTCATGTTCTCTCTCTTTTATTTTATTGCTAAAATTCATATTTACAATATCATGCTCTTTCAACTACATTCCTTAATAAATAATATTTTTTTTTATTTTGTGTTAGAAGAAAATACTGATATTAATTTGACCATTTTTATATTAATTAATTTTTTTATCAGAGAATCTATCAAAGGTAAAAGAGTGATCTTGCATCATATTGTAGATATGACATATATAAATACACACAAAAAATGTCATCACAGAATGTTGGATCTCTACAGTGAACTAATTATGAACAAAAAAAAAAATGTAAATAATTTTTTTAAATCGTAAAATTTTTTTTTTTTTCATATAGCAGGAGGATAGTGTTTTAAACACACCAATTTTCATCATTGTACAAGATATAGTAATGAAGGAAAAAATGTTGAATATTTCCAAAATTTTCTGCTGTAAGCTGTAGGTAACCCCTTAAATGCTACGTTCTCTTGCAAAAACAATATGTACACTAACAACCGTGAAAACTCTCTGAAGCAGACACGATGCCAATAGAAACATTTTTCAGTTTTGTATATGACTGAATTTTGAAATCCTAATCTTTCGTTCCGGGTTTCTCATTCTTGAAAAGATTTGTCGAAGTTTGGCTCCAGTCAAAGATATACTCATTTCCTTCAGTCACCTTAAATAGAGCTGGATTCAGCCTATAGGTCAGAAGAATCTGAGCATATTCCGCAGCTGTGTAAATATTTTCGTTCCTCTTGACTATCATGCTATACAAACCGAAGTCCTAGTCACACTGGTTGTAAGAGTGACCACGATGTGGAAAAATATGGGTAACTTTAAACGTTTATCTTCGTTGACAACCATGAACAGAAACGTACCATTGTGAGGTTCTTATTTCGACTGAATCTGAAAAGAGAACTGTCTCCTCAATATTTGTAGAGTTCGTATACTGTGAACATAGTCATACTGTGTTAGGATCCTTTTTCGACTTTATCTGTAGGAAGTAGTAAAAGAAGCTGGAGTCATCATTGTGACAGTGGATATAGAAGATGTAAAACCACAGCAGTCTCTAAAAAAACTGAGAGGTAACATTCAATCTGGGACGTGCTAAATTCAAACTCTAACACAGACAGTTGATCGTGGTAATGTGGAAGCATCATTTGTCCTCTTGCAAAACTTGAAATAGGATCTTTACTCTTTTTTTAGAGTTGTGCCCTTTTCTGGCCTGTAGTAAGAGCTAATAAGTTTGAACAACACCTCTATATTGAGATAGAGATTTTCGAAGTATAATTTTTTAGATCTTCTTTTCTTGGCATGATAGCTGAATCCAGAATTTATTTTTCGTTTTCTCGTTGCTTTGTTTGTTACCGATACATCGTTCACCACATTCATTTTCACATTTGCTTGAACCGAAAGATGCATCATCACTGAACACATAAAATTCACTGGGCATTTTAAAAAATGAGTAACATTAAAATAATAATAAAGTAAGCTCTCTCTTAAGTCCCAAGTATGTATGTAGGAATTAGAAAACACATCCTTCCAACTATCACCTGATAACACTGGGAAAGAAAAAAAAATTGAATGTTTCCTGCACTTCATGAGTCAATTCTTACTAATTTTGGGTTGATAAAAGCGAATATGACAATGAAGAAATTTTCTTAGCTCTAGTTTCTGTGATACACAATAGGTGAAAGTATTTCAGTTTAACAGATTAAGAGAAAACGATACATTTTAATTACATATGCCAACAACATTGAAAGTGCATTTAATTTTTTTTTAATGGCAGTTACATTCTATGAGTTCTAAATTGATGGAAGAATACCTGGCAGATGGTTGGGTCTGAAGAGAATCATGTGTGGCTTCATGAGATCGTCGTCTTTTAGCTTGTAAGTGAGTTCCGGAGCATCCCTACGCAAAGACCATCAGTAATCCGCAAGCATTGTTTCATTCCAACGGCCTTGATATCTTTGTTCCATAACAGAAATATCCTGATGGAATCTTTCTCCGCGTTCATCACTGACAGCTGCGCAACTAGGAGGGAAAAAGTCTAGGTGGGAGTGGAGAATATGGATTTTAAGGGACATGTTGCATCCGAGTTGATGTTATTTTTGCAGCAGCACTGTCACCAACTGAGTGTAGTTATCATCTCTTTTGTTGCCTAAAAATCCATGAATAACTGCCTTGAAGGCTTCCCAAACTTCCTTTTCTTTCCCCTCCAAAACTTGGTCAAATGCAGGATCCATTACAAGTTCTCGAATTTGTGGCCCGACAAAAATACCTTCCTTTAACTATGGCAGCACTTAATTTCGGAAATTTCTCTCTTACGTACTTAAAGTCCTGTCCTTCTTGGTTCATACCTGTGACAAATTTTTTTATCAAACTCAGCTTAATATGCAGGGGTGGAAGAAGAACATCTTTTGGGTCCACGAGAGGCTCGGCAACAACATTTTTCTCGCTAGGGTTATGATTTCATGCAGGCCAGTCTGCTTGAATATAATGTGATTTCCTATCCCTGCTGTCCCACATACATAAAAAGCAGCAATATTTTGTGTACCCCAGTTGCATTCCTAAGAGTACAGCAATGACTTTTAGATCACCACAGATTTTCCACTTGTGTTCATGATATTCGATTGAGTCGAAGAGGGCTGTCATATTTGCATAAGTCTCCTTCATGTGAACTCCATGACCAACAGGAATAGAAGGAAGACGGTTGCCATTGTGAAGTAATACAGCTTTCAAACTAAGCTTGGAGGAATGTATGAATAGCCTCCATTCAGTTGGATCATGGTTCAAATTCAAACATTTCATCAAGCCATTAATGTCGCAGCAAACGAGTTTGTATTTCTTCAAAAAAAGAAAAATAGGAAGCAGATCCCTGTGACGTTGTCTGTCCTGTGAGACCCTTACATCACGTTCGAGAAGATTCCATTGCTGTAATCTAGACCCTAGAATTTCTGCCTTCTCCTTTGACAGGTCAAGGTCTCTAATGAGATCACTCAATTCCGCTTGACTCAGTCTGTGCGGTTTATCATCTTTTTTCCTCAAAATCAGGGTCATGGGATATGGAAGGCTTGTTGGGTTCTTCTTCTTGTTCCACACTGTCTTCATTTTCTATTTCAAACACACAATTTTCATGGCATTTTACAAATTTTACACTTAAAAACATTTCCAAACCAGAAATTCTGCATTAATTACAGCACAAACAATATGAAATTCAAAGTCACAGCAACAATATCTATGGTTGTAACTTACAAACAGCTGAAGAGCATTTGTGTTTTGTTATTTGACAAGTGTGTCAACTCGCAAATCAAAATTTCCCCCAAATTTCCCCAAACTGGAAATGTTGACTCTAATAACTGAAATGTCACTTTATCTCCAAAGCAAGAGCTAACCTGTCATTTTTATGGTGATTTTTGATTCAGCAGGTGGAAATACATAAGAATTTGCTATTTTTGAGCCCGAAACATTTTCATTGTTGACCAGTGTAATTAACATTAAACTGTGAAAACATCTCAACACTTATACTGTACCACAGACCACTAGAAAAGAGATATCAAATCGAAACTTTGTAGGATGACAAAATACACGCTACAGAATCTAATAATGCATTGAACGGAAAAAGAACAAGACATGGATTACGCCAGTTTTCGATTCAACTCCTCAATTGTACCTTGTATTACAGTGATGAACTTCTGTTTTAGGGTTATAAGTGTTAAAGTTTTTCTTAATTTTCATTAGACTTTGGAATATAGATAAATTTATGCTCGACCATGCCGAAATGTAGTAATTATACACCTGGTAGCAGTCTTTTAATGCATGTCATTAAAGTACACCTATTAATTAAAGTACAGATGTTTAGCCAATGACAACTCAACTTACAGGTGTTCAGCCAATGACAAGTCAGCTTTGTACCGTTATAAAACTGCAAGTATCGATTATTCTCGGATATGCAATCGAAAGAGAATTAGCGAAAAGTCACGGAGGCTGGAAATCCAATACTGTCGCAGAAGGTTATGTTCTGTTACTATAATAATTAGCGTTAATTGTAAATAACATTCAAATAAATTCAATTTGTCATCTCGTTTTTCCATGTCGAATTCAATAATCAAGGTTATATCAAGTTTAACGGGATTACATCAAGGTCAATGACATTATTGTTCCTCGGAGAAAATCAATACTTTCGCGTCTGCGCACGTCTCATAATTCACGACCTAGAACAAGGTCACTTCCGATCTTGTCAGATATAAATAAAATGTATACATCTGAATAATTTCAAGTTAGATCATAAAAAGTCGTATGAAACTTGTCTATAATGGTAATTAAGACGCTCGAATGAACATTATGAAACTCGCTTGCGCTCGTTTCATAAATAACCATACTTGTGTCTTAATTACTATCATTATAGGCTCGTTGCATAATGTACTATTATGAGAGTTAAAATTTTTCTTGTTAAAATGCGTATAGCTTTTTTTATAGAATGAGAATCTTGGATATACTACTGCTATTTCTCCAAATATAAATACCATATGATAATATATACTATTGAAAAAGGCGTAATAAGAATTTATGAGGTAAAATTTTGGTATTAAAGGTTTTAAATGTCTTAATAAGTAAATTACTCTTGATAGCCTAATACTTAACAGATTAATATGTTCATCCCGTGCTAGTTTAGAATCCAATACAAGTCCTAACAATTTTACCTGTGACTGAGCTTCGGCATTCGATGTATTTTTCAATGAAAATACAGTATTATATTTTGAGTTTTATTTTAATTTAGCCTGAAACCATTCCCCCGAAACTAATTTACTGCAGTGTTATATAATTTTTTCATTCCTGAATTTAAAATGTTTATATTAGTATGTGATGAATAAAGAGTTGTTTAATAATAATAATAACACCGTAATAATAGAGCTTTGTAATTAATACGATGAAAGAGTAATGGAACGGAGAAAAATTCTCTTCGGCGTCGGGATTTGAACCCGGGTTTTCAGCTCTGCGTGCTGATGCTTTATCCGCTAAGCCACACCGGATACCACCCCGGCGTCGGACAGAATTGTCTCTCATTAAGTTCCAACTCTTGGGTTCCCTTTAGTGGCCGCCCTCTGCACTACGTCATAGATATCTATGAACATAGGACCGAAGTCCACACATGTGCTGAGGTGCACTCGTTATGAGTGACTAGTTGGCCGGGATCCGACGGAATAAGCGCCGTCTTAAATCACGAAGTGATTTACGCATATCATATATATTATTTTAATGTACCGAAGTACATATGATATTTCCATGCAGATATTCTGCGTCATCATACGATGAAAGAGTAATGGAACGGAGAAGAATTCTCTCCGGCGCCGGGATTTGAACCCGGGTTTTCAGCTCTGCGTGCTGATGCTTTATCCACTAAGCCACACCGGATACCACCCCGGCGTCGGAGTATAATATATATGATATGCGTAAATCACCTCAACACATGTGTGGAATTCGGTAGTGCAGAGGGTGGCCACTAAAGGGAAACCAAGAGTTGGAACTTAACCAGAGACAATTCTGTCCGACGCCGGGGTGGTATCCGGTGTGGCTTAGTGGATAAAGCATCAGCACGCAGAGCTGAAAACCCGGGTTCAAGTCCCGGCGCCGGAGAGAATTTTTCTCCGTTCCATTACTCTTTCATCGTATGATGACGCAGAATATCTGCATGGAAATATCATATGTACTTCGGTACATTAAAATAATATATATGATATGCGTAAATCACTTCGTGATTTAAGACGGCGCTTATTCCGTCGGATCCCGGCCAACTAGTCACTCATAACGAGTGCACCTCAGCACATGTGTGGGCTTCGGTCCTATGTTCATAGATATCTATGACGTAGTGCAGAGGGCGGCCACTAAAGGGAACCCAAGAGTTGGAACTTAATCAGAGACAATTCTGTCCAACGCCGGGGTGGTATCCGGTGTGGCTTAGCGGATAAAGCATCAGCACGCAGAGCTGAAAACCGGGGTTCAATTCCCTACGCCGGAGAGAATTTTTCTCCGTTCCATTACTCTTTCATCGTATGATGACGCAGAATATCTGCATGGAAATATCATATGTACTTCGGTACACTAAAATAATATATTTGTAATTAATGTTTCATGTGATACACAATCAAATTCTTTAGACAGGTCTCACAAAATAGCAAATGAGCTGTCACAATTATCGAACCCAGAGAAGACAGTTGAGATTAGATTTTCAATGGCATCCAAAGTGTTTCAGCCTTTTCTAAATCCGAATTATTCCTTGGTAAATAAGTTATTTGTTTCAAAGTGATGTGTTAATTGTTTTTCATATTTCAGAGAATGTAGGAAAAATAGAGATGGGTCTTCTATATAGTCGGCCTCGGTAGCGTACTTGGTATAGCACTGGCCTTCTATGCTCGACTATGCTCGAGGTTGCGGGTTCGATCCCGGCCCAAGTCGATGGCAGTTAAGTGTGTTTAAATGCGACAGGCTCATGTCAGTAGATTTACTGGCATGTAAAAGAACTCCTGTGGAACAAAATTCTGGCACACCGGTGACGCTGATATAATCTCTGCAGTTGCGAGCGTCGTTAAGTAAACCATAATTTAAAATTTTTTATATATATTTAATCTGGTGGAGCAGGCCTGGTCTGTCACTACATCAGAAATAATAATAAAATAATGGCGAAAGAATTAATAAATAAGGAAAATAAATAAAAAAAATTACAAATACAATATAAAAAGGAGGCAAAAGTACAAGTACATATATAAAATCACA
Organism: Periplaneta americana; assembly: GCF_040183065.1. NCBI lineage: Eukaryota > Metazoa > Arthropoda > Insecta > Blattodea > Blattidae > Periplaneta > Periplaneta americana. Next base: position 84,108,489 of record NC_091130.1, on the reverse strand, counting down.
ATAGTTACGGTACAAAAAAAAGTGTTCTAGTGCATTAATATATTCCTTAATAAGCCTGTCTTCTAGGTTTACTTTCGTCCTAAAAGAAATCAAGTTAAATAGGTTAAACTACTGCATGTAGGAGCAATCTGGAGAATTTTTCACGAAATACAAATAGAAACTGACACTCGTTCAGTTTCCCACATTCCGCCCATGACAACAGCTGTATTAAATCGTAATTAATAGTAAGTTCTGATTTCTCATATAAGATTTTGTTACTCTTCCGTAAGCTTTTATTGAAATAGTGAGTTAGTTTAATGAATGTCTTTCATTACACCTAGTATATAAGATTGTTTTCATTATTAAAAAAGGTAAAAATAGTCACTGTAACAGCTTTCTTTAAGTTATAATATGAATAGTTTGCTTGAAGTGCTAGTTTCCTAAATCGTACCTTTCAAAGGTTGCTCATATCGTACCAGTACGATTTTGGCAACGTGAACAAATAACGTTAGGTGCATAAAATTTTAAAATTTCAGGATATATAATGGCCAAACGAGAGTACGGAAAATCGGAACCAAGTGCTTTGCTTAAGGTATTGGATGAATTTAGATCCGGAGCAGTGGGATTGAAATGAATGTTGCCGTAAGTACGAAATTCCGAAACCGACTTTCAAGCGACATTTTATGGGGAAGGTAAAGAGAGGTCTGGATCGTCCTGCAAATGTGGAGTTGGCTACAGCTGTTCCACGGGAAGTAGAAGAGAAATTGGTCCAACATATTCTGATATTTGAAGAATATCTTTGTGGACTTATCATAACAGACGTCAGGAAGCTTGCCTTCGATGTGTTGGAAGCGAACCCACATCTTCCAAATCCGTTCAATAAAGAAATACGATTGGCGAGAAAGAAGTCCTGTCATGGGTTCATGAAGAGACATCCAAATTTGAGTTTTAGGCAACCCGAAAATATATCTGTTTCTTGTTCCAAAGGGTTTAATAAAGTTAATGTTAAAGCGTTTTTTTTTATCGTTTGGAGAAGGTAGCCGACGAGAACTTCATAGGCACTTTGCACATATTTAACGTTGACGGAACGGGGTTCTCCCTAAACCAAAGACTTCATTTCTAAAGAGAACGAGAAAAGGTGCTCAGCAAACTGTTGTGATAACTTCAAGTCCCTATAAGAATCAATTGCAGCAAAAGAAACCGAAAGGAGGAACTTCAAAGAAACAAAGAGAAAAGCAAATCAGCTATCAAAAAGAACGGAAAAAGCTTCTAACATGATCCATGTTCATGTAAAAGAAGAGGACTGGTCTTGTTTTATTTGTGAAGAAGCTGCTATTCAAGATATGATTCCTTCCTCTGTATGCAAATCAATAGGTGTATGAGATATGTGCAGGAGTTTCTAAGGCACAATAACTTTCTCATTTTGTCTGTGACATGTATAACGACAGAATCTGACACGTCGATATCTTTCTTTTGTGTTAAATAGGATTTAATCTTGAGTGACCGTGTTTTCGTTTCACTAAATCTTGATAATATTTTAGATTTGTATATTACAACAATTCTTGTACCTTAAACATCTCAGTTTCTAATTTGTATTAATAAAATATCATATTAAATGAGAACAATATAATATGAATTACGTTATTCTTTATGTAGTTCTTACTTTGAAAATTATATAGTTTACAAAATGGTAAGATTTAAGCAACCTCTAGGTACGATTTAGGAAACTAGGCGCATAAATCGTACCACATGCAGAGTTTTAAATAAAACCTTTTAAAACAGTTGACAATTATAAAAAATTCTGAATATATAATATATATATATATATATATATATATATATATATATATTGTGTCCAAAGGTACTGTCCCAATGTCTAACAATATATTTAGTTAAAATTCCTTCCCATTCTGAAATAACTAAAGAAAGATTGAAAAGTGGCACGATATAGGCAACCTTCCCCTACTTTGACTTTAAAATGCCATTGTTGACGACCAGGTTTAAACTCGGAAACCAGAGTTCCCACAGCAAGCTTTTCAAACAAAATAATTGTAATGATTTCACAGAAAACGCGAGTAAAAGAGAGAGAGACAGAAACATTAAAACAACTTTGACTTAATTGGTACAGAACACCACAGAAGAGACTGAAGCGGGGGTTAATATTACGATTTACCTGAGTGAGGTCTGCTATGAAGTTTCTACCTGTACATAATTATGTGACAAATAACGTTGTGGAACTAGACTCGCCTACATGGCTGCACAAAGATACCTCAGTGCTAAATAAGAGAGACTAAGTGGTGTCTTTCTCGGTTACCATGGACACCCACAGACTCCGCCAAAGTTCACATGAGCTTGAAGGCATTTTAATTCTTCCTTCGGAGAGGAAATAAAACCTCGAACCCCTGTCACAGACTTACACAAGTACAGGGGACTGGGTACGTTCTACTGATAAATGTTCGGCAATTGGCTTCCAATAGGTTTTTCATTTTCACCCACAGAATTCTCTAAATAACACTTTGCAAGACTTACGAAATAAGCGAAATAAACTTACGTATAATATGAAAGAGCATACAAAGTAAATATATTATAATTTATTTGGGTTTGGATGACGATCAGATTCTCAAAATAAATAATAAATAAAAGTCACGTACAAATATGAACATTTCAGCTAGAATACATGGCACCATTTTCATGTTAAATACATGATATCACTGGATATCGAAACATTTACTTTCAGTTTAAAATATTATGTAAATTTTCATCAAGATAACTTCCATTTCAGCGGAAGTTCAGGATAGAAGAATTTAAAATAAATGTAAATATCTATGAAAATATTTAGGATTGCAACTTAACCTTGTCAATATAAATTGATTTACTTGAAGTGACTAAAACTTTCTCGAAATTCTTAGGATTTATAATATGCTTTGAGGATTGCATTGCACACATTCCGTATACGAAGGAATGGTTGAAGGGATGGAAGAAACTGTGAAGAATTTCATCAAGTTTTATCTGTTGCATTTCGGCCACTCTATCATCACTTCTTAAATCGGTAGCGACTCTACAGGGTGTTAAAAACTATCAAATATTTTAGGAGGTGATAGTATGCATCAAAACAAGAAAATAATGTCTAATAAACATGGGTCCTACGACATTTAGTTTCTGAGATCTGAACACCTGTTCATAGGAGGTGCTCAATGTAACGTCCATTGATGGCAATGCATTTTTCTGCCCTACAATACAGCAGACTACCAGATAATCATACAAGGAATACAGATAATATGTTGCAAGGAATACTGAAAACAAAAGCCTGGTTGCGAGTATGAGCGGGTTTCAAACAGATGGTGTTGTGAATTTTGGTAATCAGCATGCGTAGGTTGATGAAAATCCCCATGCAGTTGAAGAAACAAGACATCAGCACCGATTCTCAATCAACTTATGGGCATTCGTTTTTGGTGATAGATTAATAGGGCCATACGTGCTACCACAGAGATTAACTGGGGATCGTTATCAGGATTTTCTTATTAACGTATTGAAACAAATTTCAAATAGTCCATGATTCCTTACTCCGAAGGGCAGAGGAATGCATTGCCATGAATGGACGTTACATTGAGCACCTCCTATGAACAAGTGTTCAGATCTCAAAAAGTACGTGTTGTAGGACCCATGTTTATTAGACATTATTTTCTTGTTTTGATGCATACTAGCACCTCCTAAAATATTAGATACTTTTTTTAACACCCCGTATATCAACTACTTAATGATAGCGAGATGAATTCGAGGACTCTCCTTGGAATTACTTGACATTCATCTCGCGTTATGGGAAACATCTGACAAATAAGCAGGTAATTGACTCAGGCGAGATTGTGACCCATTCTCAAGCAAAATATTGCATTAGGACACTTGCTCCTTTGCGCCGAGATTACGTCTATGATCGCCTATTATCATCTTTTCCTAATAAAATATTCAAGTACAGTACTTGTTATGAGTGAGAGATAAATTTGGAATTGTGAAATTTTCAGAGAAAAGTAGTAAGAGTGCAAAGCAAAATGTGTAGCGAATAAAGTTCAAATATTTCTCAACTAATTTTGTTACTAAAATAACAAATTTTCGTTCACACTTACTCTCCATTATGCAGAAATTAACCAATTACTTTGCCTTAACATGGTCGTAATTTCAGGATAAATAAAGTCAATAAGTTTTATTTTGACGGTATTTGGGATTGAAACTTATTACTTCGTATGAAAGAACATATATTTCTGATTAAACTGTGAAACTCTTTTAAAACTTAAGAAGCGCAAAGTATTTTGAGGTAGAATTCCACATTTCAAAATGGAAAGCCTTGTGGATTGAGAAATGAAATAAACTGCAAAGTCTTAATAGGCCTACAGCTACGAGGTGACGAGATGGCTTGCAACGTGTAAGGGACAGGGGGTGTTACTGTGATATTATTTGCGAAACACGGACGGGTGTGACTCCCGCCATACACGTGTGTATCGTTCAAGGAAAATGCATTTTAATTCAGTATCCTGTTCTTATTGTGAATGTCATGAAGTTAGTACAACACTACGTGACAGTGAATAAGGAAAAGTAAGTATTGCACACTATTATATTACCGGTATCGCATTTTTCTAATATGTCCACTACATTAATTTTAACTTGGTATTAAGTGTGAAATGCATAATAGCACCCATATCTTTCCTGATTGCCCACACATCTCAACCTGCCAGGTCACTGCATATCGCATTCCTAACACTGCACTAGCCAAATCTTCACCTCATAACAGTATCAATGTCGAGATTTAATTTCGATCACCATATCATCATCTAGGCTAATAGGAATATTTAGTCCACACCTGTGGAGTAACGGTTAGCGCGTCTGCCCGCGAAACCAGATGGCCCGGCTTCAATTCCCGGTCGGGGGAAGTTACCTGTTTGAGGTTTTTTCAGTGGTTTTCCCTCAACTCAATATGAGCAAATGATGGGTAACTTTCGGTGCTGGACCCCGGGCTCATTTCACCGTCATTATCACCTTCATCTCATTCAGACGCTAAATAACCTAAGATGTTGATAAAGCGTCGCAAAATAACCTACTAATATAGGAATATTTAAAAAGTTGATTCAAGGAAAATAAGGAATTTTGGAATACCACAATTCAGAAGGGATGAGTAAAGATACAAATGAAAACGTTTTTCGTGAACCACCATTTCAAAATGTTTAATTATTTTGCTACAAAAGTAACGAAATTTCTCACGCACTCATCTTACAAAAATAAATTCAGTCATGTTGCCGTAGCCAAGGTCATCAATAATATCAGTCGGAACTAGGAATTACGTGGAAGATTCAAGAATAGAGGAGAAGCTTAGTACACTTTCTGGGCGTTGACGTAGGGATAGGCGTAGGTGGCATATGAGTAGGGGTAGATATTAGCTCCATAAGTGAAGGGTACAGCGGCATCATGGGAGTAAGTCAGAGCAGGAACGTAGGCAGAGGAAGGCTGAACGTAGCTCAGGGTCTTGACGGGGGCCACAACAGCTGAAGACTTCACGTAGCTCTTCACGGGCGAAGACAAGTACGTGCCTGCAGGTACCACCTGCTTGTACTCGGTGGCTTTGACTTCAACGGGAGAAACTGGAACCACCTGCTTGTACTCGGTGGCTTTGATTTCAACGGGAGAAATTGGAACCACGTGCTTGTACTCGGTGGCTTTGATTTCAACGGGAGAAATTGGGACCACGTGCTTGTACTCGGTGGCTCCGAGAGGAACCACGTGCTTGTACTCTGTAGCCTTGACTTCGACGGGTGAAACCGGGACAACGTGTTTGACTTCAATCGGAGCCACAGGCACGATCTGCTTGTATTCCGCGGGTGCTACGTAGGTGGCAGCGGAGACTACATCCTTCACCTTGTCGGTCTTCACCTCGTAGGGGTACACGGCCGCCACGCCGGAGTCGACGGCGGCGTAGCCCTGGTTCTGGTGGATGCTGTAAGAAAAGTTGTCGCCCACACGATCGGACTTGACCACAGAGGACTCCACAGGGAAGACGGAGGCGGCGTTGGCGGCAGCTGCCAGGCACAGGATCGCAGCGATCTGTAGGAACAAGCAGAGATAAATAGCTGCGAAATAAAATGAATGCTTAACACACAGCTCTCGAAGGAGACTTGGAAAATAATGGAAGATGCTCTAATGTCAATTTGTACGTGAACGAGGAGAAAATAATATCAGAGTCAACAAGAAAATGGCAATAAGACCTAGAACATAGATGTCCAATTGTAACGCGTACGAGGTCACCCCTGGCGTAAGCAACCCGTAGCGCATATTCTTTAAGGTCGTTTTTCCTATTTTATATGGAAAGTTTTTGTCCTTAGCAGAACATGCTTGACGTGCAATATCTCCTGGTTCTATAAGCGTTTGGACAACCATGACCTAGAAGATTAAGAGTAAGTATTGAAAGAGAAAGAAGAATAAGATAAAAGAAAGTGCAGCAGAATAGCAAGAATGAGCAAAAAGAATCAGACCAAGACCAAGATCAAGAATAAGAAAGTATACAAGAAACAAAATCGTTGTCAAACTTCCCTTCGGCATGCACTAAAACAAGACGTAAGTGCAAGTTTGAACCAATAAATTATTGAGATTTGCGATAGATTAATTAGTTTAGGAAATTGTATATTTATTATGTAGGACTACATTTGTATATAGATCTTTTGTTAAATTATTAAGTTTTGTACTTTTGTGAACAATATCAATAAAGCTATCTATCTATAAAAAAAAAAAAAAACTTCCCTTCGGAGTCTAAAATCTTTTGAGTACACTCTACTTAAAAATATTTTTATTGAACAGAACTAGATTCTTGCGGAAGTTACTAAATAGTCTTAAATGATCAAGTTGTTATTTTTTCTCCTCTCTCTTCTCTTTTTTTACTTTTCCTTTTTTTTTTTATTATCTTGATATATTACGTAATCTTTTGTATTTGTATGCCATTTAGTACGACTTTCCTATTCAACATCTTATGTCTTGTAACCCACATGTCCTATTAGTATATTAACTGTATACTATAGGCTATCTGAAGTGAATTAATCGTCGAATTTATCTCGAGCATTTTAGGTCTTATAAATAAATTGTGTGTATGTATTGCCCTTATGTTATGTAACTGATTTCGATTATGTGTAATTTTCTACTTTATTTTATATTGTCCTTATATTATGTAACTGATCTTGACTATTTGTAATTTTCTACTATATTTTATGTAAGGTATCTTTTTGTGTTGTTTTGTAATCTATCACATAATTTTGTATTTCATGTATATTATTGAAACCTGGTTGAGTAGAAGAGAAGGCCTTATGGCCTTAACTCTGCCAGGCAAAATAAAACTACTACTACTACTACTACTAATATTACTATTACTACTACTACTACTACTACTACTACTACTACTACTACTACTACTATTACTATTACTACTACTACTACTACTACTACTACTACTACTACTACTACTTTGTATGCTATAGCGCGGGTTTATTATTCCGCGAACCCGGGTTGGATCTCCGGCGTTGGCAATACAATGGTTAGTATGCAATGGCTCTCTCTTTACAAATTTCATTCCAATAAGTCTTTAACTTTCACCTTATCTTCTTCTCATTATGGTACAGCTTAGGTGACACGAGATTAAGACGATATAGCCAGAAGTTTAACTTCTCTATGCTAGGCTCACGACCATAGGCCAGTGTCGGTAATACGTCGAAGCATTTCGAAACACACACCGGGAGCGAGATCAGTTGATAGAGGCCTACAAAGATGGTATGTTAAACCTGGTGATCATTATGAACCCGTCTCATAATAGGCCTCCATTCAGGCTTTATGGAGTTGTATGTACAGTAATCTATTGGTAACACTGCTGAATGATCTTTATCTATTGTCTATGTAGTCGAAATAGTTAAATCTTACTTAAAGTCATTTTCTTGGTTTTGTGGCCGGCGCGCATAGGGAGATCTTATCATCATGCGCGGAGCAAAGGAGAAACCTCGAGTGAGAGCGAAATGGCTACTTCCACAAAGCACCATAGTCTAGTACATACAGACACGAAGCTCAATATGTAATGAATATGCATCCATAGATAGTTGCTAACCACTAGGATCGCTACTGTCTCCTCATTACAGACAATGCGAAATAGTACCGGCACAGTCTATTGTTCCTAGCAACCTCAACAACTCAAGCTTCGTGACTGTATATACTAGACTGTGAGAGCACTCACCGCTTCTCCCCTGTCCCCGCGAGTGATGGTGAGGCTCCTCTACGCTGGCCACAGAACAAAGTAACAGTGCATAATAGACTAATTTTAGTGATAAAAGCTTGATGTTCTTAGGTTTTACTCTATATGTTCGATTTTTCGTACTCTATTATATAACTATCGTCATTATAATGCATGAAATCTGAACTTCAGAGAAATTAAAACAAGAAGATAAAATTGCCTCCACGGTTGCCTTAACAGAGTACCAAATTTACATACAAATTTTGAAATGTGTCTCGACAGTTGCCTACATATTTCTTTGTTCAATATTAACTCTGTAAGCCAGAATCAATGCACCATAACATTTTTTGCCTTCCTAGATGTGGCAACGCAATAGTATATTGCGATATAAGCGTGGTAAGTGCATTGTAACAGAATTGAGGAATTGCATACTACTTTTTTGTTGATCTTAATAAAAATAAATTATTATTAATCATTTTTAGTTTAATAAATAGTTTGCTTTTGGACGCTAACATTTTCATGTTTGTTTGTTATTTGTTGATAGGGGTCGTTAATTTGTTATTATTCGTATTTGTCGATAGGTGTTATTCATTTGTTATTATTCGGTGGCGATTGTGAAAATGTTGTAATAAAAAAATTATAGAAAGTTTAGTTTTGTCTTCAAAGAAGTAGATAGGTGACACATTAATCATACATGAATATAAATAAATAGCATATAGAAAATCTTTGTGGGTGACAGATTAATTATAAATCAGTGAAAATAAATTGCATACCGATATAGGTTAATGCTTGAATACGTATTTTATTCCATGAATGTTTCCACGTTCCACGAGTGGCGCTCAGAGCAACAACCGGAAGTCGTCAGAAATGGTTTTCATGCTTACGTCTTATCTACATTAATTCCTGACTTTTTTACAAATCTCCACTCCAATAAATTAATTTGGAAAGGGTACAGGTATAATAAGACATTAGTCATTTCCTCATAGTACATAGTGTTGCTCGACACTGATATTCGTTACTTTTAAGTAAATAAATAAAAGTTAATTTGATTGAACTATTTACCACTCATGTGTTGTAAGTTTAACTTACAAGGCCTACCAATAACATCGGTAATGTTGTTAAGAAACACGATCGGCTAAAAAAAAATTCTTTCCTGTTTTCTAGTGATCTGGCTCCCAAATGCCATTTTTGCGGTGTAAAAACGTTTTTTAATTTGGAGGAGAAATTCTAGTGTGTGAATCATAGTGTATGAAACTCGAAAGACGCAGTCGGGATGTAAAACGAAAGCCACAGTCACGGGTTCGTATCCTATTTCGGATACAGATGTTTGTCTGTCGTCAAAGTGATATATATTGTTTGATGTATCCAGCGCTTCAACTTGCTAAACATTCAATTACTGCTACCTGATTTGAAAATGTTTTGGGCAAGCATCTGAGAAGTAAACTGAATTTAGCAGCAAAATATGATTAATTTCTTAATAATCATATTAGATTACTTTTGCTACACGTTGTTTAATTTTATTGTAAATAAGTAATATGTATTACAAATACAACATAGCTAAGAGATTAAACATTATTTAGACAATGTAGCGTCTATCGTCTTGAGTACATAGATTTTACTTTCACGGTGATTGTATTCAGAGACAAATAGTTTTGGTATTCCACCGCATATTAGGATTTAACATTCCCAACATTTCAGAATTATACACAGATTCCATATTCAGGATAATATGATACGACTCTTCAGGCTTGTTATATCTGAATACTCCAGAGGAATTTCAAGGGAAAAATTGTTCCGGGGCCGGGTATCGATCCCGGACCCTTCGCTTAGTGCACGAATGCTCTACCGTTTGAGCTACCCCAGGAAAGAATTGTGACAGTGTCGTGTATAGTTCCTGCAGTAGCTCAGTCGTTAGAGCATCCGTGCGCTATGCGAAGGCTCCCGGGATCGATACCCTATTCCAGAACAATTATTACCTTGAAATTATTCAAGCCTGCTTCACAGGGAGCTTCTATCTGAAAGCCAGATTTGCATACTCCAGAGTAAGTTAGCCCTCAGGTTTGCTATGTTATCCTGACATATTACCTGTATGCAGTTCCGAAATTTTGGATATGTTAGGTCCCAGCACACAGTAGTCTCTTCTGAACACAAATTATATATTTTATAATTTTAAATAATGTGAAACTTTTAAAATTATGTTCTACATTTCGAGCATTAACTATTTAACGCCAATATTTCTCAATATAACTAATTCTGTTAACTGAACGTATTACAATCAAGTTTAGCAAGCAAATAATATATGTCAAAGTAAATAAGTAAAATATATGTCAAGTATTGTAATTAAAGCAATACGTTTTCCATACTAATTTTTGTTTACTACATGTGCATTCTATTTTTAAACAATTGCTGAAATTTTTAGTATTCTTTTCACAAATTTATTTCACTTCGGGAAACATTGAGTTTCTTGAAATAAGCCCAAATTAGATAGACGAATATCATGGCTAACAAAGAAAGTAAGATGTCGAATTTTGAATGATGATTTTACTTTCTGTTTTAACACAAGTCAAATTAATTTTACTATCCTCAATACATGTAATTTAATTTCAATGAATTTGAGTAACTTTAAATATACTTTAAAATAGTCAAATACATACGGTAATTAGTTGGAACAAAACATTTTGGGTGATATGCATAGACACTTCGCTAGCCCGCGCTACGAGCGTGCTAAACTAGCCCCGGCTATCGACTGATTACTTGTACAGGATTCATATCATATCATGTCGCTAACACTGGTTTATGAATACGAAAAACCTTAGTTCGCTGATCATCCACCGGAAGCCCGCACTAAGAATGTCTATGAATATGGCCCATTAAGTTTAAAATTTTGTGTAGTTCGAGTAAATTCTTTTTTAATCTAAATAAGCTGCAATCTTTTATTATATTTCCCCTATATACTATCCAGAAACTATGCTTGAAATTCAGAGAATTAGTGTAACTCTAGGTATGTGTAAACAAAGCAATCAATTCAAGTAAATCTAGATGTTGAATTTGCCTGTGCTCTCTATTTCTAACAAAGAGCTAGCATTTTTAATGTGTTTCAATATTTTTAAAAACAATTCATGTTTTCGTCTCTCTAAAATTTCAGGAATATTCAATTTGTAAAAAATCATTCCACATACGAAGAAACGACATAAATATCAGATGGAGACTGAACAAAGACAAAGATTTTTAAATAAATCCATCTAATGCAAGTCTTAATACAACTGCTGTGTTATTATTCTTCACGGTTTGACCCTGTGCTACTTCGTCCCGTCTTACTGCCTAAGTATTACAGTACTGTAATTATTACCTTTGGTCATGTTTTGACCACAGTGAACATCTATAGCTGCAGAAAACGAGAGAAAGGAGAAAAATAAGTTGAAATAAGAGGAAAACAAAACTTTTATATAGGCGAGAGACGAACTGGTTCCCCTGGCTTTGAAGTTTTCAGTTAGAGTAGGTTGCAACAAAATCACTCAGCATTAAACGTAGCTGTATTTAAAATATTTCAGCCGCAAGATTATATTGAAATTTTTTGACTACACTTATATAATAGTCAAAGTTATGAACCGTTAGATCACGACAAAAAGTGGTGCAAGTAAAATAACTTAGGAATATTTCAAAATTAACAACTGAAGAGCAAACGCCATGGCAACAGAACTTCAACTACCTTGATAAACATAAAAACGGCAGCAATTTTAGTTGCTACATAATCACGAACATGTATTGTAAAATATCATTTAGTGCCAAGAATTGAGTCCTTTGTCCTATTTCAAATTCATCCGTGTGCTGATTATATTATTCAGAAGCAACAACACCCCCTAGCCATGTTGTCAGCATGGCGCTAAGAGCAACGGTTTAGCTAACAAAAACGTTACACATTAGAGGGAGGCAAAAACTTCATTTTTCTGCAGGTTACCGAACTCCAGGCCATTAGAGTTCCAATTGAAGGGTTCAGAGCCATAGTGGACCAAGCGCCATTTATTAAAAACGGAGAAAGCAAGGGTTAAAATTAAATGAATACCACAGTTTAATGAAGATCGACATATCATTTAGTTTTAATGTGTATACTTCATATTACTTGCTATGTTTCCATTGAATTATGGTAATAACTTCATTTTAACCCTTGTTTTCTACTGTTTTAGTAAATGGCGCTTGGCCCACTATAATTCTGAACCCTTCAATTATGAGAAGCTACTCTTTGAGTAAACGCGGACTACTTTACGTCTTTGTTAAGGGGGCCAGAAAGTTATAAAAAATCTACTTTCAAATGTTTATGAAGTTGAATTAGTCATACAATTTTGAACAGAAGAACAATATAATATAGTTAGTTTATATTTAATGATTTTGAAGGTGTTTTCCAGCTTTAGTTTGACGTTTGTGTGAGACACAGTAGAATTGTTTTAATTTAAAATATTATGTGCATACTTCTCAGAAGACATTGCATTTTTTTCTTGAAGATAAATCAGTGAACTTTGAACAGAATTATACTCAAGTAAACTAATAAAAATTATAATTACAAGTATTAAATATCAGAATAAAATAAAATATTCTATTATTAAAAGTATAAGCATGTAAATGTGCTTCATGAGTTCACTACAAGCTCAAGCATTTCATAACGTAATTATATTTTAAGTTCCGGACTCAAGATGTTTCTAAGTTAAGGTTATAAATTCTAAATTTCACTAGTATTGTTTTATTTTTACTTTGAAACCACAGCAATATAATATGACTACAGTTGTTTTAATGCTTTGTAGATGTGTGTACTAAGTTTGGTAATATTACGTAAAATTAAATAGAATGTAGAGAAATCTGTAAATCGCTGATTTTAACAAGCGGATTTCATAACACAAAATTCTTGAAATTAACAACATTGAAAAGGAAGTAATATTTGCATAGCTGTGGTATCTGGTAAAGCTCACCACACCAGGTTAAAGCATGTACAGACCCAGAAAGAAATTTTGGGCCACCTGAATTTTGTTTCTGGGTCTCTACAGTAGGTACTGTTTGCGAAGTACTACATTTAGTAAAATTTAACATTTAACATTTTTCGACTTCCGATTTAACATGGGTATTAAGGTTTACATATGAGATAAAAAAAGCTCGTCAACAGCGAAGAAGAAGAAGAAGAAGAAGAAGAAGAAGAAGAAGAAGAAGAAGAAGAAGAAGAAGAGACTGTATACAGATTAATGGACAGTGTTATGCAACAACAGGCAACAAAATCACAATTTACAGTTATTGAGGTAAGATATTCATTTTCAATTAATTATAAAATCATAGTATAAATCTTATTCTAAATTCAACTGACTCTGACTATGGAAGAAAATAATTTCAATATAAAAACAGGGCATTATTTATCATTATAACGAATATGATGTAAATTTTGCAAAACAAACTATGTATTGGTCAGTTGTCGCAGATTACAAAATGGAGGTAAAGCAAGTGAAGAAGAACAAAAATTCGATGTTGAGAGTGAAAAATAAGAAACCATGTGTTTAGGTATTATTTTTAAGATAGTTTCAGCTATTTGCTTGTAGATGACACCAAAATCTCATTTTTACAAAATTGCTACTTGGTCTGTTGTTGCATTAACTACGTCCATAATGTTAATAAATAGCATGTCAAAAACCACTTTTTTTTTAATCAGAAATTTTGAAAGTGTATCTCAACAAATTCTAAACATGGACTCCTCCAATCATGGACAAATAAAAAGCTACAAGCAATGCGAATCAGAACCTAAACCAGTTCCGAACGCTCAGAGCAAGACTCAACAAAGGCCGGTCAAGCAGACCGCCAACTTACCACCTTCATGATGAAAATAGATGGAGATTGGCGAAGTCTATGAGAGCACAGGAGAAGACCAGACGTCGCTGTACAGAAAGCAGCTTGCGTCCTTCAGCTTTTATACACTTCCAGAGAATCCTCCCCGGTGCCTCGTGGACACCACCCCGCTGTGGCCACGCCCTCCCCTGCGACCCTTGACTGGGTTACCAGAACAAACATGGCAGACAATTTTTGTCGGCGATAATTTAAAGGCTAATGGTAACGATATCCGATTCGGCGGAGTGGGGGTAGATGCTTGATGGTCCCATATATTGTCTGTCTTCCGTTCCAAGGTCAGGGGCAGGCGCGTGGTGCGTCTTCGAAGGTAGGCGCCCGCCAGTGTTGCCAACCGCTGCATAATTGTGTCAAAAAGGTAACTCTGAAGCTTGCAAGAAAACAGGCATACGGTTTGCAAGAGAGAGTCCGTTTTAAAAATCAGTGTCACATTACTTTCTGATTACAGGTTTTACGCATTAGCAGTAATGACAGCAGCAGTAGCAGTATAATAATGAATGAGTAGTAGTAGTGATAGCAGTAGTAGTGATGACAGTAGCAGTAGTAGTAATAGTAATGAATGAGCAGTAGTAGTCACAGCAACAGTAACAATTAGTAATGAATGAGTAGTAGTAGTGATAGCAGTAGTAGTGATGACAGCAGCAGTAGCAGGAGTAGTAATGAATAAGTAGTAATAGTGACAGCAGCAGTAAAAGTAGTAATGAATGAGTAGTAATAGTAGTAGTAGTGATAGCAGTAGTAGTAATGAGAGTAGCAGTGGTAGTAATGAATGAGTAGTAGTAGTGACAGCAGCAGTAACAGTAGTAATGAATGAGTAGTAGTACTGACAGTAGTAGTAGCAGTAGTAGTAATGAATGAGCAGTAGTAGTGACAGCAACAGTAACAATTAGTAATGAATGAGTAGTAGCAGTAGTAGTAATGAGAGTAACAGTAGTAGTAATGAATGAGTAGTATTAGTGACAGCAGTAGTAACAGTATTAATGAATGAGTAGTAATAATGATAGCAGTAGTAATGACAGCAGCAGTAGCAGGAGTAGTAATGAATTAGTAGTAGTAGTGACAGGAGCAGTAACAGTAGTAATGAATGAGTAGTAGCAGTAGTAGTAGTAGTAGTAGTAGTAGTAGTAGTAGTGTGATAGCAGTAGTAGTAGGGGAGAGTCGGGTAGTATCGGACATCGGGTAGTATTGGACAGTGCGTCTCTTTCATCTACCACCATATGGTAGTACCTGAATGACATGGTTAGGTTTCTCTATCCGACATCACAGAAACGTAACCATATCAATCAGGTACTATCATCGCGTGGTAGATGAAAGAAACTCACTGTCCGATATTACCCGATGTCCGATACTACCCGACTCTCCCCTACTGACAGTAGTAGTAGCAGTAGTAGTAATGAATGAGCAGTAGTAATGACAGCAACAGTAACAATTAGTAATGAATGAGTAGTAGCAGTAGTAGTGATAGCAGTAGTAGTAATGAGAGTAACAGTAGTAGTAATGAATGAGTAGTAGTAGTGATAGCAGCAGTAGTGACAACAGCAGTAGCAGGAGTAGTAATGAATAAGTAGTAGTAGTGACAGCAGCAGTAACAGTAGTAAGTAATGAACGAGTAGTAGCAGTAGTAGTGATAGCAGTAGTAGTAATGAGAGTAACAGTAGTAGTAATGAATGAGTAGTATTAGTGACAGCAGCAGTAACAGTAGTAGTGAATGAGTAGTAGTAGTGATAGCAGTAGTAGTAATGACAGCAGCAGTAGCAGTAGTAGTAATGAATTAGTAGTAGTAGTAGTAGTAGTAGTAGTAGTAGTAGTAGTAGTAGTAGTAATTAATGAGAAATAGTTGACAAATTTTGCCTGGAGCTCTCTATCAGGGACAATATTCTTTTATTTGCCGTAAATCTACAATATGAGACCCACGGTTTTATTGCCGAATATCACCGTGCTGAGGATTTTATCGTCCTTACACTTTTAAGTCGGCCTCGGTAGCATAGTCTGTATAGCGCTGGCCTTCTATGCTCGAGATTGCGGGTCTGATCCCGGCCCAGGTCGATGGCATTTAGGTGTGTTTAAATGCGACAGGGTCATGTCAGTAGATTTACAGGCATGTAAAGCAACTCTTGCGGGACAAAATTCCGGCACACCGGCGACGCTGATAAAACCTCTGCAGTTGCGAGAGTCGTTAAATAAACCATAATTTACCATTTTTACACTTTTAAGATGAGAAAGAGAGAGTGATGTGCGGAAAGCAACGGGAAGCTACCGCATTTATTTTTTCCAAGAAAAACTGCAAACATAGCAGGCTGAATTGGACTGTTACGAACAATCGACGAAAGATAACTACAGAAGAATAAAGAAGTGTGTGTAGTATTTGTGGACCTAGAAAAGGGTTTTAACAGGGTGGATTGGAATAAGCAGAAGTAGATTCCTAAAGAAAATAAGTGTTAATTGGAAAGAGAGAAGACTGTTCAGTAATCTTTATATGAAACAACGAGTCAGAGTCAGGATAGGAGAAGAAACGTCAGAGGGAAGTGAAATAGGGAGAGTATGTCTAGGATACGCTTTATCACCTACATGTCGAACATCTACTTGAAGGATTTAGTGAAGAACTGTTTTCAGAACATGGGAGGAATGATAGTAGATGGAGAAAGAATAAAATGCATAAGATTTGCTGATGATATGGCGTTATTAGTAGAAGAGAGATAATACTAAGAGATATGTTACATGACAGCTGTGGGCAGTATGGGATGAAGACAAATTCAAATAAGACGAAGATCATGGTCATAGGAAGAAAAATAAAGAAGGTAAACTTGCGAATTTTAAATGAGGCAGTAGAGCAAGTGGACAAATTCAAATACTTGGGGTATACTATAAGCAGTAACATGAGCTGCTGCCAGGAAGTCAAAAGGAGGATAGCAATGCAATGCGTCTTCTGCGAACCTCTGGAGAAAAAATTAAGGAAGAGACTAGTGAAGTCCTTTGTATGAAATGTGGATTTTATGGGCCAGAAACGTGGACATTACGACGAAGTGAAGAGAAGCGAACAGAAGCATTTTAAATGTGGACAATAAGAAAAATGGAAAGTATGAAGTGGACAAACAGAATAAGAAATGAAGCTGTGTTGGAAAGAGAGGGTGAAAAAAGAATGATGCTGAAAGTGATCAGGAAGAGGAAAAGGAATTGGTTGGGTCACTGGATGAGAAGAAAATGCCTACTGAAGGAAGCACTTTAAGGAATGATGATTGGGAGAAGACTTCGGAGTAGAAGAAGATATCAGATGATAGACATTCAGATATATGGATCATATGAGACAAAGAGGAAGGCAGAAAATAGGAAAGATTGGAGAAAGCTGGATTTGTAGTGAAAGACGTGCAGAACACCGAATAAATTAATGGATGAATGAATGAATGAATGAATTCCATTATCCCTGGCTGGGTTTAAACCCGCTAACCTCCGATCCGACGGCTCAACGGGGACGAGTGTAAGAAGGGAGAAACTTCGTCACATGTCAAGCTCCAATGTCAGAGTTAGATTTTTTTATTTTAGTAGGTTATTTTACGACGCTTTATAAACAGCTTAGGTTATTTAGCGTCTGAATGAAATGAAGGTGATAATGCCATTGAAATGAGTCCAGGGTCCAGCACCGAAAGTTACCCAGCATTTGCTCATATTGGGTTGAGGGAAAACCCAGGAAAAAACCTCAACCAGGTAACTTGCCCCGACCAGGAATCGAACACGGGCTAACCGTTACTCCACAGGTGTGGAATCCGCGTTAGACTGATTGTAAGTAGTTACTAGTACCTTGGAAGCTGTTCTTTCTCAGCTATAGGCATATAAAGTGGTTGAAATCAACCGACCAATGAAACGTCTGAATTGACTGTGTGATTCCTGTTACAGACACACAGTTGGCCATATATATTGGACCTGCTGTTTTGAATAGATTATACATCGCCCTACGAATGAAGAGGAAAAAAAATAAAACCTCCCCTTAGCATGTACCAGAATCGAATTCTAAAGCCTTGTCTTCTTCCAATCTAGTGCTAGGCCTGGTGCCTCATGTGTTATTGAAAGAAGAAACTTTGAAATGGCCAATGATCCCAGTGAAATGAACATATTTGTGACAGTATCAGGTCAAATTCTTCATTCAAATTTTCACCACAAATAACCTAATTCACTGAACAAAAGAATCAGTAGTCCGGGTTCACGTTTATGATTCTGTCCAGTTTATTTTAAAGAAGTTTTGTAATGTTTTACAAAGAACAACTTACTTACTTACTTACAAATGTCTTTTAAGGAACCCGAAGGTTCATTGCCGCTCTCGCCATCGGTCCCTATCCTGTGCAAGAACAACTGTAGTAGAAAATATTAGGAAACAAAATAGCAGTGCATACCTCTTTACTGCAACAATCGCAGAATCCGACATCCCCATATGATTTAATAAATTCTTTTCCTTTAATCCACTGTACAAAGAGTACACTTTTTGAACCTTTAATTAGAGGCATATTAGAACCACATGAACACACGCAAACAGAATAAACAAACACGTTAACCAATTACGAGGTTCACACACTGCAAAGACAGTTTAGCGGATGATTCAAATTTTAAAAGAATCTAAATTGCTACTGGTATTGGAAAAGGGAGAGAGAGAGAGAGAGAGAGAGAGAGAGAGAGAGAGAGAGAGAGAGAGTATTTACAACTTCCCTGAAAGAGGATGCTTTTGACCTAAATTATTTGCCGGCAGTTTCTCTGAACCCTCTGTATTTCCTCTCTACTCTTGTCAAAATATCCAACGTAATAAATCCATTTATAACACGCAGTCTGTAGAGGGTCGTCGGTAAAGTGTTGTAAAAGTGAACTCCGTCCAAGGAAAAAACCTCTACATTGTATTGTGAAAATCTTAACATTTTATTTAATTTTCCTGTTGTTTAGTTTTTTTCTCTTTTGCTTCGTCAATTTTGATTCCTGAAGCTAAAAGAGGGATATAAAAATCGAGAAACTGAGATGTCCACTCAAAACATTAAAACATGCACTTAAACTGAATAGCTAAAAATTGCTTAAATATGCATTATGCATGTTTTTATCCCCAAAAAGGCCAAAACATGCAAATATGCAGGGGAAAAGTTCATATATTTGGAAGCGGAAAGTAATGAAATGGATAAGCACTAAGTTTGAGCTATGTCCTATGTTCCTATAGAAACATGCATTTGCATGGAATTCTCGACTCTAATCATAAGACAACACATTTGAAGCTATAAGGATAATGGCTGGTAGGCATACAAGGAGATGATTTAAACAGATTTTCCAAAATTTAGAAACCTTGACGTTACCTTGTGAGTACATGATTATATTAAGAACCATTATACATTTAGTACTAATAAAGAAATTCATAATTTTAATACAATTCACTAATCAGATATTCATCTACCCTTTGTTAGTCTAAGCTGTTATAAAAAAGGAGTTCACTATGCATGTATTATGATCCTTAATCCGCTGTCTAATTATCTTAAAGCTTTGAAGGGCAGAACAGAATTAACCAAATGTCTACATACCTGCTATACAATTGATAAATTATTTATGATTCTAAATTGAGTTAATCTAGGGGAAACCCGGGCAAAGCAGATAAGCTAAGAATAAACAATGCCACTGGCTGTATTTTGGTGCTCCCGAAATAAAAACTTAGTGACATTGGTTGTGACACATGTTGTCCACATATCTAAAAACAGCAATTCGTTTCCCATACCTACGGACAGTGATATGATTTGAGAAAGAAAATGTCGTTAATTATTCGCTTTCCCCGGGTCCGGGCAAAGTGAATATCCCTATAATATTTTCACATTTCTATTTAATTTTTATTCACTGATAATAAAATTAAATCAACACATAAACACGATGTTAATGAGTCATATGAGACGATGAGAAATGTTATTACAGCCCTTTAGAGCACGTTAGATTAGTACCAAATACAAATTTGAACAAGTCGACGTTTCACTGGCACTGTAGACTTGGATTTCTTCTGCTTTTGCTCCTGCCTATAAGTTACTTCTCTTTCAACGTTTTTAATCGGTATAGATGTAAAAGCTGCAGAGCGCTGACATTTTCTTCGTTTACCTCGTATCTTTCGAGCATCCACTTTTAGTACTGGTCTAAATCAAAAGAAGTGGCTTGGGTTCTCCTGCTGACGATGTTGAGGGTTTTGGTGTAACCAGAACTGAAAATCTGAGTGTATTGATGTATTCAATACTTCTTCAATCTCTGAAGATGAAGACATCACAGAGGTAGTTGATTCTGAGTGAGCATTACCTGTTTCTTCAGCCGCTGAAGAAGCTGGCACCGCAGAATTTGTTAAATCTGAGCCAGCTGTCGTTTCGCTGATTTCTGTCTCAAGTGGGGGATCTGTAAGTTGATCTGGAGCAAAATATTCCTCAACACACACATTATGGTTGTATGGCCAGATAGCAGAACCACTGATTGGAAGATTTGATTTCTTCAAGTGCTTTCTTCATGACTTCTTCAGACCATTTGACTTGTTCCGTCTTCCTCGTGAAAAATTAAACCATCTGAAAATACATTACGACCTTTTCAAGTAAAAAATAAGATCAGTGTTGCTGATTTATAATTTAATTAGTGTGACTTAATGCCTCCACTATGTACAATGATCTAACACGCTTTATTACAATAGACAAATAATACAAAAATACAGCTAACACTTATATAGTCAAATAAAGGTGGCAGGGCAAAGCGGATAAGTTATCCACTTTGCCCTATTCACTTTACCCGCAGACACCATTTCGCTTTTCATTTAAAATTATACAAAAACAAACATCAATAATCTTCTTCGTAAGTACGGCACTTTAGAAGTAATCGTATCGCCTATATATTACTATGACACAACAAAGCGTTTCCGCAGTATTGTTTGTTGTACATATGTTTCTCTTACCTTGAAATATTTTAAGAAAACATTCAATTTTCTTCAAACGCATGCTGACTTCTTCTCTCACTAGCTAGAATGACGACAAGTCAGTTCCAGCAGCAAATTCGGGTTGGGATTCTTCCCCAACATAGCAGAAAGCGCCATCTCTTGGCGTTTCTAAGAAATAGGCATTATTCTCTTTGCCCGGATTGTTCGTTTTGTCCGGGTCTCCCCTACTTGCTATGTATTGTACAATTTTGTGTAGCCCAACTGATGTATTGTTTATGGTTGTAAATTCAATTAATATACTTGCTATGTATTGTACAATGTTGTGTAGCTCAACTGATATATTGTTTATGGAAGTAAATTGAATTAATCTTCTTGTTATGTGTTAAATATTTTCGTAGACCTATTGTCCACGTAATAAATTGTTTATGCTTGTAAATTGAATTAATATACTTGCTATGTATTGCATAATGTTGTGTAGCTCAACTGATGTATTGTTTATGGAAGTAAATTGAATTAATCTTCTTGTTATGTGTTAAATATTTTCGTAGACCTATTGTCCACGTAATAAATTGTTTATGCTTGTAAATTGAATTAATATACTTGCTATGTATTCTACAATGTTGTGTAGCTCAACTGATGTATTGTTTACGGATGTAAATTGAATTAATCTTCTTGTTATGTGTTAAATATTTTCGTAGACCTATTGTCCACCTAATAAATTGTTTATGCTTGTAAATTGAATTAATATACTTGCTATGTATTCTACAATGTTGTGTAGCTCAACTGATGTATTGTTTATGGAAGTAATTTGAATTAATCTTCTTGTTATGTATTACATATTTTTGTAGATCTATTGTCCAAGTAATAAATTGTTTATGCTTGTAAATTGAATTAATAAACTTGCTATGTATTGCACAATGTTGTGTAGCTCAACTGATGCATTGTTTATGGAAGTAAATTGAATTAATATTCTTGTTATGTATTACATATTTTTGTAGATCTATTGTCCACGTAATAAATTGTTGATGCTTGCAAATTGAATTAATATACTTGCTATGTATTGTACAATGTTGTGTAGCTCAACTGATGCATTGTTTATGGAAGTAAATTGAATTAATATTCTTGTTATGTATTACATATTTTTGTAGATCTATTGTCCAAGTAATAAATTGTTTATACTTGTAAATTGAATTAATATACTTGCTATGTATTGCACAATGTTGTGTAGCTCAACTGATGCATTGTTTATGGAAGTAAATTTAATTAACATTCTTGTTATGTATTAGGCCTACATATTTTTGTAGACCTATTGTCCAAGTAATAAACTGTTTATGCTTGTAAATTTAATTAATTTCCTGGATATGTATTGTATATTTTTGTATAGCTCAACTAATGAATTGTATATGCTTGTAAATTGAATTAATTATGAATCGAATTTTTTAAGAAGCGTAAGTCA